>NC_143583.1:74939521-75275771 GCF_048544385.1 Mastigoproctus giganteus
TGGTTATTGGATATTTCAGGGACATTTAACACAGTGAGGTCTACGAGAAGACCTTTGGCCTAAGAGAAATATTCCGATAAACTGAAATTCCTAGGATGTGAAATGTAGTGACCGACAATCATGTTTTCTTTTTTCTCTAGGTGAGGATACAGTATCACATAATCACACTGCAAATAGATAAGACGAATTGCGAGTTTGCTGAAATGATATATGCTAACCTTCATTATAAAAATGCCATTTACTGGCGTTTTTATTGCGATACATAGTTTATTGATACGGTTTACTTCATATTTTCTTTGGAAATAAGCATTACAAATATACTTCCTGGAGATCTAATACTGTATTGGCGAATATTGTATTTTATTGTAATATTGGCAAATGTATGAATTTTACCAGAAATATTTCAAAATTACAGTATTGTTATATGATTAAGAGCAAGAATTTCTTAACATGATCCTCCATTTTTTTAAATTCAAAATATCAGGTACGAGATACTTTATCTGGCTCATTATCTAAAATTATCTCTTACATTGCTATGGTAAGAAGAAAGTTCTAAGCAAAATGAATGCTCGTGTACTGTCACAATGAAAACATTTCAAATAAAAAAAAAAAAAAAAAAAAATATATATATATATATATATATATATATATATATATATATATAAATTCAGCTCAAATAACAGATAATATAAACTAGAATAGAAATGCTAATTAAAATGAATAAAAACCTTCCATAATGACACGAATTCATCTGATAAAATAATCTGGCACCTCATCTTGCTAAATGAAGTGCTAGATGAAGACCTAGCACCTACGCTCCATGAACGATCGAGATCAGCCAAATAAAATCAGCCATCTGATAAAATAATCTGGCACCTCATCTTGCTAAATGAAGTGCTAGATGAAGACCTAGCACCTACGCTCCATGAATGATCGAGATCAACCAAAGGAATTCTTTTGAGGAATTTGTTCTGCGTTTGAAAAAAACATATCAAATGTTTTTAATTAAATGTCAGTGTTCAGGGAATACCCTGAACACTAACATTTAATTACAGATGAACGGAACAGAATGAGAAAAGGACCGAGATGTCCTCACAAAAGGTGCGATAGGAGATTTCCATATACATGGCAAGTTCAATCCCAGATACACATAAAGAGTGGTACACCCAAAATCAACTGTTGGAAATGTAGTATGCTAATGAAGGACAGAAGATAATGCGCCCGTTCATCCCAAGCCAGGTTGGCGACTATTAATGATCTCTAAATCGTGTCGAAAGTTTAAAGGAACTGTGAAAAGAAATTCCAAGGGCAGCCTTAATGAGCTCACTCCAGAGGCACAAAAACTGGTGTCACGCAAATATCATTATACCACCAACGAAGTTCAGTGGTTGTAATGTGATGTTATAGGTCTTTCGGCGTTGGTTGAGAATGGCCCCGTGGATTTCATCGATTAAACCAATTCTAAAATTCTAACCAATTCTACATTAACTGCATTGTAACAATTCTTTGGAGAAAGGGGCATTTTATACCAGCTGAAAACGCTCCGTGTCCCAAAGCACAGTCATTGCAATAGATTGAGAAGAATAATGTGAACTTGCCACTTCTAGCCCAGAGCGCAGATCTGAATCCAGCTGAAAACCTTTGGGTTCTTTCGGGGCAGCAACAGCTAAGGGCCAGAACAAGTCGTCCTGGTTGGTTCAAGCGAAGAACTAGCTATAGCCTTAGAGGAGGAGTGGAACAAGATCCCAATCTTCACGTATCAAAATCTTGTAGAAAGTGTTCCCCAGAGGTTATTCGTGGCGTGAAATTCTCATTGAATCTACTCTCGTGGGGCGTTAATGAGATCGTATTTTTTTTTTTTTATATATATAACCAAATGTGTCCATTCACTTTCCCAATACATGTTGTAGGATAGCGTATATTTTTTTCCCTACTGCATGATTAAAATATATTTTTTTATATAATCTTTACTTTTCATTTGAATATTTCTTAATATTATTCGCTGGAATGACTGCTATCACTTTAAATAGTTTGCCTTTTTCTATAAATTTTATTGCTTAAATGATTTCATCTAAGCTTTTGAAAATACTTGGGTTTTTGTATTCATATAGGTAGATTATGGTTCCCAAGGTTCAAGTAATCACAGCCACAGGAATTTAATTTTACTACTTGATAGACAAGAACACAGCACCACAGTTAACAAGAGGTTTTGCATTTTTTGTATGGAGGTGTATGAATTCCAATGAGCAATATACGTAACCATGACCATCTACGATGCCCCAGGACTAGAACTTTCTGCTCAAATTTGCTTTTGTTATGTGTTGAATGTGATAAAAATAAACATCGTAATAAATTTAAATAGTGTTCAGCTCAATCAGTTGTCGTGGGGTTTTAGGAGCATTAGCGACTAAGACCATATTTCTCCATGTAAATTGCATGTTCTCTGGTCGATTTTCAGCTCATTCAGTCTCAGGTGTAAATTGAGTTGGTATTCCCTGGAAATTCGGTTTTTTCATGCCACTACTAACAGTCTTTCATGCGAAAAGCTGTTAGTAGGATATGTCCATTACAGACTTGAGCTGGTTTGAATTTTTTTTTTTTTGTGATGAGTTTCTTTTCTGCGTACTACTTCGTAAACCTTGTTGCTGTTTATTAAAATTTCACGTTTGTGTATATACACTCTTCGAAAGCCTGAAATCATGAGCGTATAACATACACCGTAATATTCCACCAATAACTGTTTTTTTCTGCATACGAGCTTATGAAGATTTGATGCATAGTGTAGGTTTTCAGGGCCCAAAGAATGTACATCAGGAAAATTCTTAAGCTTAGATTTTTTCCTGCTAATATTTAGTAAACGTGACTCCTTTTAATGAACAGGTACAGCAACGTATATAGAAAGAAATGTTACAAGAAAAAAGAAACCTTAATCCAGGCCAATAAGCACTTGGATAAAATTGTGCAAACAGAAAAATGCCATTGGGTAAAATTACTGCCCCTTAGGCAAATATGTTGTCGTTTAAGTGACTTGGAAGCTAGCGGGTATCTTGGAATCAATACAGTGTTGCACGATATTGAAGTAATCAGCAACCTCAATTGGGTACCAAAGTGACAAGTACCGTGTCTTGCTATAGAGTCTTTATTATTATTAAATTTCCAATTTTCAGCTGCCTTCAACACTGACCATAGATTTTTTTTTTCTGACTTCCATCTAATATGGTCTATCTTTATTAGAACTTTTATAAGAACTTACCAATCATGACATCTCTATCCATACACTCAACAAAATTTAAGCAATGTTAATATTATCAATTATGCAACTGTAGGCAAATAATTCTCATACCATTATGGTCAGACATAAATACCAACCCATTTAACAAAGAGTCAGCAACTATTGAGTGGAACTTTCAAGGTTCAGCTTGGAAGCTAAAATTAAGGAATTAAATGCTTTTTTTTTGTTTTGTATTGTAATTATTTTGCACCAAGCAAAAGCTATTAGTTCGATTATTCTACTGACTTTGAAAAGGGTTCTGATTGGGAATAATTTTTATTTCCATTCATATCATGATTCAGTTAATTATTTTTTCAAAATATACAATGGGCTGTAATTACACTTCTTACCAAATAATGATTGTAAAATGGCCAGGGGGGGGATGATACTTGTAAGGTCACAACTAGGGTCGTATAGTAAAAGTGGGCTTTCTTTAGTGTCATATTTCAATGCATCAATCTTCGCGAGTTCATATAAAAATTTTCAACGTCGTTCAACAAATGCATGAAAAATTGTTTCGGCCATTAGAAAATACCAAAATCTTTTTTTAAAACACACAAGATGATATGAACTATTAGAATTAATCGAATATCTTATACATCGTTTACACTCAGAGAGCATTACCCCTTGATCAACTGTTTCGTTTTGAAATCGTTTTTACAAATGATTCCTTTCGAAAAGTAGAAAATGAAACTGAATATATCGTTATTTCACCTTGATGTTAAGGCTACTTCAAAGATGTGTGAAAATTCCCATGATTTTTTTATGTAAATAACAAAATCGTAATACACAAATACGGTTAGCAACAATAACAATGCACATAAAAATTAACTACCAGTCTTATGATACACAAAATTCCATTCCAGTGAATGTCTGTGTATTCTACTAGATCACGTCACGTGGTCACAATAAATTAAGCTCGTGGGAATCAGCTGGGAAGACGCCTACTACGTTTCCTGAGCACTTTACAACGAAGGGGAGTCCTCAGTTCTCTCCAAACCTTTAACATTTCAGAAATAGAGACGTGATGACCAGAGATCATATCTTTAAAGGCACAACCTGTTGAGGGCCTTTTCCAATGTGCAAACCCTCTCATATCCAACCTTCTAATTCCTCTCTTAGTTGCACAGACCCCTGTGATGAAGACATCTTCCATGACAAGAAAAGGTACGTGAAGACTTGTTTCATATAACTTAGGAGCAATGTCCCCGCTCATCCCATAAGCTGTTCCAGATAGGTAATCGGGAAAAACACTACCAGGAAACTGTGTTCGCGGCACATACCATTTAGCAGAAGGATTTCTGTTTGGTTTAGCTTTACGGAATAAAACTCCGAACATGATATTCCTCTTGTCATGTAATTTTCTGATAGCTATGAGCAAATTTGGAACATTAATAAACATGTCATCATCAGTCTTCAAAACGTACGGAATATTCCTACAGAATTCAGTTATCCATCGAAGCAACATGACAGACTTGATAGTGAGGTTCTGATAGGAGTCCACAAAGTTTTCCTGAATGATATCAGAATAACGCGAATTTTCTTCCGCTACAAGTCTTACAACTGTTTCATTGTTTGTTGTGCCTAAAAGGAATGCAAGGCGAACATTTCCGGTATTGTTCGAGGCAGTGGCCACAGAACCCCAAGTGGACCGAATAGTTTGCCTTTGTAGAAAGTTAGACACACTACTGCACACTAGAATTAGAAGGGTGAAGTGAGTTCCCTTGGCTGGTGTGCAAAAGTCTGGAGAATGAATAAAGATGTAGGGGTGTGGATTGATGAAACTGCTTCTTGGAGTAGGTTTCATTAATACTACAGTAGTGGAGAAGGCGGAAGTGGTCACTCTTTCTGTGGATAATGGGGTAACAGGCGGATTCCAATCTGCTACCACAGCAACACCGTCACTGCCCACTATAGCCAACATTTTGCTGGAATTCAAGTACAGGATACCCACGATGATATTCAAAAACAGCACGAATGTGACAGTAACGAATCGCCGAGGAGCCATCCCTTACTTGTAAGTTATCCTGAAAATAAATAATAAAAAAAAATATATATATATATTTTATCGAAAGATTCATAAAACTGTAATAGCACTGTAAAACTGTAATAATTAACTTTAACAAATAAACACTACATTAGTAACCTTACCCTAAAGTTAAAATTGTGCCATTGGTTGACAGCAAGTATTTACTAGTTAAGTTTTAGCATTCTCTACCAAACACTGCAATTATATTCTCGTCCTTTTACCAATAGAATAAAGCTTTGCATAAGACACATTAATTAGAGAAAATCATTTGTATAATATTAATGGATGATATACTTAATGAACTTACTAGATAATATTAAAATCGTCATTAAAATGAAGTCATTAATAAAGGTTGGCTTATTTTTTCTGGAAGGATAATTAATAATATCATTCATCATCATTACGTAAATAATTTTCCCTTATTCCTATGATTATGTAGGGTTTTTTTTGCAGCGGGTCTCTTATCTCTTAAATGAAGCATAGCTCTGTTCGAAAAATAAGCAGGGGACTTCGAAGAGGCAACACGGTAATTACCATCTTGAATTTTAATTTACCACCAGTGTGGAGAGAACCTGGTTAAAATCTAGTCAACTAAACAAAGTACATACTGAGGCTTTTTCATATAGGGTTGTGTTCGCCTGTCTCACGTAGAGATTTAGATTCCTTCTTTCATTCTACCTTGATTCTTCCTATAAAAAAAAAAAGTAGAACAGAGACCAAGAACTACCACACAATGATGTGTTTCCACCAAAACTGCCACATGACTAATCCAAACAGTCCAGCTAAATCCAACCAACAGTATTCGTATTCGCATGATAATAAATAAAAAGAAGTCGTCAAATAATACACTGTCTTCGCAAAATTAGATAATTCAGTTATGTTTTAGTTATTTATTGCGAATATCATAACTGACAGATAACAGAACCGGTATTCGCCCCTCCCCTAATCAAGCGCTTTAGCAAAACGCAGGTGCAGTGTAGCGTGAGTAGATTGGACGTGCTCAAAGAGCGATTTGTACGATGTATACAGGCCGTTAAACAATATCCTCTCTCTCCTCCTAAACTGCGCTAAATAAGGCAATGGTAAGACCTCATTTGGAATATTCTGTCCAGGAATGTCAATGGCAGCTTAGTTGGTATGCTACATCGCTGCCGATTGAACATTAGAACTCTGAGGTCGATTCCCGTCGACGACTAGAGGGATCTCTAAAATCGTCTTCAATCGTGGCTGTACTTAACTAATCTCAGGCGGAGGAAATAAGACTTCCTCATTAGTTATTCAGGGATTTTCAGCCCGCACAACATGCAAATGCACACTTAAGGAAAAATTCACTATATGATTAAGGTAGCAACAGGTTTTGGAGCTGTTAAAATATAATTTATATAATTTGTGTTCGGTATGAAGGCAATCAAACTGTCATTATTATTATTACTAAAAAAGAAAACAAAACTTTCTTATTAAAGATAGTAATAACGGTATGACTGACAAAAGTTATCAACTCAAAAAAGTTTCCATGATCAGTAGAAAACAACGAGAGACAACCATAATATAGCGAGACCTACTGTATCGACCTATCTTATCGAAGATATGGAAAGGATATGTGTCGCGTTAAAAAGTTCTTTATTTAAACTCTTGTCCAAGTATTGATAAGAAGCAACGCAAGCTTTCTGAATTTTCTCGTGTATTTCTGAAAACTACGTTGTACTGCTCCATTTAAAGAGCATCTATCCTCAAAGAATATTAAAATAAATCGGGGATGGCATGATTGGGCATTTTCCTTCGTTAGATATAGCCAACAGTTACAAAGTTCTCAAGAAGAATAATCAGCTACCGAAAAAAAGAAGCCCACACCAGAACACCACCACCAGGGAAGAAACTGATTGAACACGATGCAAACGGGATAAATCGTTCTTGTTTCCTCCATACTCGCAATTATCCGATGTTTGTTCACATCAAGGGAAGGAATTCATCGTTTCTGATCATGAAATATCTAGATTTGCAGCATCCGTTTTGTTTGTCGTTTCGGGTTTTTGCAATCCACGACCATCGAATACATACCTTTGGCATAATAAACACGGCTGTTGCCCTAAAGGGTATTTGGGTACAGGCAATAATGCATCTCGCCAATATTGCTTCTTTTTCCTCTTTTGCCTAACAACACAGAAGCTGATCAGCTCTACTTCAAGGCAAGTACATTTCCATTATACGTGAAGGATTGGTTCACGCTGATTAGGCAGGAAGCAGTCATATTGCGATTTGTTTTTGTAATATTGTGGTAGGGCAGTGTAATAAAATAAAATAAGCTGAATTATGTACACAAAATCTTACATGAAAATATACACTGCTCTACCATTAATATCCAGACAAAAAAAAAAAAAAAAAGTGCTTTTATTGTGTCATTTAATATTTTGTGCTGAAACCTTTTGCTCTTATGATGGCTTTCAAGTTCGCGGCATACTCTCAACAGGCTTTTTATAAATGTCTGGTGATATGTTTTTCCACTCGGCCTTTAACGCAGCCACCAGTGGTGCCTCCGTAGCCTGGTGGACAGGAGCAGCCGTGCGTAGCACACGCTTCTTGATTAGACCGGGGTTCGAGCCCGTGACCACCAAATACGGAGGATGCGGAAAGGTCAGAGAATGACCACGGCATATCCCCGGAGCAATATGGCCTAAGTTGCTAATTCTCCTAAAAACCAAATAACATAACATAGCAGCCACTAGTTCGGCGTTCTTTGGGCGATCTCGGCGTGCACGTACCCGACGATCCAATATATCAGAAAGATGCTCGATCAGCACTCTGTGCTGGCCAATCCAACTTTTCCACACCCATGTCCTCAAACCATTCTGTTACGACCCGAGCAGTATAGCATGGCGGTTTGTCTTGCTGATACAGGTATGGGCCTTCCCCGAAGTATTGCCATAATGTTGGAATTGCATAATTGTCCAGGTTGTCCTGGTATTGCACAGCACTCATGGTTTTGTCGATAACGACTAATGGACCCAAGCCAAACAATGAAAGGAGCCCAATACCATGACACTGCCTCCACCAAAATTCATTGTTGGGAGGATACAAAATCAGGAAGGAACTGTTCTCCTGGCATTCGCCACACCCAGGAATAGCCATCAGACTGGTAGAATGCGAACCGCGACTCGACTGTCCTAGAGCAGCGAATCCTAGAGCAGTGGATTGTTTTCCACTGCACTAGGATTCGCGCTCCTTACACCATGTTAATCAGCGTCTGGCATTTGTTGAGGTGATCAATGACTTGTGAACAACTTCACGACCATTATAACCCATATCATGGAGTGTCCTTTCTATTATACTAGTGCTGATATTACTACCGATAGTCTCACAGAGTGTTTGTGTGACTTGAGATAATGGCAAATTACGATTTGGCGCCCAGTTCTTCGAAGAATTCTCTGTCCCGTTCTGTTTGTTTTCGGGGCATTCATTTTTTGGCAGATTCAGTCCCATTCCTCTTCAATTTGCGTATGACGTCACTAACCGTTGATCTAGGGATCCCTAGAGTGACTGCGATGTCTCGTACAGAACACTTCCTTATGTGGCATCCTACTATCATTTCACGTTGGAAGTCTGTTAAACGTGTCATCTTGCATGCCCACTTTTGCAATTGTCTGTTCGAAGCCCACTGTGTATATTTATAGCAGGTTCCGTGCCGTGTTGCATGCAACTGTTTCCCCATCCATGGAGGGGTGTCCGGATATTTAATGGTAGGGTAGTGTATACATAAAACAGTGAAGGGACGGATAAGAGGTTGCTGAACAAAAATCAGTTATTATTAGGAGAGAGTAAATGACCCCTATCAGCTAGCATCAGTAGTACGAGATGGATTCAATTGCTTGTTATATTACGCGCATGCACGTGGATTCCTGAAATTCTTGAAATTGGGATAGTTGTCAGTATTAACTTATTCGGAGTATCATCCACCGAAAAGTTCTCTTATATAACATTTTTATAAAAGGATTCTTTGTAGCTCAGAAAATTTCGACTTAAACGCCATTAGACAACATTATTTCCTAAACTATAGGCTATTTGGAAGATGGTGTTCGTTAGAAGAATGCCGAACTGAAGGTATAGAATAATCACAGACCAGTTTTCAATAGTAACAAGGAGTGCATTATTACCAATTCAAATATATGCAATTGCCAACGAAGCAAGATTCCAAAATTGCATTACCGAATTAGATTCGGACAAAAGGCGACACGGCGTAAGTCTCATTAAAATAAAAGTGATTTAATTGGTTCCCAGGAGCCTATCTGCCCTCGTGAAATGGCTACATTATTGCCATTCAGACCATCTCCCTAGGCACACTACGTGGTTTCAGCAGCAATCAGCTAATAAGCAAATCATGCACGTGAAAGCTGCCCACGCATGCTTAGTGAATTGAGGCCGATCTGATTTCTACTGGGAGTTCATTATTTTCCAATGTATATGTTTCACTATGGAAACGCTCCAAAATATACAATAAATCTTGATCATTATGTCCGAAAAGAAAGACTCACTAAAGCAATTTGGATCTATTGCTAAAACTTAAGGTTTAAACCTCACCCATTTCTCGGTAAATTACCAGATGATCTGAGCTCTTATACATTAATCTTGCAGTAATTGCTAATAGTGCTGCCCTTTACGACAATTTTGTTGACATTGTAGAATACGCCCTTGCGCTACATTCCACTGAGCCTTCCCTAAAGCGCTGAAGCTGTAGTATTCCCTGTTATAACTCTAAATTATTCTTGAAAAATGACGCAGATTGATGCTAGCCTCTTCATTCTTATAACTGGGAGGGTTTTATTTTTTATAATAATCTTTAATTCGAAGTTGAGCACGTTATATCAACCGAGAGAATCTTGAATTGAAATCGGCGGCTTTTTTACATTCGGAAAAGTTACAGAAGAAAGTTGAAATTAATAGTGTCAATGATTAATAATTGAGTTTACAGAAAAAAAAATCTGTTTTACATACTATTACATTGTAAATACACCTTGCTTAATTAGCATTAGTAGTGACATATGATGCAAGAAAGCAAGCTTATACAGCATCAGCAAAAAAAAAAAAAAAATTCCATTCACCTATCCATTCCCTCGTGGTACGATCGCCGTCCTATCCTCACACCAGGTGGAAAAGAACCAAGTTCGAGTCCCGTCAACAACAGATGGAAATTTGTTCCAGCAACAATCACTCGCTGGCTAAAGGCAAATTTGAATTTATGCCCCCTTAAGTGCGTAATTTGAGCAAGAGGAAGAATCCCATAAGCACTGAGCTTGTTAAAACCATTCAAAGCCTTAAGCAACTCAATCAGATCACCTCGCAGGTGCCTAGTTTCCAGATGCTGCAATTTGCAGAACTTAAGCCTTTCTTGGTTAGAGGACCCCCTTCCTTCCCCTCGCCAATCTAGTTGCCCTTCTCTGTACTCGTTCCAACAGCTCTACATCCTTCCTAAAATGAGGCCTCCAGACCTGTATGCAGTACACAAGGTGTGGCCTGACCATCGCCTCCTCATCCCTGCTAGGAAAATTCCTGTATATCATTAACAAATTCCCATGAGCTGCTCGGGCAGCCTGTCTGCACTGCGCTGAAAACTTCACATCTGACGGCACGATTAATCCAAAGTCTTTGTCATTCTACAATACCCTGAGTGTAGTACCGCACAGTTTGTACGTTACTCTGGAGTTACCGCTACCCACATGCAGTACTTTACATTTCACAATGTTGTTAAACTTCAGTTGCCACATCTTAGCCCAACTTTTCTAGATCCTGTTGTAGCCGCATACCGTTGTTGCCGTCATTAACACCCTGCCAACCTTAGTATCATCTCTAAACGTGGATTTAAGCCAATTATAACTTCATAAATATCATTTATAAATATAGAAAACAACAATGGTCCCAACACTCAATCCTGGGGTACTCAAGTAAAAAATTAGTCCACGAAGAGCAATGTCCATTGATTACCACTCTCTGTCTTCTTCCACTCAACCATCGTTTTATCCATAGCGGCAACGTTCCCTTAATGCCATACTGCTCCAATTTGTATAGTAGACTTCTATGTGTAACAGTATCAAAAGCTTTCCTGAAACCCAAGTATATTTTTTGTATCCAGTTCCTTTGTGACCACATCGTAGTATCCGATCAAAGTAGTCAAGCAAGATTTCCCCTTAACAATCTCCTGCTGTGTCTGAACTATAACTGCAGTCTTGTCTAGATGATACTGCATTGCTTCTTTAACCAGTGACTACGTTACTTTCCCTGGAACAGAAGTTAAACTAACAGGTCTGTAATTACTCTAGTCACCCATTGATCCCTTTTGTGAACTGAAGATACATTTGCGCTTCTCCATTCCTTGGCCACCTCCCCTGAATCCAATGATGCTCTCATAAATATGGCTAAGGGTTTGCTTACTTCCTTTGCTGCCTCCCTTAATATAACTGGATAGATTCCATTCACCCCAGTTGCCATTCTCATGTTTAACTTCAATAATTTCTCCTCCAATTTGCTGTCAGTTATTACAAAATCATTAAGCACCCTGTTACAGTTTGTGTGAATGTAGATGCAAAATACTCATTTAGTTTGTTTGCTATCTGAGCAGGATCATCAACAGTCGAACCATCGAATCAAGTGGACCAATCTGATTCATCCCCTTCCTTCTAGAGTTCACATAAGTAAAGAAGTCTTTGCTGTTTTCCTTTGCATCCTTTGCCAAAGATTTCTGGTAATCTGCCTTCGCTTGCCTAACCTTCTTTGTGACTTGATTACAGACTAGCTTATGTCTACCATAGGATTCTGTGTCGCTGATAATTTATATGTATCTGATGCATTTTTCTTCTTTGCACGAGTCTCATTAGTTTATCTGGCATCCATTTAGGCCTAAACCTTGAACAGTATTTCTCAGAAACGCCTAGTGGCTTCTAAGATTAATTTTCTGAATGTTTCTCATTTATTTAAAAAACGAATCTTTCTGTATTGCTTGTTATGCCACGGTGGTTTAGATCTTATTCAGGGTTTTGGAGTAGCGGTAAGAGAGCAGTGATGAAATTTCAGCAAACTATCCAGGCTAGACGTTAATTTAGATGAATTTATTAGACAGGTTGGTGAAACTCTTAATAAGAACAAAATCCTAGATGATGTCAGCATAGTCTAGTTCTGTCAATTGTTTCATAACTAAGTTAATCATAGTTAGAAACGCTGAGCAAATTCATCAAAAGCCGTGCTATGGACGGTGGATAGTGAGAATTAAGCAAATTTCAGGGACATTTGGTTTTATGAAATATTATATTTTCTATTAAAATAAAGTGATTTAATATAATTTAATAATTTATAATATTTAATTCTATCCACAGATTAGAAGCGTACTGGTTTCCAGCAAAATAGATAAATTATTATTAAAATAAATGGACCTGTCATTCTGGATTCATCTATCCATAAAGTATTATGTATATTCAATTATCTTTATGTCTTTAAATTTTTATCAGATCTAACTTCGTGAGCTTAATATTGTTTTATTAAGATGTACTGCAACTTTTTGTATATAAAATTATTAGCAGTGGAGAAACATTTTACTTGCAATCTTCACTGCGTATGAAACAAAACAAAAGCAAAGCCCAAGATCGCAAGATTTCATTACAGATTTCACCTGAAATAGTAATGGATTGTATCTAGTGGCGAAACTATTGTATTGCAAAACCGAGCAAGTGAAGGACCCGCTGTCTAAAAGGGAAGGGAATCTATAAATACATAAATACCTCGGCTTCATTTAGATTTTCTGCGGGGAGAGGAATGGAAGCTGGGCCTTCAGATAAGCTCTCAGAAATACCGAAATACTGTAAACAAATTTTTATTTTAGGTCAAACAGTTGAAATGTGTAGGCTATGCATGAATATACGAGCAGGTTTCTCTGTACAAAGTATTTGAATACTACATACACTCATGAACCAAATGTTATAACCACCTACCTAATAGCGTGATGCCCTCGACTCCACGAGACCGCGGAAGGTGCCCTTAGGTATCCTGGACCAGCCTTTCACTACGCCGGCAAGTGAAAGAAGGACGTCATGGTCCTTCTTCGGACCATTCCAACCACACTTTCACTATGGCAACCGTCTAACAGCTGATAATGCCTGCGGTTGCTGGGATGTTGGCCCTAGGCCTTTCTATCGCCGCAAACAATTCACTGTTCAAACTGCATCAGGTCCTTTCCTTTCCCCATTGCACAAGCTTCGTAATGACAGACACTACCGTGCAGTCACTATGTATATGCTACGCCGGCAAGTGACATCACTCCTAGGCGCTGTGGGATGCGTGTACTATTGGAGACAGTGATGCTCATAATGGTTTGGCTCATGAGTATATATGCCTTATAAATTTATTCTAAGTGTGGAATACATTTAAGCCACTAGACTCAACTAAATGCAAAAATTAAGCCGCAGTTGTAAAACGAAATAGAAAAAGCGATCCTTTCTGTAAAGATCTAAATAGAATATTTTCTGTTCCCGAACATGTTGATAACTTGTTCAGGAGCAGAAACAACAACATAATGCTGATTGCCATTCAGTTAACTCCCAGTCCTCCGTCGATAGTCCTTGATTACGAACTTATTTCTTTTATATAAATAAAATAAATTTTCTGTTTATACTCCTGGACGACCATCCGGTGATAGGAGTTCACAAGACAGAAATTACAAGAAACAGCACTGTATTTAGTAGTCGCGGGTTTGAACCTCGGTCACTCTGTTGTTTTTAATATAGCACTTTAGCATCGAAGACCATGTTGCTAGTGTACTTACGGGCCGATTTTCATGTTGTGCCAGCTGAAACACACGTGTTGCTACATGTAACCTAGGATAGATGTCCTGGTTTTAAACCTTAGTATATAAATATCACCCCCCTCCCAAGCTCACCGTTGTCCAGGGGGTGACTCTTGAATCGAGCAATAAATAATGCTAATAATAATTCGGCATAACTTAAGAGGAAAACCCTACCAACCTCTATCTGAGATCGGCTATCTACAAGAGCAACCGAAGAGACGTTGAAAGAAATAGTGCATCCAGAAATTTTGTTTGGGGGCTCGTGCATTCCACACTGATTAAGCTTTTACAAGCAAGAATAAACAAATGACCGTACACCACTATGATGAGCCTGTTGGATTGCACAGTGGCTACTTCCTCGATGGATGCCCCGTGATGTCGCGGTATTAGTGTGGTTCCAAGGACTGTATGTGGAGGCTGATTGAAGTATTCCCCTTTACTGTTAACTGCTGGAACGGTTCAGGTTTGAGGAAAAGTCGACTTCTTCATTGAGACCATACTTCCTGGATTGGACTTCTCCTCATTTTTAATCTTCATAGTGGACCTACAAGTGTCAGTTGGATCCTCAGAGATCATCGCAACCTTATGTTAGGACTTAGTATCACATACCTTCATAGCATTGCATTGAGAACGAATTGGTCCTCTACGAGGGAATTTGGGATAACTGTACATCAACACTGTTAGTGATACAGCATTGTAAATAGATTGCGGGGTTGTGGAAAGCTGGCTGGCATAGCATAATACAATAAATAAATAAAAAATAATAAAAAATAAATACAAACAGTGTTATTGGGGGGGTTTAGCTATCCCTTCCTCACCGTGGATGCGCCAATTACTTAAAGAATTCCTACAGTCTCCAACGGGATTAAAACCCAAGCCTCTCCAAACGAGTTATAAGTGGCGAATATACTCTACTATTACGTAGAATTTTTAGATATGTATAAACCTCTGCATGCGTTGGAAATGGGATGGAGAGAATGAACTGGTTCTTTTCTCACAAACGCAAAGTTCTTTAATGATTAACTGACAATAAAGAATTTGTTTCCGCGCAGAGCAATGTACCATCACTAAGGACGAATCGTGGCATACAGTATTTGGTCATACTAGAAATATTATCAAAATCAAAAGAAGTAGCGCTAGATGAACAATAAAGTTGTCATTAAGTTCAACAAATTTATAATTTACAATTGATAGGGCAATACCTGGGATTTATAAAGCCATGCAGAAGAGATCGCTTCGATATAATACTCAAGCATCAAACAAAATCCTCGAGCCACTTAATGTGCAATACGAATCTCTAGCATTCAGTCTTAACAGCTAAGCCTCTGTAGCCCTTGTTAAACATAATATTAACAACAACATAACAGCTAAACTAGTCACACGACCTCAAGTATACGTATGAAATCTTTCTAAACTCTGTGCTTCTTCCCTATTATTATGTTAACAGTGAAGACATCCATCTGTTCGTACTCTGAATTTCTCAATAGCAGAGGGGCGACAAGAACTGAAATTAATGCAGCTGTCTAGTGGATCTCGTAGCGTTGAAACTTCACAATGCTGCTTAAAGGGGCTGGCAATTCTTATGGGTCAACCCCCACCCAAATTCATGTTAACTATTAATTAATTAATACATAAAAAATAAAGATAAAACAAAAAAAAAAAGCTTTTACAGTTAACACGATAACAGACTATATTTTTAGAGTTAACAGCAGCTACGTTTGTCCCTAATCTTAACTCACTCGCAGTCTCAATTGTAACAACGACATTGGCATGGCGTCTATTTAACCCCACTGTCTTGTTTTAATTATATAAAAAAAATATTTTTTTTGCTTCTTTTACTGAATTGATAAAACTGTGATCTATTAATTATGATTTATTAATCCTAATTAAAATATTGTAAGAAAATAAATGAGAGAAACCAATAAGAATAAATTTTTATCGTATCTGTTTCGAATTTAAGGTCACTGACCCCCTCAGATGAAACTCAGACGCTCGTGCATCGTCTGGAAAACGCAGCATGAACGTCTGTAATTTTGTCAGATGTTCGCATTTAGGCGGTGAAATCAAAGCATTAATGCAAGATTAGACACCCGCTGCTAGCGTCTCATGGACTCTACGTGGGAATGGGAGTTACCAAGAAGGAAGGTAGATTCTTTTGCTTACCTGGTGTCTGCTAAACGCCAAACAAAAATATAATGTCTCGTAATTCATATTATATCGAAATAAAAACAGAAAATGAAGCTTAAATTTGATTACTCAGGAAGGTTACAGTAAGGAAAGGTCTGCGTAGCCGAGTGACCAGCAGCAGGAGTGCAGTAGCACACGCTCTTTGAGTCGACCGGGGTTCAAGCCCCTGATAGCTAAATACGGTCGATCTACGAACAACCCGCACTGGACCAGCGTGTCAGATTATCGTCTATTTCCCTCAACATGGAATCGTTGAGAAGGCTTCCATCCTGCAGTGGACTGATAATGGCTGCAATTTACCATTACAGTAAGGAGCGAATGTATTGGCGTTATATAGTGCTCTGTTTGTACTCTACACACGAATTTACAATTAATTATTTCGACATCGAATATAACCTTTAACGAGATTTTTTATTTAGCACCATGCGGGCTTGAACCACAGTCTAGTCTGCTACTAAACTCTCGTGCTTTGACTACTCGATTACGGCGGGTCACAGAAATATTTTTTTTTTGGGAAGGGGCGGCCATATAGGGTCAGAGTAGCTTACAAGATATAGAGAATTAAAGAACAGCACCGTATTTTGCAGTCACATGACTTGAACAAAGGTTAACTCAAACGCGTGTTTATACTATTGCGTTTAACTACTCGGCTACGGCGTCCGGTATCTTAATAACAAACAAAATTTTAGTCGGAAGATTTCTTACAAGTTTCATAAGTGATCGAGAGGCGATAAATCCAAGTTTTCATCATAACTTGGATGTATTACAAACCGATTATTATATGGAAACCAAAATGATTTCTTTTCTACCCTACTTTTGAAATTGATTGAAATCAAGTTTTGCTCTTTTTTTCTCTCACTCTTCCTAATTATTTATTTTATTTGTGCTTGTTATTTTATTATTATTTTTTTATTTCTGAGGGAGGGGATTTTCAGAGGATTTCAAATTCATTAATGAGTTCAGTTATGTCATTTAAGCTAATAATGACAAATATTATATTATGCTTTTTATTATTATTATTACTACTTATAATGATACACTGGTGGGCAAAACTTAAGGACCAACACTATTGCTAAAGGTTACAACCACAAAATTTTTACTTAAGGTACTCTTTATTGATGAGAGTAGATTCAGTCTCAGCAGCGATTCTGGACGTCAGCTAATCTGGCGAGACGTTGGCACACGGTATCACCCCGCAAACATCACTGGAAGGGATCGACATGGCGGTCGAGGTGTGTTCTCGTTTGGGGAGGCATTATCTTGAATGGACGTACACAACTCCAAATACTAGAAGGCGGTACTGTAACCGGTGCACGCTACTGTACTGAGGTAATCATTCCCCATGTGCGTCTGTTCCGAGGTGCCATTGGCCCCGAGTTCGTGTTTATGGATGATAACGCCACACATCATCCCATTGCAGCTGTTGATATGCTTTTAGAAAGTGAGGACATTGTTCGTATGGATTGGCCTGCCCGTTCCGCCGACCGATCTAAATCCCATCGAACACATATGGGATGCTCTGGGGAGACGCCTAGCGGCACATCCACACCCACCAGAAAATGTTCGCCAGCTGAAGATGGCGCTGACAGAGAAATGGACGACATTACCACAAGAACTTATCAAAGGGGTGGCCATATTTCCTACTGGGGACCACCTCTTCCCTTTGTTCCATCATTGGCAGTGATGCATCTGTATCATGGCAGCCAGTGCTATGTTGCCATTTTTTAATAAAGTGTTGTTTCCTTCATCATTTCTGTACCTCACAAGGTTCCTTTGGTCTGCTTTTCCCATATCCAGACCACTCCTATGAGAAGCTACATGTGAAACCTGACTGGTCCATAAATTTTGAACACCAGTGTACTTTATTGCATGCTTGTTGGCTACATAGGTACCATACAACATCTCCATGAAAGACTATATCTGAATACAATTAATGCTTTTATTAGTTGTGTAAAGTAATAAGTTAATTTTGTTATGTAACTTTCTCATTTTTTTTTCTTTTTGCCTCCCCCGTTGTAGTGCACCACATTTGAGCCACCTGTGAAACAAGTTAATACCACAATGCATTTATGAGACAAACTAAGTGACTGCAGTTCATGCCTACGTGACTGCTAAATATGGTGATGTTATTGCGTATTTTTTCTCTCTCTCTCTCTCTCTCTCTCTCTCTATCTGGAGTTCAATGTTTTTAACTTGAAATCTACACTATATTTATAAAATAGCTATAATAACATAAGCAATTACTCGCAAATGATCATTCGTAATTCTGAATGTTATGTTGGATGAAAAAAGAGGGAATAACTCATGGAGAAAATCACCATTTACCCCATTTGATATCGGCTAACTACAACGCTGAGAGAAGAGCCCTTTAGGAATTCCTCAAATCTCGAATCGGAGATTTATGAGATTTGAGAGAATTCTTAAAGAACCTAGAGAGATTCGAACCTAGGCCTCTCCACGCGAATGATAAGTGGTTAAGCCATTATATGTCAAGGTAGGTCCTCAGAAGCATGTATGAGTACTAAAATATTTTTCCGTTTTGTGCTCTTGATTTTATGGTTTTGACAATTAAACCTATTATTATTATTATTATTATTACATGACAAGATATTTTAAGAAAGAAAAACAGAATTAGCGAACTATAATTCTTTAATTACTCACAGCGTACAGTCGTTGCCTATTTGTTTTCGCCTTTGTTCAACATAATCTTTCATTGAAATTAAAGCAAAACAAAAACATTTTTCATCAAACACAAATTTCTAAAACATTTTTCATCAAACACAAATTTCTACTTTCCGTAAATTGCACCTGTAACCCATTCTAGCGGATAAAACCCTCACCCTTTAAAAATCTTAATTTTATGGTCCCTATTATGTACATACCCATCAATTTACTTGACGCTCCTCGAAAGCAAATTGCAATGTTCTTGATTGCGTTTTGCAAGAAGAATAATTCTATGCATGCCGAAGGGCTGTAGAAAGTATGGCGTATCCAAAACAGCCGATATTATCTTCCCCGCGTTAATTATGTTTTCTAATAAACAGCCAACACTTAATCAAAAGAACTTAATTAAAGCGAATATTGGATAAGTGAGTTTCTCAAGAACGAAAGTTCAACATGCGTAGATTCAGGACTGCAAATGACATGTACAGAACTCCAATGATATTGCAGGCGACATCACCGATAATGTATTGATCGGTGGCTAACCCTTCATCATTTCACTTAACTGGTACTTAATTGTAATGGCCATGAACTCCCCGGTGCACAGTATACAACAAGTAGACTCAAACTGCCCGTGATTAGAACTGAATAATGACGATATTTTGTAAACTTGGCCGTTTCAGCTAAAAGCAGCCTTAATTAGGGATCACCGTAATTGGAAGGGACTTAAGGACGCAAGATGTTCCAAAACTGTCGTTCTTAGGATTTCTGCTCACATATAAGTGTCACATTTCTCTTCCAGATACACGTTCCATGGACATTCTAAGTGGTTATTGAGTTGTTAGAGAAAGACCAAGAAAACTTCATGAACGTTTTCATATCATTAACTGAATATGTACCAGTACACGTTTAGATGAATACTTATCAATAAGCCATAGAACAAGAAGATAACGCGGTTAAATAACCGCGTTATCTTCTTGTACCATGGCTTATTGATATCATGTGGAAGTTTCATCTCTGCTCTGGCTAAAAATGCAATTAAGATAACTCCGAAGCACACTGATTTATTCATTGCATTTTTAATACAGTAATGAAAAAAAAAGAAGAAATCTTTTTCTTACTTTAATTAATGAAAATTAATTTTTCTCTTGACTTCTCGCAAAATTATTTTGGGTCGGTCAATTAATTCTTGCATGGCAATTATATTTGGTTTCTTATATATCTGGCCAAATGGCCAAATGTAAAAGATCTGTGTATATTTATTTTAAAAGATCTGTGAATATCGTATTTCAAAAGATTTAAAATAGTAAAAGTTATGTGTATATCGCTTGTCCCTTCAAAGTCTTTCTGAGGAAACTGTAAGGCAGTTTCCTCATAAAGATTTTAACTTTTATCTTTAAAGAAAAACTTCTATTCACTCGTCTTTTTATTTGTAACCAGTTGATTTATGAATCGATTTAGGTTATTTTTATATTTGATCAATAAACAACTTTTGTTACTACTTTCATATTAATGTAATACAGTATATTGGACGTTTGCCCTCGTACGTAGCACAGTTGGAATAATCACCATCCTAAACAAACACCAAGTGGAGAAGACCCGAATTCGAATCACGTCACTGACGCGGAGAATTTTTATGGGTCTTTTTCACAATGTGGCTGAGTTAGTCGGTCTGAGGAGAGGGAAGCATGGTTTTTCCTCCCGGAAACTCAGTTTTTTTGCATCCATCAAACACACTCAGTTTACAGACATACTATTTATGGTGCAATATGTACTTAGTTGTTGATGTGCCTATACCCCTACAACAACTGAACGTTATTTGTAATAAGCCTTCGCGGCTAGCATAGTGGTTATAGTCATTGTCCACCCACACCGGGTGAAAGAGGACCGAGTTCGAAGTCCATCAATGACACGAGTTATTTTTATCGGCTTTATTCACAATGTGGCTGAGTTAGTCAGTCTCAGGAAAGTTTCTTTTTTTTTTTTTTTTTTGTCTCCTGTTAACTAGGTTTCGCCTAGCAAACCAACCGAAGAATACGAGAAATTACAGACACAACTATATTGATACCTTATAGCCTTAGTTGTTTTGGCGCTTAACACACACACATAGCCTAACCAGTATTACAAAAAAAAATATCTATTGCCCTTTCTATTATTTGATTTTATTTATTATACGTTTTCCTTCTTTGTGTTCCTTTCTATTATCTTTTCTATTGCCCAAGAAAAGTTAATTTGCTTTGTAAAAAAATTCTGGATCTTTTATTTTGTCAAAATTGAGACCGAAGGGCACGCAGCAAGATCTACATGTTTTCTCCAATCTTATTAAAGTATACTGCATTGGATTTAAGCACTTATTACCTTGGTAGACCTGTACTATTCTCCAGCTGTGAGGTCAGATGCGGATAACAAAGCTAGCAATAAATTTTCCAGGATCTGCCTTCCTCAATTATACATAATGATTTTCGTAAGGGAATCCTATCATCTCAGTGGAGGGCTTCGCCGATTCCTTTAAAAAAACAACATCTTTTACATTAATCCGTGTGGACCTTGCTTGGTTTCGAATTTGGATCACCCTGGCCGAGTTAGTCAGTCTCCCCGAGTCCAACACGGTTTCGTATCTTCTAGCAACCATTTTTTTCCCGTCCGGCTTAAAGGAGAGCCAAGAAAAAGCACAAGAATCTACAGATACAATGCACACGGGTTCATGAGCTTTGGTTTCGGCTAACCTTAAACATTTAAAAGGGGGAAAAATCTCATTCTGGCGATGTATCCAGTCCATATTTTCTTGCTTTAGTAAATATCCTTGGCTTCGCTATTTTCTGGATGTCTTCATTCTTGATATGTTCATTTTACAAATGCCGTAATGTGCCTTTCTATTGTTCTCTGGGTGATACTGAGGCTTCTTTACTCCTTTTTTTGTAATGTTCCACGTCTTGAAGCCATAAGTTAGTATTTTGAGAAAGTAGTGTTGAAGATTTCTGCAACTAGATTGATGTCGATATTTATAATTGTCGTTGTTGATGCTCTTTTCTCTCTACAAATTATTGCTTCGATGTCATTATTCATCCATAATTATCGTCCGAGGCACTTGTTGCTTTTTATCCGTTTAATGTCGCCCTTTTATTTTATGGGATAATCAATGCAGAAGTTTTGCTTCACTTGATTTTGTTTTGGTGCACAAAGTCCCGTTTTTGAGTTACAAATCGAGTCCGTTGGATCCCTATTTTGAGTTCCACAGGGTTGAGGAACATGCGTAAGTACAACGTCATCGGGAAACAGAAGTGCCAAAAGCTCTTCTCTATGCCTCTGTGAAGGTCTATTTTCTGCGTTAGGCTCTCCCAGGATGCAAGATATAAAATGTTGGGAGCGATAACAACCCTTTGAATTCCGATTCTGATGCGTCCATTCAATAGGGCAATTTGTGCTGATCCCATTAATGATGTCTTTAAATAACTGGACGTGCGCTGGATAGATTCTTTGTTCTTGCAATGCGTGTAGGCCGAATTGTGTCGAAAAAAGTTTTCTCGAAATCTGCGAAGAGAAATTAGATGGAACCCATATTCTTTAGATCATTCTGCAGAGAAATGTGATGTTGCGAATGTGGTCAATGGTGGAAAAATTCCAAATCCAACCCATTCCATTGTTCTCTTCCAGGTTGGTTGGATTGTGTGTAATATATAGTAGATTTAGTCGTGGTTTTTTTTAGACACATTAAAAAGGACATATTGGTTAGTAGGTATTTATGTTAATATACAAGTATGAGTAAATCTTATACTTGCAGATATTTACGAAGGCTGTTACTATACGAGTATATTAACAGCCTTCGTAAAAATGTCACAGTTGTGGAAGAAGGCCAAGAAGAAGAGAAGAAGAGAAAAAACCTTAATCACAGACGTTGTTTTCACCATAGTATCGCTCCAATCTCCAAGGCCAACTACAGAAAGTGTTTTCCAATTTCAGTAAGTTTATAATCTCATTGACTTATTTATAAACAGATAAATGGTTTAAAATAAGGTTGCGCACTTAAAATAGGTTTTATCAAAGGAGTAAATAGGTTGACTACTATAAAGACTAATCAACCTATTACAGGTAAATAATATATGTAAATTCAATAAATTCAAGTACTACTTTTTTACAACAATTTATATAGCAAAACTCTTTTTACTGGTAGCTTTATATTTTACCCTTTCTTTCCCCAGTTTTACACAGGTCCACTTCAACAAAAGGTTTCATACTATTATGACATCTGTTTGATTTACAGTATGTGAATCAAACAGATGTCATATCCCGGAAGCTGATGAACAATGTTATGTTTCTGTGATTTCATGCAAAGAACTGGAGATTCTTACAACTTTGTCTTTGACGTAATAACGATTCTGCGAAACAAAAACACTGTCAAAATGAAGTATTCAGATTAGTTGTGCAAAACTTTCAAATTTCAGGTGAACTGGAAGCTCTTTTTTTGGATCTGCCTGACAAGGCAACCATACAATAAACCTACACGTGCAGCTTCAGAGACTAATCGAGTGATTATTTCTAAAACAAACACAAATATGGTACCAACACTGAGCCATTTAGTAGAAAATTACTTAACAAGCTAGACAGTTGCTGTTCTTTCCATGTCACATGGGAGGGGGAACTACATAACTTTGAAGTTTCATTTCGTTCTCTGAGACTGCACATCAATAGGTTTAATTTATTTTTGTTGAAGTATTATTAACATGAATTCTCGCAGATATTGTTATAAAAGTAAATAAAACTAGCATTTTAAAATATAACTCTTTAGTGATCTGTGATCAATGCGTTAATCACAAGTCAAGAAATATCTCTAGGGCGCACAGAGCTCACACAGACTCCTCTGTATACGCACTATGAGCGTTTCAAAGTTATTTCGATGAATGACTATCCAAATTCTGAGTACCGTTTCCAGGGGTTGCGTGAAAGTAGAACGTGGTACGTGTAATGAACCACAATGACCATCAACAGTGGCAGCGATTTCCTCTCCTTCCCGGTGAAACATCATTTTGAAAAGCCGCATGCTCATCGACCCAAATGAATTTACGGTACTTTCCGTTTCAGTGGCTCTCCCTTACATAGTTTCAAAAGTAAAGATTCCTTAAAAAAGGAACAAAACACGACTCGCGCAACACAAAATTCGAGAAGGCTGTGCTTTTTCTTGTAAATCTAAAAGAAGGAAGACGTATTTTTGTAATGTCTGCAAGCTTTTCATGTATTTAAAATGTATAAAAATTTCAAAATTGGTTAAGAAGAAGCAACAAACTATTTGTCCAAGTTGTCCTCAGAATGGAAATTCGAATTCCTAGCGCGAATCGAAACTTAATAACTAATTCCAGTTAAACAGTCAGATAACATCTGACTGTTTAATTGAATGACTACCCGAGCTGACTGGACCTCGAAAAAAACATGTTCCTGCTACGTGGGATTCATTATCTAATAGAACAGAGAATACTGAAAAATGGCAAGAAAATCTTGAAAAATTTCCCAGAAAAAAAACCAGGAATCAATGATTTCATGAAAATTAATGTAACTGTCTCTAATCTGGAATATTACATACTAAGGATGACTGAACTCGTACACCCAAAATTTTTCTGTTTATTTTACTCCTCTTCTTACTTTTATTTTACTTCCTCTTACATTAAATTTTACTACACATTATCAAACTAAGAAACAAAAACATACAGAAAATCCTAAAATATAAGCAAACTAGTTAGTTAACACTTAGCCATCTGCAGATGTGCAATTTTCATCTCTGATCGGTTGGAGGTAGTGCCTACTACTTAGAAAAATTAGGCTACTATCATATTCCTTCTTTTAAATAATTAAAGACAATCCAAAATCGAACAGTAACTTGTTAAATGGGCTGCCCAACGTTTTATTAGCAGAGGGACTAAAGTAGTGTTCCAAGGAATTATTAAGCTTCATTCTTCATATATATATATATATATATCAGTAAAGAAAAATCCACATTGTTTTGCTCATAACGGGGAGCTACAGTCCCTCTTGCCCCTACGTGAGAGTGCCCCTGATTTGTTAGATCAAAACACAGTCTTTTAACACACCCCAAACCAATCTCTAAAGTCATAACAAGATCAGTATAGTAGGAGTAACTCAAAAAATCCCAGCATCCCAGCTGTCATAACAAAATGTTATGTTTAAACCAAAACACAACCATGGTATAGTTAACTCACAAAGTTTTGCCAAATCTTCTCTATTTCTGATCTTATTCCAACTTTATTTTGTCTCGTAACCACACCATTACCTTCTTCATATCCTTCTAGTACAGAAGATATATCTAGAATCCTATATCTTCCCTGTATCTTTCCATAATAAATTTGTGACTTTACTGCCACAAATAAATCAGCAGGCATCTTCCCCCCTGTTAACACCTAGAGGGCATCGTTCGATACATTCTCTATGCTGCTGTTGCAGTAGAGCCTTAGGAGCATCAGTGACTGAGGCCATATTGCTCCGTATATACCGTGTGTAAATTGCGTGTGTTCTGTGGTCGATTTTCTGTTTCCTGGACGAAAATCCCGAGTTTCCGGGAGAAAGAAACATGCTACCCTCGCCTGAGACCGACTAAAAAGACCCATAAAAATTCCTCATGTCATCGACGGGATCGAAAACAGTCACTGCGCAACTCTGCTGAACTTAAAACTCTTATCAAGTAACATATCGATAGACTCTCCTTTTATTCCCCAGGCTACCCAAACAGTTCTTTTCAACGTTGAACAGATCTTATTCACCTTTTGTTTTCAGTACTTAACATGGTCAAGAAATAACTTCTCATCGAAATAAATTCCGCGTACTTATAGCTCATCGCATAACATTGAGTTGGCGTTGCATTAGCAACCCCTCCTTGTGTAGGAATGGACTGGTTCGTGACACTGGTCGATGTTGAAAGTACAGAACGGCTGATATGCAATTGCAGTTTGGAAACAAGTATTTGCATATCTGCGAGGAAGAATTGTCGGCGTCGAGAACTTTCCGACTTCGAACGTTGAATGATTGCAGGGCAAGACGTGCAGGTGCCAGTATCTCGACAACAGCTAACATAATTAAGTGCTCCTCTTCTGTGGTGGCATGAATCTACTGTGACTGGCTCAACAGCGGCCGAATGACCTGCGAAAGGCCACACGCAGGGCAGCCAGGTGGGATCGATGTCCCTGCTGAGCCTCGCGTGTTTTGTCTTGTAACACAGACCTGACACAGCACAGTGGCCCAGCTAATCACTCAGTATAGCATAGGAACAGCAAGAACAATATCCACATGGGCTATGCGCCGGACATTTTTCCAACTCTGTCAGAAGTGGAAAGGGAGAAAGCAACATGATATCATGGCACCTGGATGCACTACTAGTGTTCGGCAGGCTGGAGGTGGTAGTGATACGGTTTTGCGACTGTTTTCGTAGCATGCTCTGCAAACCGTTAATCACCGGATCGATGCAAACGTCTACCTTTTTTATCGTTGCTGATCAAGTACACTCCTTCGTAATGACAGTGTTTCCAAACAGCTCAGTCGTTTATCAAAAAGACAACGCGCCATGTCACAAGGCCAGGTTGGTTGCTAACTGTTTGAGATCTACTGGAAAAAAGACATTCAATGCTACGACCATCCAGTGCAACGCATGAGTAGCACTACCACAGAACATCTTGCAGCGCCTAGTAGAGTCCATACCAAGACGTGTATGGACTGTATTACCGGCAGAAGGTGGCCCCACAAGGTATTATGTAGGTGTTGCTAATGCAAAGCTTACTCACTCAGTGGCAACTTTCCACAGAGTATGTGGAACGTCATCGGGCTTTGCACATACTCTGTGGGTTGGATGTCTATTTCTGGGAAGTCTTTCTTTTACCAACATTACAGCCGATTTAGCATGGGAGACCAAAAGTTTGTTTTCATTAGAGTATCGCTCAATAACCGTTTACTTCAAAAAAGGTCAGAATATCTAATTACGTCAACAGGTGGTTTCATCATATATAAAGCATGGTTTTGTTAATAAGAAGAAATGTAAGAAATTATCTTGACCGTGATGATGCGACTATTTATAAGAAAGCGCTAAATTTCTGTTCTTCTCTGAGTTAAGCGAAGAACCGAATGCAATATTGTACATGCTCAGTTTCGTTAATCTAAATGGATCTTCACAGTTAGGTTAATGTTAGTGTTAACCTTCTGACCCAAAGGAAAAGATAAAAAAAAATATTGAATGAACCAGTTTGCAACACACTCATCCCAAAGCTTCGGTCATTAACTAAAATAAAACAAACAAAAAGAAAGAAAGTTCATGAATAAATTACCTTTTACCAGGGCCAAAGCTCGTTATGATACGTTGTTGGGCAGGCCTCACCTAAACGTTGTTTTTTTAATTACTCATTCCTCGGTATGCCATATTACATTTGATTCTACACAATCTGCAGCATATTATAGAGATTCTTCACGAAGTTATACACCGCGATGGCGTTCGTCTAGGCTTTTGATTTACTTTCTATAACACAGCCATGTCTCTCACTTTACATATTCAGATAAGTCTAGAGCTGGCTGTAGCAAAGATTCAAATATATCCAGCAGATTACAATCCGTGTTATTGCGATTTTTATGTTTGTTATTTAAATTTGAAGAAGAGTACGTTATAAATTTAAGCTTCCAGGGAACGTTTTCTGGAACAATTCATTATGTGAGACATGGAAACTATCATGAATATCATGGAAAGAAATTTATACGTACGTAGATATAGGAACGGAAGTGGTGTGTTAACAGGGCGCGCAGAGCCAATATATTCTTGAAAGTGATATCTTACGAGACTTACAACTTTTTTAGATCACCATTCGTAAACTAAAACTAACCTACCACCTAAATAAAATGGAATGACTATTTGAACTTTAAAATGTAGACTTACTGACCAAAAATCAACAACAGGTACATTTTTTTTCGACTTCAGGGGTTGGCGAACCACAGGTTGGAGACATTACTCAAAGACGCGTGCGTGTATCTTATCTTATCAGACAATAATATGTATACAGGCTGTAAAAATTTCGTGCATGCTCACTCGTCATTCCTGTGTGGTCTATCGGTATGGTATCTTAAGTTGTATTTATATTTCGTGATCTAGCAGCACGTTTCATCGCATGTGTAAGCAAAAGAGACTGTCAGAATTCGCCAATTTGTCATGCCCTCGTCCATTACCCTCCCCTCCAACAAGGTTTTTGTTGACAGACACCCTACAATAATAGATATCAGTTGCTCTTCCAGTCTTCCAACACCTGTGGTGCTAGAGATTAGCGGACTTTCTCCCTATGTGACGATGTTCTGATTATGAAATGATTCAGCCCATTTTGACAGCCGGCGGTGATGCCATAAACAACTAATTAAACGCATATTTTATTAAATATGGAATTTAATTTTTATAGTTATATAAAAGCAGGCTGCTCCAATGTTTACTGTTATTTTTATGGCTTCAAGAAAGCACTTTGGAATTTTTCTCATATTTCGAAAATTCGCTTCAAAATAATACATTCACCTGTTCATGAGAAAATTGTACAACAAAATTCGAACTAAGCATATTTAAATTTTCATAGTATTGATTTAATGCTCACTTTCCAAATACTATCTTCTTTATACGAATTAAATATGAAGGTTAATGAAATATTTACCAAAAATTGGATTCTGACTGTTCTGAATACAATTTTTGGTAAACATTTTAATTTCATAATTAAATAATATATCAGCATAATCAAACTTTTTAAATTAATATAGTAATCTTTAACACCCTGGTTAATATCTGTCATGCGGTGAAAACATAAAAATTAGCACAGAAACACACAGTACTCGTCATGCTTGTACAAACAGGTATTACAATAATTTTGATATTTACATTAATCATTATTATTATGTAATCATATTATTTTGTAACAAGTATTTAGTATTAGACCGAATGAGAAGCTTTTTTGTGTATCAGCCAAAAATAAATAAATAAAATAATAATTCAAATAAAACAGAATATTCATACCATTCCCATAAGTAACCACCCAATTTTGCTTTAAATTTAGACTCACTGCTTCCATCACGTTGGAAAGCAACTTATTCCAACATTCGACAACCAGCTGCGCATGGCAGGCTTCATGAGATCCAATCTTGTTATTTCTTGAGATTTTTCTATTGGTGTCCCCTAGTTTGTGTCTCACTCACCAGGGAGAACAGACCTTCCTCATTCATTTTACTCAATACCTTCATCTCAATTAGACTTCTTTGATACCTCTAGTCCACACCCAAGCCGTTCTTCATATGTGCATCGCTTTACACTTGTCATCAGATTATCACGGGTAGATTTTCTTGTGCAGAAGTATCTGATGCAAGGGGAACACTATCTCAGCTTGCAGCAAGCAAGGGCTAAGTGTGATTCTCATGCAACACACGCAGGGCCGAGCGTTTCTTTCCCTGAAACAAGATATGAAAATCAGCTCAAACATCTAAATCAGCTATTCACCTTCATTTTGTTCAAAATATCATTCCGCACAACGAATCCACGATTCTCTAGCATGTCTTGTCGTTTTAGGACCATTCTTAATGGTTTCGACAGTTTCCAAAATTGATTTGCAAGACGAACTGATTTCTCAGTTCGCCTTGCGTGGTAATACGCATAGGATAAACTATGGATTTCATGTGATCCATACAAAGTAATCTAAGGATGTTACGTACGTGATATTGGTGATCATAGTATAGGACTGGGCTGAACAATCCATTTGTTATTTTACTCGAGAAATGTGGGCTAGCGCACGGTCGTGTATAAACTACATCCTCTGCTGATCTTCAAGCGATATGTATTTCAATATTTCCCACAAACTGTTCCGCAAAAAAAAAAAAATCTAGGTATGCTATTCCTTGAATTCTTGCTGGTAAAAAATAAGAACCAATAAAACTTTCCCGAAGAGCGAGTACTGATAATGTATACATGGTTTCTGCGGCCCAGGTATGAGTGTTTCGAGAGTTGAGACTCTCGTTTGTTGCAAAACATTATTCATCTGTAACCAGAACATGGCTAATAAATCATGTGTACATTGCAAAATGAGCCACTGACAAATGTGTCTGCGTTTATTTGTATCTTGCAGCAACATTTCCTGAACAGGCTTACTGTGAAATGGATACACAACTGCTATTAATTAATGTGCTGCGCTCCACACGTTTTCAGATGAAACATTTACGCAATCTGACAATATTCTCGTACTTGTGGTACGAGATACTTTTACAGCACGAAGTATTTACTCTTCAACATTTACAGTTCATCGAAATATCCTTCTACCAGAATTTGTAACGGTTTCAGGGTACCTGTTTCTCCAAGTCCAACGTGTCTTTTCTGGAGCGCTCCAAGGAAGCAAGGAATAAATTCTACGCAGCCCTTTGGTCTGCTCGACAGGAACTGGTTGGTTACGGCAATAAGAAGCTAATATCTAGATTAGTCCAAACTTGTATTGTACCCGTGCCTCTCTACGCGTCGGAAATTTGGTCCTCCGCTCCTCCAACCTACCGGCAGCAGTTCTTGGGGCTTGAGTATTGGCTACTGCGATCCCTCAATAGGTCTTCAGGACATCCCCTTACTATCTCTAGGACTGCACTGCATTCGCTGCATGGAATGAACCCTTGGAAACAAATAATCGCTATTCGCAATATAATGACCCTCTCCAAGTTCATTTCGAGTAGACTTGATGCTCCCATCATCGATAGGCTCATCATTCTACCCAAAGAAAAAAAGAACAATAATCATCAAACTTCTAAGATCCGACCAGCCTGCAACCAAATCAGCTCGCTCAGTCATATATTTCCAGCAAACACGATTGGTCTCCTGAACGCCCTAAATATTAATCCCGAGGTGATTTGCGTGGACAAGGTCTACAGATCCAAAGTCCTTGCGGACACCTACTCAATGTTGGAATTTTAGATGTTTCAGGTCTCCTTCGCTCTCTGTAGGCTTCTGTGAGGACAAACTGCGCTCCCCCCTCCAGTTCCGGACAGCTTTCTACAACTTTCCGGCTCTCCCGCACAGTGCTTCGAGGGATGCGGAATTTATTTAAAACTTTTATCCAGAATATTGTCTTAGCTGCTGTTATTTATTTGATCTGTATCCGTTATATCAATGTATATATTGTTAATCTGTTATAGTTATGTTTACCCTCCTAGCAATTTTTTGCTGTCTAAGGGTGGATGTAACCTCTCACTTTCCTTTACTTGAATAAATAATAATAATAATAATAATAAGTCGTCTCTCCACAGCAACAAGCGTTTTAAGATTTGGATCTCGAGCTGGAAATATTTTGACGTATCTGAGAAGAGAAGCTACAGAATTCATATGAAACCACACTAGTTAAAATCATATCAGTTAACTCGGGAAAAGCAAAACCATTTGTAACGTCTCCTATAATATCAAATTTAACAAATGCCGTACTGGAAACGAGGCAGTAGCATGGAACCTGAAATTGAAATAACAGACACGTTGACACTGCCACACTGGTTTTTCACAATTTGAGTAATTGGTACACATATACTGCATATTTTGTACAGTTCAAAGTCCATTTTACACGGTCATATTATGACATTAATTTGAACATAAAAATGTATTTCCGTTTTATGCGGTTTTGCAATTTATGATTAATATCTCGGAAACAGACTTTTGAGAAATGTTTATAGGAACTTTAGAACATTCTCCCACATTTGTTCGGTTCAATTTTGAAACACCGTGTATATTAAACACTGGGGACCTTTCGGACGTAGCTGTTTTCCCCCACCCAAGGGCTTCGAGAGCTTTATAGGAGTTTGTGTCCACATTTAGATGTAAGGGATAAAACGTAACAAGTTAATTCTAACATATATCAGCAAGACAAAAAAAAAAAAAAAAAAAAAAAATCAATAAAACGACAATATTTTTATAATTTTGGTTTGAAGATTTTTTTTTTTTTTTTGCCGATTATTAAAATTGAATTTAATTACTTAAAAATGCAATATTAAAATCTCGGCCGGGCTCCTCTGAAGAACTGCAAGCCCCAGTTGTACTGCACCCCCTCCCCCTCTCGTCGAGTGTCTCCTTCCTATTGGCCTGGCTTTATTCTCATGGAAGCGTAGACCGAGTCCCCAAGTGTGTTGTTATTTGGAGTATTAGCAACTAAGGCCATATTGGTCCGGGATATGCGGTGGTCATTCCCTAACCTTTCCGCATCCTCCGTATTTGGTGGTGACAGGCTCGAACCCCGGTCTAATCAAGAAGCGTGTGCTATGCATTGCTGCTCCTTCCCACCTGGCTACAGAGGCGCCCACCCAAGTGTGTGACACTTGCTGTGTTAGGTTTAAGATCACTGTACACTGATCCTGATTGAGGACCCTTTTGGTGATCCATAGCATTTATCACAGTGTGCATGGAAAGCCGCGATTAGTGGTAGTGACAATTCTCTTTTCACGTATGTGACGATCCACCCTAAAATATGAAACCTGACTTCGTAGCGTGAAATACTCATATGTTTCTTTATTCTCACAGATATTTGCTTCTTTCTAAACATGCAGAGTTGATTTTAAGTAATAACCAATTTAAAAAACATTTAGTATCAATAACGCTCTTATATCATAACAAACCCCCACACCTCCTTCCTAATTAACGCCAAGTTCGTAATATCTCATAATTTGGTATTTTTTAGAAAAATAATTATATACACAACATAAATGTACATTATGTTTTGCATAGTTCTATTAAAAACAAAGAGCATAATAATAGTATAAAATACAATTTATCCCATTTAACGAAAACAATTTCTATCAAGAAATACTAACCGTGAATCGAGAAAGAGTTGATGCAGTTTGAAAACAGTGCTTATGCCTAACCTTCAAATATCCTTGTATGTGAGCACATTTTAGAACTTTTTCTAAGATATTATCAAAAGGAATTCGCAGATTCATATTTATCAAAAGCGGAAGTGAACACATATATGTATACAGTTAAAACAATATTTACTTAAAAATTACGGTTAAGTACATTATCTATAAACCTAACACTTTCAGTCATAAATAATCAACTGAGTTTTCAACGTATTGTGATCAGCGCCTTCTCGTGGCATAAGCTCCGTGCAAACTGAACTAATAAATATTTGCCTTCGAAATAAGAGAGAAAAAAAAAAAAAAACAATAAATGAATAGCAAAAATTCCACTCAAGAAAAGGAGAATATTGATAATATTTTATGAATGAATTTCAAATATAAAAAAAAAAGGTGGCCGCACATAATTTTCCCAGATTTAAATTACATCGTTTATTATTCGCCGAGGTTGCTGCTAGAATATTTTAATAATTTTATAAACAAAAGGTCACTTCACAGTATGCGTTATTCGCGTGTATACATATTGATCAGTCTCGGCCTGTGACTGACGTTTGGGGGTGCTTGCATCTTAAAGTTACATTAAATTGCCTTGGTTATAATACATGCAGACATACACAGTAATAATAATAAGCAAGTTAAAATACTATAAAACATTAACTTGACATTTACCATTAACAGACTTGAGCTTTTATTTAAAAACAAAACCCATTCTTCGGTTTTTATTTGTTGAAAATAGATTAATAACTTTTTTATTCAAGTTTGGTGCACTGTCCACCAAGCTTTTCTCTGTTGAAAGCATTGCTTGAGCATTTAGCCTTTCCTGAGTCGTAGCGCTCCTTAAAATGTTTTTATTCTTTTTAATGTTGAATGGCAGCGTTCGGGCTCTGAAGTAGTCATCGGAATGGTCAAAAGAACTCTTATGAGTTTTTTAAGTTTACCAAGGACTTCAGCTAGATTATTTTCTGAGATAAATTTTAGCAAGTCAGTTAATTTGCAATAATTGTGTAGATCGTGTCTGCTATAGGGCAGACATGAGGCATATCATGGGATATGCCTCAGTAGGCTCCCGTACCTCTTCCATGAGCATTTTCGTACGAAAAATAACAAAGTTCTCCTTGTTAAACAATTTAGCAGCAATTAATGGCTTTGTAAAAGAATATTTCTCACCTATGCCAACACTTATATAGTCGCATACTTCCTTCGCTTCGATCATTAGTGTTTTTTAAGGATTTTCACAGTACATTGAAATCCTGATTTTTAGAATGGCATTTTTAAAGTTTGCTATATATTCATGTATTTTAATTGTCTCAATTTCTCGAGATTGCATTTGACTATAAATAACTTCCACGTGAGGCATTATCTGATGGAAAAGTTCTAACCAGAACTCGAATTTTTAATTACTCAAGATGTGCAAAATTCCAGTTGCTTCTGAAATCGTCTTATCTGCGTTTGCTGTCGCTTGTAGTTCCTCCATGCACTTTTTTAAGGATTCAAAATTTTCATAAACGCTGTTCACGGCGCGTATATTGAAGTACCATCTTGTAGGGGAAGGTCGGGCAACACGGCTGTCCATATGCTTTCTGAGAACAGAGAGACGCTATGGTGATCTCGAGAAAAATGTTGGTATATAGTGTATAGTGTGTTCGTGTCTAACGGCACCAGGGGTTTCCCCCATCTCCGCGTTGCTTTCATTGTGGGCGTAACAGTTCACTGTAAAGGCCAGAGATTTAAAAGTGTATGGATATTGTATGAGTGTAGTGTTGTGTATCGTTGTTCCTCTGGCCATTTAGCCGCTAGACCCCTGCTGGGGCCCAACGTTGTCCACACTATGCCTCGTGGAGGCAGACCAGGTACACTAGTATTGAAATATTTACTCTGGCAGGTCCTGCCACCTAATTTCCTGAGATTTCAGTGGCTAGGACCTTAAAAAAAAAAAAAAAAAAAATATATATATATATATATATATATATATAATAAAATGAAATTTTCGCTGAGTGGGGGTTAAGAAAATTGTGTAGAAAGGCCAAATGAGTTCAGTGTGAACGCAATTAAATTTAGTCATTATTAAATTTTAAGTTATGTGGGGTATACACTTGCATATTAGGTAGAGGTGGGGGGGAGACAGAAGGCTGGGGGAAAAGACAGAAATATGGGGACGATAGAGAAGGCGACCCCAGATAATCGGCGGGGCAGGCCCATGCCCCACCAGGCGAAGAGGGGAGCGGCAAGGAGGTGAGGGGATGGAAGATACCATCCCCTCCCCTGCGGGGGGAGAGAGGAAAAGATAGCACCATGCAAGGGAGCATGGTTTGAGAGCCAAGATGGCGAGCAGCAAGCTGCAGTTGGTCTTCAGTGGCATTGGTGTTCCCATTTGGGAAATCACTCATGGGACAAGGTCCCGTCCAATGTTGGTATCGACATGAGGTTCAAAAAGAATATTCTTGAATCTCGGGTACTACTTGTTGCATTTCTCATCATCAGATTCAGTTGGTGCGCATAGCAGTGAATAAAATGTGCATTTTTGTACACTTCTTTTATTTTAACCTGAACTCCCCCTTTCTTGCCTTTCATCACACTTGCGCCATCAAATGTCTTAGCAACCCGTTTTTGAGTATTTCCTTCGAGGATTATGTCTAACTGATCTAGAAGGCACTTCGATATTCCTATTTGCAGAAAACAGTCAAGCATATCATTCTGAATAATTTTTGAAACGCCTTTAAATGCTGTATTACTTTCAAATGGTTCTTTAAATTGGAATTCAATGTACAGGCGAAATTTATTAATCCCTGAATACTCCTGGATTTTTAGAATCATCTTTTTCGTCATGTCTGCGTAAAGTAATTTCAAACTGTCCATAAAATTTAATGCAGTCTATTATTTTAGATAATACCTCACGATTCTTGGTAACTTTTCAGTTATGTTTGCAGATCGAAAGTCTGTAGGCCTCACTAAGCTGTTCTTTAATATTTGCGCTTCCTAAAAGCGATAGTGAAATCACATTATCAATATGTTTCCTCGAACTCTCATGTTTTAGAGTATTTTCTTTCATTCTGCTTATGTATGTAAAGCCACTTTTTTGTCCACGTTAAGTCACCTCTGAACAGTAAACATGGAAAACAAATCAATGCATTTTTAACTTCACAACCACAAAACCAGCTTTTCCTTTGGTACCATTCAGTTTTAAAACTGCGAATATTTTTCTTATTATTACTTATTCCCCGCTGAGAAAATTGAATTTTTGGTTTGGGGCGGCCTTCTTTTTTAAGCTCATTTTTTTTTTTTTTTTTGGAGAGATAATTGGGAAAAACTAAGTTGCTGAAGTTTATTCACTGTCACGCGATTTACTTCATGGGGAAGCATAAAGGCCATGATCGAATCAAATTTTACAAAATCGTGTGTCGCAGAAATAATGTTTTACTTACACATCACCTCATAATATAACTTCAACTTACCAAGTTCAAGCTCAATTTCAAGTCCAAGTTCAAGCTTAACACTGACATTATTTAGCTACTTAATGGGAATTCGGGCGAATAACAAAAGGACACCGACATTGTGGCTACACACCCATCATGGTCAACGATGAAATCTGCACTGCTCACTTTACAGTGACTCTGATTCGTTTCACCCATAAAAATGTATATTGGCAAGTTGCCAATATGCTGGTTGCCAGATATTCACTGGAATGAAAAATGTGTCACTATCTGGAAAACAGTGATGCCTACAGTTAATTAAATTTCAAAGTTGGAAACGATTTCATGTTTTTATTTGTTTATTATTGAAATGATTACTGGAAATAGAGGATGCGCATACTATATGCGGGTTCTGCGTTGTGCAATATTCATTGCGTTGCATTGTTCTTCACAAAATTTCATATAACTCCGTTCACTGTATATCTAGATTTAAATAGCTGGGTTATTGATGTATTAATAATTATGGATATTTACAGAAAGTTGTTTGAAAAGAAATCATTTTTATTTTAATAAAATTCCTGCACCAAATGACTCAACAGCTGTATTGCTATTGATGGTGACGTTCACTATTTGCCATTTCGTTCTTTTAAGACAAAGCCCGGCAACGCTTAAATCTCGTACTATAACCCCGGGGGCTCACATCTGGTGAGTATAGGCTTGGCACACCCAGGGTCCTGAGTTTTTTTTTTTTTTTTTTTTTTTTTTGGCTGGTGCAGCAAAAGCCTCAGGCTACCTTGCACCATATAGCTAATAATAATAATAATGGAACCAGAGGAGGAAAAGAAAGAAGAAATACAACCCCGAGTAGCTGAAGTGGAAAGAGATGAAGTCATGATATCCAGAATAGAAGACAAGTGGAAGAAGGCTCTAACAGAATTCGGATGAATGAGCTTTACAAGAACCCACGTGATACCTAAGCAGAGGCCAAATAAAATCCTGTGGAGTGTAACAGATCACCTCAATCAGCAAATAATACCACATTACCTGACAAAAATGGTACAACGCTGGAGGCTATCCACAAGGCGTATACTGTGCTGCCAAGAGCTCGTTGGTGTGCATCAGCCAGCGCTGCTTGTTCGGCACATCCTGAGGTGCATTACACCGATTCCTCTCTATGCTTCAGACATTTGGTCATCTGCCCCTGCCTCATACCTTCAGAAGTATCTCAGTTTAGAGTACTGGTTGCTTAGATGGATGAACATGGTGGTAGGCCACCCCCTAACTATCTCCAGATCTATCCTACAAGCAAATCTGGGCACCACTCCCTGGAGACATATCATCATGACAAAAAATGTCGTCACACTTGCACGGCTTATAACGAGGCGAATTGATGCTCCATCGGTATCCACATTAATCTCTGGCTCTAGGAGGGCAAGAGGGAAGCACCCCGACTCCTGTCTCCCTCTACGTCTTACGCTGTCAAACATCGATTCCCTGAGGAACATGTTTCCAGCCAATTGTCTTCAGATCTTTAATAAATTTAGGATCCACCCTGATAGGTTCTGTGAAGACAAGCCCTACAGGAAGGAAATCCTCAAGAACTGATACCAGATTATGAACTTATAATACTCACCTGCTCCTAGACAGACTGTTTTTTTTTTTTTTTTTTAACTTGCCTATTTGTATTTGACAAAGACTTTTTGTCTTCATGCAATCATATGTTTTGTATATTACTGTATATTTTGTACATTATTGTATATTTAATCCTGTAAAAGTCTCGGTCGAGCACGCATGTACTCTTGTTTATTGTACATTGTGTTCCTCGCACCTTAGTCTGTAAATATTCACACCCTTCTGGCACAGAGCCGTCCCGGGGTGACCCAAGGTTTCTTGGGAAATAAACTGATTTTAATAATAATAATAATACCAGCCACTAGGATTAATGGAAAAGAAACGAGAGACCAATAGCACAAGAACTGAAAACAGAAGGAACCGCCAACTTAGGAAAGAAGATTTCAGCAGAAGATATAAGAAGAATTAAGAGTCAAGATAGGTCAGTTGACCAAGTACCAACAGGGTAATATAAGTAAGAGAGACAGCGTCCACAGCAAACATGAAACCAGAAATCAGAGAATAGGAGAATACTTGGACACACTGAAGCAGAACCTCCTCACACTCACCCAGAGACTACGCCGATGCAAAGAGAGAGCTCCCAGAGATAAATAAACAACCGAATCTTCGATGAGGATGAAAGAGCCTTCTACGGGAAACTGGAAGAAGATGAGAAAGCAGGAAACGGACCACCCGAGAAGAAGACGACCAAGGAGTTCTGGGGAAATTATCTAGAGCAGTGAAGTAAGACATAACAGCCGAGCCTCTTGGATAGAAGTAGAACGAAAAAAAACCAAGGATGTACAAGAAATGAGAGAGTGGGAGATTCGAGAAGAAGTAAAACAGTCGATCAGGAACACACACAACTGGCGAACCCCAGGAATTGATAATATCCACAACTACTAGTACAAGAAGCTCACTTGCACACACAACCACCTAGCAGAGCAGTTCACTCGAATGACAAGGCACCAGGAGACAATCCCGAAGTTTCTCACTGAAGGAGTCACATATCTGAAGCCTAAATACAAGAAACCCGGCAAAATACAGGCCAATCACCTGCTTCCCAACGATGTACAAGATCCTGACCAGCTGCATAACCAAGAAGATATCAGACCACTTAGAGAGTCAGACCATAATAGCCGAACAGCAGAAAGGATGCAAGGAGCAATTAACCATAGTTGCCGCAGTTATGGAGCAAGCCTACAAGAAGCACCGCAACCTATTCACGGACTACATCGATTACTGCAAGGCCTTAGACTCCGTGCCATAGCTGGCTAATAGAGACTCTGAAGATCTACAAGGTCAATTTGATAGTGACAAACTTCCTTGGAGCAACAATGGCGAAATGGAGTACCACCATTAAGGTCGAGAACATCACAACCAGATCAATCCCCATCAGAAGGGGAATCTTTCAGGGAGATGCTCTGAGCCCACTGTTCTATACCTGTACAGATGAAATAGGTGGAGATGGGCTTTTGCCCAGGAGCCACCCTTGGTTCTGGGATACATGTATGCAGTGCACCAGGAGGTCATCTATAATATGGTATTTTTTATAGGTATAACGAGAATGTTAATGTATTTAAAATTGTATATATATTTTGTAAGTTTTGTATATAAATGTAATAATTGTGTGTACAAATAAATGGAAAAAAATGGAATGTTCTGTTTAGTACTCAACCCGCTACCCACCATGCTTAACGGCAGCAAGTATGGATATAACCTCAAAGAAGGAAGAAACAACCTTTACACCCTCCCCCACCTGATGTACATGGATGACAACAAGCTCTAGGCGGCAACCGAGAAACAACTCTAGCAACTACTCAGGATCACCAAAAAATTCAGCAAGGACATCAGGATGGAATTTGGTCTAGACAAATGCAAGACCCACGCACTGCACCAGGGGAAAATTAGTTGGACGAAACTACTAGCTGCTGACTGGTAAAGAGACGAAGCTCTGACAGAAGGAGAGACCTAGGGATGATGCAGGCTCAGCAGTTAGAGCACAAGGAAATCGAGAAGTGCCTGACCGAAAAATATCGTCACAGACTCAGAAGCCTGCTGAAAGCAAAATTGAACGGAGGGAACACAGTTAAAGCCATAAACACCTATGCAGCTCCAGTACTAACATACACCTTCGGGGTCAGAGATTGGACTAACATCGAACTGGAGGATATCATGCTAAAGACATGGACAATGATGACCAAGAATCACCAACACCACCCGAAGTCAGCAGTGGAAAGAATAACAATACCTCGGAAAGAGGGAGGAAGGGGCCTGATAGACCTGATAGAGCAACAGAAAACAGAGATAGTTAACCTGAAGGATTACTTCGAGAACAACACAGCACCACTCCACCAGGCCATAAGGAAGATAGATAAGTGGTATACCCACTCAACCTCAGCAAGGAGCCCCCTCCTGCCCAGACAGCACAAGACGCGAAGCTAGAAAGATGGGCAAAGAAGACACTCCATGGCAGACACTACAATGACTTTCATCAAGATCACATCGATAACATTGCTTCCAATGCATGGCTCACAAGCGGGACCCTCTTCCCCGAAATTGAAAGATTCATGATGGCCATCGAAGACTAGGTAATCAACGCCAGAAACTATAGAAAATACATCGCAAAGGAGCCCTGAATGTCAGATGACACATGTCGACGATGCCACCTGGCCTCAGAAACGATCCAACACATCACAGGGGGTGCAAGGCGATCACCCACACTGAGTACACTCGTAGACACTACGTAGCCAGGATAATACATCAGAAGCTAGCGAGGAAATACCAGTTGGCGACAGAAAGTGTACCATACTACAACTACGAACCCCAGGCAGTACTAGAGACCGCAACGACAAGCTGTACTGGGACCGCGCCATAATAATGGATAAGACTATTCCGCACAACAGACATAACCCTTGTGGACAAGATGGAAAAGGTTACCTACCTGATTGACATAGCGGTGCCCAACACTAGCAATGTCCATAAAACCAATGAGTAAAAAATTAGGAAGTAAACGAACCTGAGACATGAGGTCAAGGAGATGTGGCATATGCAAGAAGACCATCCCAATCATTGTGCCAACCACCGGTATGGTGCCAAGGACCCTACATAGCAGCCTCGGAGCAACAGGTCTCGCAGAGAACATCTACAAGGAACTCCAGAAAGTCGCAATCCTGAACACCTGCAGGATAGTCAGAGAGTTCCTCGACCAACAGGAACACCAAACATTACAACCATCCTGTGTACTTGGTAGCAGTACCCGTCACGGAGTGGAATCACCCAATCAGGGAGAAATAATATAAGAGCAACAATAATAACAGTATTCTTGGTCGCCACCATACAACTTCCAAACAGTTTAAATTCCAAATCGTGCTTAATACGACTGACGACTATTATTATAATGGTGCAAATGACGTATTGAAGGTCTAAAGCATTTTTCCCCAAAATAATGAAGAATTTTCGCTCGAATTAGTTACTTACCGCACGTCAACAACGGGAAGAAGTTCGAAAAGCCTTCAACATCGCAGATAAATGCTGCAGAAATTCAAACTAGTCTGTTAAGAAAAGTTGCATATAAGCTGCATTGAAAACGAAATTGGATTACAGCGCATGGAATCCTCATTATGTGCAACAACAGTTTTCAGAAGATCTTGATAAACGCATGAAATCTGCTGAAAATAAGTTATTATGAAAGAAGATCATTCCGATCTGTCAAAAACATTCTGTGGTAGAATGAAGAGTGGTACGTGTTCAAGAAGTTTTCAATCGCCGCATTATTGGGCACATGGATATTTTTATTCCATCGGAGGTTCCAGGCACTAGGAATATTTGAGAGGTCTCCTTTTTTTGTAATTAATATTTTCGATTTCATTTGTAGAGTTCTCTGCTGTGTTTACATGTATGCGCATTCATTTTAAAATGCATACCCTAGGACATTATTATTATTATTATTATTTTAGGGTTGCCCTTAATTAAATACATTAACCCGTATTTGTGTCTATAAATTGCGTGTGTTCTATGGTCGATTTGCCTGTTTTGCTGGACGAAAAACCCCAGTTACTGGTGAGAAAAACCTTACTATCTCCGCCTGAGACCGACTAACTCAGCCACGGAGTGAAAAAAGCCCATTAATGTTCCTCGCGTCATCGACGGGATTCGAACCCAGGCCTTTTCCACCCGGTGTGGGGAGGACGGTGACGATACCACTGTGTCTGTATTTGTGTCTGTAAATTGCGTGTGTTCTATGGTCGCATACTTTAGGACAGTCGCTGAATTGGCTAGTCCGCTTAGCTTTCAATTCACGTTTGAAGCTCACGATATAACGGCGGGGACATGACCCAAATAGGGACGCGGAAAGATGGCTCTGATTAGGTATTGCGAGTTTGGAAAGAGTTGAGAACATGAAAGCCAGACCAAAAATCACTGGTTCATTTAGTATGATGGACAGACACTTTGGTCCGAATTTTGTTACGAGACATTACGAACGGGAGGGCCGTAAGTGGCTCTCACACGGAAGAGCCACTTAAGGCCACACACGGAAGAGCCACTTAAGGCTGCTTGAAGATATGTCTAACCATTTCAGAATGGTCAAAACATTGAATTAACATTCATGCAAAGTGGGCCTTCCCTCCACATTTCTTGTCCCAATTTTTCGATGGAATTCGAACTCAGGTTTTTTCCACCGGATGTGGGGAGGACGGCGATCCTACCAACTGTGCTACCCACGAGAGCATAAAATGGCATATTAAAAAAATTGAACACAAGTGTGCTAAGAGATCTGCCACTTTCAAAGCTGTAAAAGAATTTTGAAATAATAGATACAAATTAAAACTTCACTCCCACTTGTTCAAAAAAAAAAAACATGAAGGTAGGCAATTCGCTCGTTACTAATTATTTGATCCCCGTGGTTCGTGAGGATTTGGAGTTGTTAAATCATACCTTTCACACCGATGAATCTGCAAATTACATGAAATTTGGTTTCACCTCTCCGATTACAAGGAACCACAAAATACAAGGAAAAGGGGCAGCGAGAAATAAGAATTTGCATTTCAAAATCTGTGTATGGAGATGCGGCACTACCTCAGCCGCATATGATTGGACCTATTCTGTTCTGTTTAAGGATTTCTCTTAAATTCTGAAGAAGCTATCTACAAAGTTTCTAACATTTGCACTGCAACCTAGATAATAATGTCAGACCGGCTATTTCAAAGCGATTTACTTATAGTTATAGATAACACCAAATTATAATGTGAGACAAGTCACAGTAAACAAAAGATGTAATTGAAAAGCAAAAGAGAAGTAAACTAATTTTTAAAAAATAACTGAGGCGTTATTGTACTGTCTATATTCTTTGGCCAGTTTGATTGTTTTGCTGGATGAAGAACCAAAGACTGGAGGCGCGAAATCGCGCAGCTCTCGCCAGACAAACTGAAAAGTACCCATAAAAATTCTTCCCGTCTTGACAGGATTCGAACTCTAGCTTTTTTCGCGCGATGTAAAAGGATAATTATCGCCCTTCCACACCAAAAGTAACGTATTACTCAATTCTCCCCAACTCCCATACAAAAAACGAGAAAATTTTCAAACTTAAACTTATTTCACATTATCCTAGATGTTCTTTCACTGAATAATTCCTAATCTTATGATTATGCTGCGAATATGCAGTATAGTGTTATATACTGCATCTTCACAGCATATAATCAATAAAGTGAAAATATCTCTGTATTTACCACTCTTCCCTTAGTTTCTGTTTTCCTCCCAGGTAAAGTTTTAATATAAAGTGAAATGACCTAATTAAAATACTCTTGCAAGTTTACCTCCACGAGATACTACTCACCTAGCATAATGATGCGTGTGGATTTATAGCAAGATATGTTATGGTGGGAAGGGATGCATGGTAAATGACATCAAGTGTCTAGAAGTGCATTAGCTTTCTGAGGAAAAGTGGAACTGGAAGTCGGACACCAACTCAATCTCAGTATATGACGAATTATTTTCTGCCCCGTTTATTTTCTATGTAAAGTGTCACGAAGAAATATAGTTGTTTCCTCTGTTGCTAAGAAACTTTAATCGTTTGGGCTGATATTCAAATTACCTCGATGCTTTCTGTGGCTGCCCTCATTTATGATTGTCTCGCTTCATTTGTAGGCATCTTCTACATTACGTCCTGGAGGTACTCTCCATTCGTAAGCTCGTTAAAGAGTGCACTCCTTATAAAGTGGATGGCAGACTCGATGATATAGCACACTATATAGCAGTGTAAATTCATCTTTCCCTTCATTCTTCCCTCTGTTTTAAGTCCAATTATGGACCTGGCAGATATATTCTGGTTCTATCCATCTCTCTCTTTTTTGTAGAAAATATTTTAGTTAGTTTATATAAAATATTTGAAAGGAATTCTTGTCAACAGCAAAGTTTTTACGGTTACTATCTTTTCACACGGTGTGGAAAAATTAGAATCCCATCAACACTGGGGTAGGGAGAATTTTTTATGAACTTTTCCATAACGTGGTCGAATTCTGTCTCAAGCAAAGGATTGCATAATGTTTTTATCATTGAAACTCTGGTTTTTCATCCAGAAAAATGGGAAACCCAATCATGGATTATAAAATTTGCAGGCACAGTACACACTGAACCGCATAGTCCTCGTGTAAAAATATGAAATTAACTTTGTTTGAATATAAAACAGTTAGACCATGATAATCCATCCATTTCTGGGGTTAAATCATTCGGAAGAGCATCATATTATAGCATTTTGCGTAATCGTCGAGCCGCCAGGTTTATTAATTTCCAAGACTTTTCAGGGAATCTGTCTCGTTTATTAACACGCCAAGTCATGGTCATCACAACCCTACATCTAGTACTCAGAAATACATAATCTTCAGTTACCGTCGAAGAACTGCAACCCAATTAGTCCAGATTTGCAAACAGATTGCAGTCCCTAAGAAGCTCTCTCGTTATCGTCGACTGCCCTCTGTCAACCATCTGTACCGTCTTAGAAAATTATATGAAAGAGGGAAACATAATTGGCCGAAGGGCTGTCTGTGGTAACCCAGCACACAGAGAGAAAATCGTGTTGTTCTAATGCTCCCCAGAAGAAGAGAGATAATGTGGTGAACCATATCATCGGGAATTATGGTTGTGGGTTCATCCGAAAGCTGCAGTTAGAAAAAAAAAACAGGAAGTAAAGCTAATTTATACTGCATGCCAACAAAGCGACTTCGATGTATACACCCCATTTGCGGACTCTGTATTGATGCCTCATAGTCCAGAAAACCATGGCGCTTATCTTAAAAGAAACTGACAGACGAAAGCAATGTGGACTTTGAGCAAGTCAAAGCAACTGTCACAGCTTACTTCACCAACAGCAAATATCACTTCTCAACTAACGTTCAGAGTTTCCTGGCAAATTCACTTGATTTGTGATCTGCTGGTGTGAATGGCTTTCACATATCTTTGTGAAACCGCATTTTCTGAATTAACAGCCATCAAACTTAATGTAGCAGATCTTAGCGCGTAAATTTCTTAAATCTGCACAAGGCTGGATATTATAAACTTCATCGTAAATCGGGAATTTTCTCTTTAAAGCCTGTGTTTCCTCTGTATAAGTGTATTTCCTTTTACTCCCCTTTTTGTTGTAAGGTGTACTTTATTAATGACATTGGACATAAGGCTTGGTAACTGAATTTTATTATTATTTAATCAGTAGCAGGTCAAGTATGACTGTGCCCCACAATAACATATCAGCTAGAGGACTACACTTGCACAAAAACTTGGTATGCGGATTTCTCAGCACAGGAAGTTGTGAAAAACGGCGTCAAAATTAATATAGATTCCAAAGGCATTAGGTGGAATTTAACACACAGGTTCTTACCAATGAAAACTCTAAAGCTGAGATGTCTATTATTGCGTGTTTGCAATCCCTCATGACGGGAAGAAACACAAAAATTAGTTTTCTGTTTATACTCCGTGGTTCCTTGAAGGGTTCACAATAGATTACAGTCTCCATTACCGTCAACTCAAACGAATGTTGAAATGCACTTGCTTTTGTCCACTCGGCTACAGCGACAAAGTGGTCAAAATTTATAGGCTTAATCAGGATATTTCTCACCTGTGGCCGACAATTAAGGAATTAGGAATGCGCCTTTTATTTTTGTTAATTTTCATTAAATTATTATTTGATAACTAAATTAATTTATTTAATTATTATAATCCTTTACAAAATACGAATTAAGTTATTAGTATTGGCTTATGATACAAAGACGCCAGATTTCCCTTGTGTTTCTCTCCGGTAAAGACTGATCGAAGTGTAACTTCGAATTTCTCTAAGTTGTCGCCTCACCTACCGATGGAGGCAAACTTCTTTTAGCGATTAATAATTCACTGACTGAAGCAAAACTTCCTACACTCTATTCTCTATCTCGTCCAACTTATTTTGAATCACTGCCCTTGTAGTTCAAGTGTCATTAATTCGGGAAATTTTCATCTTCAGTCATTTTAATATCGCTACTCAAAAGCTTTCTAAACTTCACTCAGGTCTCCTCTAAGGTATCTGGTTATCAAGTTCTGTAGCCCACATATTAGAAGATGTAGTAACCCTTGGTATGGGCACCCTTGTTTTTGATTAGAAGTGTTCCCATTCTTTGGACCTTTCCACGCAACTCGCGAACGTGTGGTGTTCCAAGTACGGTCTCACATTGCCTTATTCGGTGCAATTATAACTTCTTCATGTCAAGCAAGCAACTATAACATAAATCATCGAAAGGACGCCATGGGCCCTGTTTGCCACCTCTATGCACTACATAGAGAACTTAACAATGATCGTATCGTAATCCTAAAATTTCTTTCTTCCTCTGTCATTTTTACTTTAATCTCTACAAGCGTATAAGTTATTTTAGGATTGCTATTCCGCAAGTATAAAACATTGCATTTTGCAGCATTAAAATATAGTTGCAACTTACCATTCCCGAAACCTATAAAACATCGTCCAGGATCAATTTGCATGTTCTGCAAATTTTTACATCGCTCTATACCTTTTCTTGACGGATTTATGCGTGGACAGACGAGCACTATCTGGAGAGAAGCTCCTGCCAAAGTAGGGCCTGAGGAAATGGTATCAGAATCTTCGTTTGAAAGATGCCTGTAGGAAGAAAACAGTTCATCCTGCGCATCGTTGTCCCCGACAGTCTAAATTCGTCCATGGTTCTTCATTGTAATGATTAATGCGAAGTACCAATTGAGTTAATCAGTTTGGTTATCAAAGACTACCTCATACTATTATACATCCAGGAGGGTACACAGTGCATATTAGCGCCGTCCTTCCCACATCGCTCTGAGTGGAGAAGGCAGGGCTCTTTTCACAACGTGGTTAAGTTGGTCGGTTTCGGGCGCAGGGTTTATGGTTTTCGCGCAGCAAACAGGCAAATCAACAGAACACACGTGATTTGCAGATACAATGCTGACGCGTCAGAGGTTTAGCTGCTTTGTCAATCAATCGCTTAACACCGCTCGCGCGCGCGCACGCACACACACACACACACATATCATTCAGTAAGACTATAATCTGATTTGCTCTTTTCTTCTTTGTATTTACATACGTGTAAAATTCCTTTCTTGGTCAGCGATTTCTCATAGTCAGCCTTCTTCCAGCCTGTTTGATCTGTAACAGTATCCCATTTCTGGAGTACTATTACAGATCAACTTACAACATTTATATGCTTCAGAGCTCTTCATCGCTCAGTAACTGTCCCATGCTCACTTTTTTGCTCGATTTAACTATCCAGTTCCTTATTCATTCACCTTGACGTCCTTCTAGTGCCATATTTTCGTAAGAGTATGTGTGAATATATACACTAGTGTGCAAAATTTAAGGACCAATCAGGTTTTCACCTGTAGCTTCTCATAGGAGCGGCCTGGATATGGGAAAAGCATACCAAAGGAACCTCGTGAGGCGCAGAAATGATGAAGGAAATAACACCGACAAGACGGAAACAAAACGGTACAGAGGGACTTTATTCAAAAATGGCAAGATAGCACTGGCTGCCATAATATAGATGATTACTGCCAAAGATGAAACAAAGGGAAGAGGTGGTCCTCAGTAGGAGATATGGCCACCCCTAATGTCGATGCAGGCTTTGCACCGCCTGTCCATACTTAGAACGATCTTTGATAAGTTCTTGTGGTAATGTCGTCCATTTCTCTGTCAGCGCCATCTTCAGCTGGCGAACATTTTCTGGTGGGTGTGGATGTGCCGCTAAGCATCTCCGCAGAGCGTCCCATATGTGTTCGATGGGATTTAGATCGAGAGGAACTGGCAGGCCAATCCATACGAACAATGTCCTCACTTTCCAAAAGCATATCAACAGCTGCAGTGAGATGGGGTGTGGTGTTATCATCCATAAACACGAACTCGGGGCCAATGGCACCTCGGAACAGACGCACATTGGGAAGGATTACCTCAGTACAGTAGCGTGCACCGGTACAGTACCTCCTTCCAGTATCTAGAGTTATGCGCGTCCATACAAGATAATGCCTCTCCAGACGAGAACACCTCATCAGCATCTTCATCTTTGTTTCTGTTCTATGGTGGCCCCATGACTTTTGCCCAAATCCACCTAGAATTATAATCAGACATGTACTCTATGAATATTACAGGTGGCCTGAACATTATATTCAGGCCACCTCACCACCAGGAAGCAGTCACCCTCAGGCAGCTGCTTCCTGGCGCCCGTCCCAAACACGTTTTCCAACCTGGGTCTACTAAAGCTGTCATTATGCGAATTGGCACCAATCCTGCACCCACCTGAGATAGTGCCATACAGGTGGGTGCCAACACCCTGCAGCCAGGCTTGCCCAATCCCGAGTGACAGCAAAAAAAAAAAATAAATAAATAAAATAAATAAATAAATAAATAAAAATAATAAATAAATATAATAAAATAAATAAATAATAATAAAAAATAATTATAAATAAAAATAAAATAAGAAATAAAAATAACAAATTAAAATAAAATAAAAATAACAAATTAAAATAAAATAAAAATAACAAATTAAAATAAAATAAAAATAATAATTAAACAAACAAAAAAAAATCAGTGAAATTTCTCCCCACATTGCCAAAGTAAGCCAGGAAAAAAAAAATAAATAAATAAACAACCTGCCATTCCATTTACGGAAAAACACATTGCAATCCCGCACCAAGTAGTCAATACTAATTATCCTGGTGCCAGCATCCCGCATTCTAGTAACTCACTAGTTTGCCATCACACAGGATGTAATCGTAGGAGCTAGGCTTTCTATATCTTTTTCACAACGTGGCCAATTCAATCGGCCCCGTTGTGAAAAAGACCAATAAAAATTCCTAGAGTCCTTGATGGGATTGGAACACAGGTTTGTATAATCGTGGGAATTCCTTGGAGATGGGTGTAGTTGTATCAACATGACAAAGCTCCTTGACACAAAGCACAGTCATTGTATCGGTGATTTCAGGAGAATAGTATGGAGAAGTTGCCATTTCCAGTTCATGTCCTAGATCTGATTCCAAGCGAATACCTGTGGAATAGTTTCGGAATCACAACGAAGAGCAAGAGCGAGACATCCTAATTCAAAAAATGGGGCAAGATTCCGGTCTCCAAATATTAAAAACTTCTACAAAATGTCCCTCGTTGGGGGTGGGGGGGATGATGCTTCCTATGAGTTAATAGACACTTTAAACACAATTTAATGATGCCATTAAATTCCATAGAGGTCATTAAAGAATTATATTTTCAAATTTTCCTTTTACAAAGAAACTACCAGACCACAGTAGTTTACAATAAATCATGAATACAATCGTTAATCGTATTTAGCAGTCACGGGCTTGAACCCGACCCACTCAAAGAGTCTGCTACTGCACTCTCGCACCTGACCTCTTCAGGTAATTAAAGACCTCCTCAGGTCTATGTCAGGTAATTAAATATAAGATAGCGAGATATGACATAAAATAAATAAATTACGTTTACGGTCGGTTGTCTTTTTCAGCGTGATGAACCCTGGGAAAATCAAGAAACTCTCGACCACTATTATAAGCATTCACAAAAGTTCCTTCTGTACCATCCGGAAATATCGCTAAACCTTCACTCGGCAATGAGACTGGAACTCAGTATTTATGTATGTACACAGTGTGACAAAGCAGCGCTTCTATTTACTACGCTACCAGAAGATATAAACCCTTAATGTCCCAAAGACTGTGCAAAGATAAACACCGAATAAAATAAATAAAACAAAACGTATCAGCGCAAATGCCCATTATAATGTAATCCATTTAGTTTACAAATAATGTAATCCATTTAGTTTACAAATAAAATTGTACTCACTGTCTGACCTTCTTCAATTCGTTTTTTTTTTTATCCCAAGGATGTAAAACGTCGGTAAAAGTTTAAATTCAAATGCAGTGCTTTGCATTTCAGCCTCGTTAACAAATAGTAATAATTAATGATTTATAACAAGAAAAAAATCGAGCAAAAAGCAGACTTTTATGAGTTAACCGAGAAAATGTTTCTGCGCATCCGCCATATTGCTCATTCATTCCACCAATCATCGCACTGTAACAACAAACATCATAACCAGAAAAAAAAAAAACAAAACGGAATAATAATGCCTGCATTTCTGCTGATCTGATTTTAAGTAAATTTGGAGAGGAGAGTCTCAACAAATCGTTCTCGTGGAGCAAAATATAAAATATCATTAAAATCCATCCACTAAGAGTCGAGTTATTACATGCTGACTAAAGAAAGGACAAAGAAATAATAATTGCAGAATTTCCACTGGTCCGATTTTAATGAAATTTGGGGAGGCTCGATAAATTTTCTTAAAAGGGCCAAATACAAAATTTTCATCCACTAGGAGTCGGGTTATTACATGAGGACGGATTAAGGGACATGGTGAATAGAATAAGTGTATTATGCATATATGCTAATGCGTCTAAAAAGAATGTTAAAACAATAAAGAACTAGTAAACAACTAAGACTGCCCTTACCGTTATAACTTTAAAGAGATTCCAATAAAATAGAAAAACCTTATTCTAGCATGCTGTTTACTTATATTCATGCTTAAAAGAGCAAGACTGTACTCCAGGGACACTTACCTATACATGTCGCCAGTAACGATAGAGTCACGAGTCACCTGTTTCTTTTTGTTTGCAGATGTTGTATTATGATGACTTAACAAAATATACGAAGGAAAACATCTCCACAGTCATTGAAAGAGCGCCTGGAAAAAGAAATAACAACAAACAAACCTAATTTAGAAAATGATTCATCTACAGAAAATAAGCAATGATTTATTTCCTAAGAGATACTGTAAATTTAAATAGGACGCGAGTTTTAAACGCTGTCAATAAACACCCAATACTGATTTATTAAATTATTAAGGAATATAGTTGTTAATAAAAACAAATAGCACGTGATTGTACAATTGAATTTATATTTAGAAACGTGACTTTTGCCATTGTAAACTTTTGTCCAATAATAAAGAATATTTCTTAGTAAGCTCAAGATGTTTGCTAATAAATATTCGCTTATTTAATTAAAAATTTAATTATTTTTATTATTAAATGAAGTTCTTGTAAGTTTTGTTGTTAAATACTGGAATTATTTATTTGGACGCAGGTTTCTATCAGCTAAGACTGTTTCATGATTATAGTTTGCAATAACGGAGCAGATAAATGTTCAATAGACTTACACTGCTTATAAATCAAATATTAATTCAGAATAATTTTTTCGATCTTGAACCTGCTGTACTAATTAATAATAATTACATTAATATTGACGTTAAAAAAAATTTTACTGGCGTTATTCCAAAAATTTTGTAACGAAAAACCGTCACGAAAATTTATTCCAGTTTTATTTATCTTCTACTGGACCAAATTTAATGAAATTTTGCAAGGAGCTTCATCTTCGCACTCTACTAGAGGAAAAACTTTCAAACCTCTGAAAATTGCAGTAGTTTTTCCAGAATAGTGGAAAATATGAATATGTGATCATGGAAATTTTCTCACGTAATAAACGGGATAATGGGGACGTATAGCTTATCATTGGAAAGCTGGGGGATTTAGAAACAGAAATATTAAGGTTTTAAGATGCAAGAAAACTTTCGGAAATGCGTTAATTCGAAAACGCATCTGGTTTAAAGTGACCTGGTATTTTCGGATTGAATGTCATTTTTTTCTTTACAGTTAAACTCTGAGACTGGAAAAGAGTTGTGCACATTTATGAAAACATTCAACTTGGACATGTCATCAGATTTTCGATAAATACAACACGTAATGGAACAACTATAGGGTATTTAGTCGTGAACTCTTCAATGTAAAAATTATATATCCTACTTTAGTCATCACAGACCAACACTTTCAGTAACCGATATTTAATTATTATTAATAAAATAAAAACATTGTTATATTATTATCCACGAATTTTATTAATATCTGAAAATTAAACCGTTTTTAACCCCTGCCGATGACTCTTAAAACGACTCTGTAAATTGCATGTGTCATGAGATCGATTTTCTGTTTGCTGGAAGAAAAATCCAAGTTTCTGGGAGAAAAAACCATCTACTCTCGTCTGATACCGACTAACTCAGCCATGTTGTGAAAAAGACCCATAAAAATTCCTCCTATCATCGGCAGGACTCGAACTTAGGTCTTTTCCATCCAGTGTAGGGACAAAGTAAAGAAAAAAACAGGTACTAGACGAAACATCGCATTTGAAAAAAGATAAAACTTGCTTATACAAACAATTATGCTGCTGCTATTGGTTGTAGAAAGGTGAGAATATTAATAGATCACGTTTGTATCCTTCTAATTAGAAAAGGGGACAGTTGACGACGAAGTTTGCTGTGAACACTTACTCCTGAGAATGCGTGTCCTGCTCTGTTGTAAGCAGCTGATATAATACCATTTCGTAACATAGCATTATCTATGAGTGATCGATAACGCCAATGGCACTAACCATCGCTTGACCTTGTACCACTACTGTGATTTCTTCGTTAATGCATTCGACATCCTTTTTATCACGTCCAACTCATATTTAGAGAACCCCCATTACTTTAAACCACGAGTGTACAATCTTTGTTCATTTGGGCTTCATAAAAATTACTCTGCATGAAATTGATATTAAAATAACAATAAATAAGTGCAGTATTACGTACCATATTTAAAAAAATGGTAACGATTATTTTTAAATTGAGATCCGAAATTTTTCTACAGAAGGTAAACATTACGAAGGCACGAAGTGCTCTCCATTTAGCATTAGATTCACTTGCATGTAGCTCACCTTTAATATTTTCGAAAGGGCTGTTTTGGTTGGCTACAGTGATGCTTCTCCATTATCCAGTTAATTTTTATCACTGGAATACTACAGAATAGCATTACTCATGTCAAAATTATTGATTAACGTTGTTTTCCTGCGAAGAAAGAGCGCAAAGTTATGGCGTTAGAAGAAAGGATAATTAAATCAGATAAATTTAATAGCGGAAATAGTTGCTCCCCATTTGCAGGATAAGAAATCAACTATTCGTTTCATCAAAAAAGGTTTAGGATTAAATAAGGGCAAGTGCTACAGTTTTTAGTTAATTTACCAGTAATACAGATAAAGGATAAAGTGTTCATTATCTACCGCTCCAGGGGTTTCCCCCATCGTGTTGTGTACTCTGTGTGTCACAGTACTTTGTGAAGGCTAGAAGTTTCAAAAAAGTGTAAAATGTTGTGTAACGCAATCAGTAAATATCCAACTGGTGTGACGTTTTTATGGTGTTCCTCAAGGGTGTTCCTTATGGTGTTCCTCTTTGTTATTATTATTATCAGTTTATCAATCCTACAGGATTCACCCTTGAACAGCCGTAGGCTAAGAGGGTGATAACTACATGCTTAGGTGCGAATTACTACATGCACAAGATGTTATGTTGCAGTACATGCCAATTCTACCTGCTAAAATATTTACACGAGTCTTATTTATAACGCATTATTTACATGATTCGTATTTATAAAATCTTATCTAGAACAACAGCCAGCTTATATTTATAGTATCTTGAAATTTACTATTCAGAGACATTCACTTGAAATGGAAGAAACTCTTGGGTTGAGTGCTAGAAGGACCAATTTGATTATGAAGATACAAGATGGGCAGCCTTATACAAAAGTCTCGATTGATATAGACACCATTAGACTTGAGCGAGACCTGCTCTTTGTTATTTCTAGAGTTTATGCTTGGAGATAGCTAGAAGTATCTTGTAGACAGCAAAAGTCTGTTGCACTAACATGCATAGAAGTACTGAAGCGTGATCATCAATTTGGAAGTATTCTGCACAGTTAGGTGACAGAAAAAAAGTCCCAAAACATGTTTTTGTTAAGCAGAATCTTCGCAAAGCCTTTCGGCATCAATCTTGAATATATTAAATATCTTGATTGTGTCTGCTGGGAAGTATCTCTGAAGACCGTCAAGCATGTCAATTATAAGAGAAGAGATAGCCTCCGGCCAGTAGAGAGCCTCGCGTTTGGCCATAGGTGTGAAATTATGTTGTCAATCTTTGGTGCAGCTAGCTGTCCGGTGAGAAGTTGAGCAAGCGTCAACAAAGTCCTTTTTTTCAGCTGTCCTTGATGCTTTACTGGTTCCATTTCAGAATTTCATCTTGTACGCAGATGATGTAAAAGACATCATCGTCTGCGAAGACCACCAGGCTGACCTTAACACTCAAGCTCAAAATCAGGCATTTCTAAAAATAACTCGTTTATTGAGCTGGAGTTTAATCCTCAGAAATAGCCAATAATAACTAAAAAGTAAACAAAAAATCGACATCAATCTTTCTGCTAATGGCTCAAGCACTCAGCAGTCTCATCTCTACGGATCTGAGGCTCACGTGAGATGAGAAACCATCAGTCAAGCAACATTTCACCAATGTGAAAACCAAAGTTCATGGAGCGATGCAGATTATTAGGCAGGAATTCACTGTATGAAAAACAACAAACCCGCGATCTAGTACATTTCCTACTACTACTATCTTCTCCCCTCTATGCAGCAATAATATAGTCCTCATTTCCCACTTACAAATTAATAGATTTTTCGGCATCGAATAATGCATCCAAAATGCATCGAGAGGGTCGCAAAACAACCTTTAACGTTGCCAATTCAAACCTACATATCTCGCTTGAAAGAAAGCCATGAAGACACTGTATCGCGTGCTCATGTGTTATATCTTACGTAGGGCGTCTCATGAACGCTAGTTTCACTCCGGCGTAGTACACTGTTCTAATATAGAACTCTGTAAAATGGCCAGAAATGAGTGCAGTGCTGTGTTAATGCAGCGTGTGTATTTGTTAGTATGTGTGTGTTGTAGTTCAGTTGTTTGTGGCCGCTTTGCTGCCAGGAAGCAGCGATCATCAGGAAGGCTGCTCCCCAGTACCCGTCCATGCCACGTGGTGGGTTACAAGTATTCATGTATTATCCTTAATGGATCAAATTCCGGACCGAAGGCAGTAGTGCACGTCCTATGGGTGCCAACAGATTCTTCATCCTTAGTAGAAGAAAAGAATGGCTCAACCCAGAGATGCCAGCGTCTCACTTCATCAGAGCGTGGATTCATGCATATACAAACGCGCACATAATCACACCAATTTATACAAGGATAAAAGAAATTGGAAAATAAAAAGAAAATTGTAAGAATGACAATACAACATGAAAAATCTTGCATCAAACAGATATTTGGGGCTAGTAGTCCTGCACCGATGCGCAGGTTAGCAGCTGCAGAAGGAGGTCAGAAACTATGATCAAGAATAACACGCTTAAAGACATACCGAGTTGTGAGTCTTGAGTTCATCAGAAGGATTCATCAGTGTTGCATAGAATTATTGGTATAAGTTAAATCGTTAAAGTTTCAGAATTTGCAATTCCAGAAGAATTGTGCCAGCCATGAAGACGTTTTCATTGCTTTTCGAAACTCTCCAAAGTTTTGGAAGGCAACGAAACCTTTTTGATTTGAAATAAGAACATATTCATTTCCAGGACAGAAGTGTTTCATGGAACCACAGACACAACCATCAGTAAGTGAAAGATTGAATCTGGAGTAATTTCGCATTTTGCGAACCAAGGCCTGTTAAAAGGTAAGACGAGCAAAGTCCAGGGGAAAACTACTTTTTTATATTCTTGGCAGAAGTAAACGAGATGCCAGGGATAAAAGATTTAGGTGTAACTCCTTTGGAAGAGATGGACCACTAAATTGCCACTTTTTTAATGTAATATTCTAGCATTTAATGTTTTCCCTTATTAGGATCGGCTGTAACGTCCAAAGAACTATCTGCGAAAATTTAGTGGTTTACTTCTTCTGATATGATAACTACTTCCTTTAAATATTAGGTGAATGTCAAGAGGTGAAGTTCCTGCTAAAACTTGTAATGCAGGATTAGATACTGTTCTGCACGTCCTTAACACTGCCAGAAGGAAAGACGATCGTTAAGTACGATACTAAGTGTTCATGTGCCTTGAAAAGTAGAAGAGAACTTCGAAACATCTAAACAGAACTTTTTATTCTCTGTAATCTATTTACTTAACGGGTGGAAGTCCACATCTAGATATTGTTGTCGGGTTTTAGGCGCATCAGTAACTTAGGCCATATTGCGCAGTTTTTAATATATCTGTAAATTGTGTGTACCGTTGTCTATTTGTTGAAAAACTCCATTTCACTTGTCTATTTGCTGAAAACTCGGGTTTTTTCAGAAGAAAAAATTGCTAGCTTCGCCTGAGATCGATTAACCCAGCCATTTTGTAAAAAATACCCTCAAAAATTCCTCGCGTCATTGATGAGACTATGATGCCCGTATGGGATCCCTAGAGGGAAGAGTAACTTTGATCAGTCAGAAGCCAGTTCGCATACCAAACCTGAAGTAGCAGTTATGCTCAAGCCTCTTTAAATCATAAATTCCTCGAACATATGTTGCCTCAAAACACAGCCAATTTCATCAACAAAAAGACATTGATATGAAGAGGTATAATAATGACATAATATACAGGATGCATAAGATTGGAAATACATATCAAATTTTAGAGTTTTAGTAATCTAACACAACTGCATCCTCTTCGGCTCCCACCCAGAAGCATCACCAGAAAAGGAGTATTTCACTCTTTAAAAATTCTCTGAAACAGACGAAGATTCGCAATATGCAGAACTGTGATCCCCCTTGTTCCTATCTTTTCGAGTATACTGCTCAATAGGAGCTTTGGATCTTCAGTCCTATCGGTTATATATCACTCAAGCCTCCACTCAAATGTATTTTTCTGGCATTAGGCAGACCTCAATAGAGGATCTAACCACCTTTACACCATTATTCCTCTTCTACTGCCCTACTATTTGTGTGAATGTGTTTGCGCGAGTGCTGGCAGCACCAGTTCTCCTAGTGCGGGACAGTACGAACATCCTTTATTTTTTAAGAAGTTTAGTACGAAATAGCGATGTCCGCTATGGTTTCTGCTCAGTTGTGGCTCAATTCATCATGTTGCAGACGGACATTGGACAGGTTTTCCTGGTAAACACCTACCTGATGGAAAAGTGGCCAGAAACAACTAAACAACACATCTCACTGCCAAATCGTACTTTAGAATGGACAAAATGACAGAATTTGTGTAACAATCCAGTACTCGCTCAACTGGGTTTTGTCGTTTGCACGGGACTGCCGATCTCTGAAAAGACTGGAAAATACTTGATATAAGTATTATCCAGATGATTGACCGGGGTTCAAGCCCTTGACTGTTGAATACGGTGCTGTTTCTTGTATTCCGTCTGTCTTGTGAACTCCTCTGACCGTTTGGTCGTCCCGGAATATAAACAAAATTTATTTATTATCTGAGAGAATATATCCCTGCTTCAAAATTCAGAGAAATTAAGAAAGAAATAACAACAACAAAAAACCACACAAATCTCTCAACCCTTTATTTCAACTTTAACGTAAAAGCAGTCTTAACACCATTTTTATTTTTGGCAGTTTGTTGCAAGAAACATGAAAAGAGTCTCATCTTGACCGTTAGTAACTTCATCTGGTGGACATTCTCTGACCAATGTTTGCTGGAAAAAGACTTTTCCTCAAAAATGTAAAGTTATTTCTCCGAAGAAAGGCTATTTGTATGGATCATGAATGCAGTTAAGTTAAATTTTCTTCACTCCAATACAAATTGTTGATCCTCCAATATTTTGTATCAAATAACACACATATTTAATATTTTTTGCTTTTAATTCCTTTACACAAGGACATAATCACAGGACTGACAGTCCTGAGATTATGTCCTTGTTGACATCTGTGGATGCCCTCTCTGTTAGTGGGTGGGGACAGAGTGAAGAAATTCTAGAAAATCTCGTTTATCCATTGTGAGAACGATCATTTCAGTTTTGTGAAGATGCCCCTGGTGGGGAGAGAGAATCCATGAAAGCGGCAGCAGTAATTGCACGTGACCCCACCCTTCTATCAGCTTAACGAGCCCTTTCATAATGGTTTATGCCGCTATCGTGACATAATCGAGATGATTTAGTTCCCTGTTAATATTTGACGAGTTTGGACTTGCATTTCTCGCAGGGCGAATTTTTCTTCGAACAAGATTTTTATTGAAAGTTTTTTTTTATTTATTTTGTACAAGAATCTTGTGCTGTAAATCAGTTCCTAGCGTGTTTTAAACCAAATGAATGATATGACAAACAGCGGATTCTTGGGTGAAAATTTTATAGCCAGCGCGGTAACAAGTCTGCATAGGAAGGCCAACTCAATTTTTATGAAAGTGGCCCATAGTTTACGCTGTTTAATATGCCTTAGAGATTTAACATCAATTCTAGTAACAATATTAAGTCCTGAATATTAGCCATAGGTGTAAGAAAAACCCAGTCCTTTGCTGCACAAGTTAACTACTTGTGTGCTTTTGTCCTGACATACTATTATTTTTAGGCCACCCGAATAATGAAATTCATCTGCCATGCTGTGTCTTATGTCTGTTAATTGCGTGTGTTCTATGGTCGATTTGTCTGTTTGCTGGATGAAAAACCCCAGTTTTCTGCGGGAAAAACCTTGCTATCTACGCCTGAGACCGACTAACTCAGCCACAGAGTGAAAAAAGCCCATTAAAGTTCCTCGCATCATGGACGGGATTCGAACCCGGGCCTTTTCCACCCGGTGTGGGAAGGACGGTGACGATACCACTGTGCTAGCCGCGCAGACTCTCCTGACATACGATAGCTGCAGCGGAACTTCTAATTTTTCTGAGCTGTCAGCCTCAGTTATCCGACTTATTATGGTAATTAACAATTCGCCAGCTAAAGGAAAACTACCTAAAATCTATTTTAGACCTCTTTCTTCATAATTCGAATTTATGGCCCTCCTGGAATTATTTTTAACTCTTTCAATAGTTTTAAGTACATGGATGATGACTGATGATGTAATTGTATTGGAGACTTTAATTTATCAACTCCTCTTCCATCTGATGTCACCCAACCTTTTGTAGATCAGATGGAGCTTGTGAGATTTGCGACCAGCCTTTCCCTCCAAAGTTTAGGAAGTGCTTACTAATGCTGTAGCCTCACCCTCTTTCATCAACTCTCTCTTTTGTTCGAGCATTATTCGAGTCGATATTTCTTTCCCAGTTAAAGCTGTAAAGCGCTTTCTGGATTTGGGTATCTTGTCTATAATGAACACATACTCTCTGTAATATTGCAGTTTCATCTCTCTCTGACTTAAAAACGTCAGTAATTTTCGTCCTGATTATTTTTGGGTAAGATTATTTCGGATTAATATTCCCACTGGTTGCATTAAAATTGCCAGCCATTTCTTCTTTGTTGTTTTACTCCATCTTTACAATCTCTAAAAGAAGCTGTTTTGTCTCTTCACAGATGAAATGTTATCGTATATTATTTCTCCAAAAGTGTTCCAATCCCACCAACTTGATTGACTTCCCTCTCATTTCAATCTGTTCGCCATTAATTAAAATATTTAACAAAATTGTGTTGTTTCTACCTTCATAGATTATATTGTTGATTTTGGACTAGGGCATTAATCATAATAAGACTAAATACGGGAACTTTGCTCTTTCACTTTCCATCTCGACATTTTCTCTCTCCATTCAGTCTGTAGCTGTCGCTCCTGTTTTATAGATTCAAAGATAGTTTGCCACCCATTGCATTAAACTTAACACTATATTGAGAGCTTTCGGAGGACTAAAATGTGAATCATGTAACAGAAGTATGGATTCAAATCTGCTCACAGATCCACCAAAACTCTGGATCATTTTACACAGCCTACTTTTTTATAAGAATTGAAGCTTCTGAAACTTATGTTTTCATTCTTTTTTTTTCTTATATCAATTAAATGTGTTCGTAAAAATCGATCGGAACCTTATCATGGCTCATCAACAAGGTTTAAGTGAAAATAAATAGAAAAAAGACATTTCATCACATAACCACATTTGAGAAAATACCTAAAAAGTCACCCAATAAGAGCATGCGTAATCGATCGATATTAGCAGACCTACATTTACATTCTGTTGGTTTAACGGTTGAATTGACCATGTAACAAGAGAGAGCAAATATAGTCATCATGATCGATTACAAATAAATTGTTCACAAAGCTACAACTGGCGCTTTTCTTAACATTTACAGAATACTTGTTTTGTCTGTAAACACTCTGGAAAATCGCTTAAGGCTAATGCCAAGCACTGTGCATCCTTGTTCATTTATATTTCACATCTCTAAGTGGACACAAGCTCCACTGTAATGATTTTCTTTGTTGGTATCAATAAATGAAACGTATTTAGCCTCAAGTAGTATGTTAGAGTGAAACGCCGTCGTAAAACACCCTTCAAAGTATTGTGGGTTTTCTTTCTATACAAAATGTACGAATTCCTGACAATCAGAAAGGAAGGGCGTGAGTTGGACTGCTTTCATAAATGTCCTAAGACTGATCATGATATTCATTACTTTCAAGAGAATAAAAACCATTTTTAAAAAAAAATAGTAAAAGTCTCGGCTGTTGAGAATACTTTGTAAAAATGGTCATAGAATTTCGATTAATCCACGTCACTAACAAGTTTTCTATCAGCTTCCAGCAGTCGTTTTTTTTTTTGCATCTTATTCTTAAAAAAAAGGGGAGCGGATTGTATCGCACGTTCCAGTGGTGCTGTTTTTTTTTTCGTTCTCTGGATTTGTATCCATACTTCTGTTACATTCGCGAGTATTATTTCTTATTTATTACTCCTTTTGTCTCTTCTATGAGTGTCTTTGAAAAAGGCAAAAGTAGCGATCCCTCATTAAACCTGATTGAAAAAAAAAAAAAACTCTTCAAAGTTATGAAAAAGCAGCAACATGACATTAATTGCCATAATCTATCATGTACTTTATTGACGAAACAATAAATCACCACTGTCGGGGAAAGGGGGGCACAAGGGGGCAATACTTATGCGATTAATCAACAGACGGCAGAACCACCTGACGTAAATAATTTGTCAATAAAAATATCCGAGTTTAACGACCTGAAGGGTGACATAAATCTTGCGCACGTTAGATTTTTGATTTGGAAAATCTCGGAGTTTTCTTGGAGCGAAGTTCATGGACACACAAAGCTGGACTCTCTGCCCCAAAGGAAAATCCTCGAACAAGAATCTATCACCTGTTTTACTTCAAAACTGAGAAGTCCATTTTCCAAAGCACCAACCATGACCATGTGCATTTCGCTTAAATCGAACTTTGAATCCATTTGGCTCGTGCTCGGGTTAAAATACGAGAATATTCAGTCTGTACTCATCTGTCTCGTATGTTTCGTTGCCATGATAACCGGTTGCCACGGAAAGTGGTTGCCACGGGTAACGACACATCGCATCAGTCGTTGTCATAGTAACCAGTTACTATAATGCGTAGAGTAAATGAAGGACGGTGGTTTAACATCATTTTGTTGTCTCTTATTAAAAGAATAACACGCTATCTTATCAGATGGTAATTTTAGATTTCGTTTCTGTTAGTTTCCTTCGTTCTTTCCGCTACAGGACTGTTTAATGTTCGTTTTATTTGTGTGCTGTTTTTGCGGTTGAACCTAAGGCATCTGCGTCTATTTACATGTTAATCCTTCGGAAGTGGATGCGTGCATACTCCAAAGTCTTTGCATTAGTGTGAGAGGAGTTCGGCTATCATAAAGAGCTGGTTTTCTTGTACTCATTTGTGTTAAGTACTTTAATCCGCATGCTTTTTACTTTTTTTAACACGTTTTTCACTGATTATTGTCTTAATCATTTTGGAAAAATTAGTGATATGTATACCAGTGTATATTCATTTATTTTATTTTAGCCCAGTTTGAAGTTATTGATAAAATGCACTTTTTTTCACGCCCGTATAGAAACATAGCCATATTATTATAATTCTCATCGGTGGAAGCAAAGCAAGGGATCAGAAGAGCTCACCTACCATTGATAACGAACTCCCCGGAAAAAGGATAGCCATAAAGGTGAATGAACTGATAAAGGTAATCTTTTATTTACACAAAATACAGACTTAAATTGCTCACTTCATACCCCATTGAGTTTCAATTTCTATACATTTTTATTCAGTGTTCACCCTTCCTTCCTAAGATGCAGTTCATTAGATGATTGTGGGTCAATATACTTCTCATAAATATTTACATTTCTTGTTTTAGTTTCATTCGCTGCTTATTTATGAAAAAAAGTCTGAATCATTCGACCAATCCCGATTTCCCATCAGCATTTGACTGTGGATCTCTTGTTCTTTAACTGCTTATTTTTTATTATTGTTGTTTTACGTTACAGTATTTGTTCTTTGGTATGTTTAATGGCCATGTTTTAATATTTAACAAATTAAATTTTGCCTTTTGTTGTATCGATGTGTTTGTGATTTGCAGTTGTCTTTGTGGTTTGTAATTTTTAATGTAATGCGCTTAATGTTTCAAAAAATATATATAAATTTTTTAAAAAATTTAAAAAAGTTACCTTTGGAATTTAGATTGGTTGCTGTAGAATTTTAGGAGCATCAACAACTCAGGCCATATCGCGCCGTTTGTAATATATCTGTAAGTTGCTTGTGTTCTGCGGCGACTTGCTGTTCACTGGATGAAAAACCCGAGTTTCCGGGAGAAAAACCATACTACCCCATATGAAAAAGACCCATATGAATTCCTCGCATCATTGACGGGTTTCGAATGCAGGTCTTTTCCACCCGGTGTAGCGAGGACGGTGATTATATCAACTGTGCTACGCGCAAGGGGCTTAGAATTTAGACAAGAATCCCTACTTGACTATTCTTGTATTTTTTAATTTTTTTTTTTTTTTATGAAAACCCCAAACACGAAACGTATCAAAACCTATAGTACTTAGTACCGTGCATGGGTTGAAGAAGTATGGGGGAGGGGGATGCAGGAAACTTTGCTCTAGAGACTAAACATGGGTTTCACCACTTCAAGCCTCCAATAAGCAAAGTGGTGGTATTTCACCGGTCGATGAAAGTCATCTACCACCTGGTTATATGCAAGGTGATTCCGAATTGCATAATATATTCTACAGTAGCTGCTTGACAGCGAATGAAATCAAAAATCTCTTTGATTTTTTTAAAATTTTACTTTTTTATAACAAATCCCTGATATTCTTCCGGTATCAGAAAAAAGGATGCTGAATAACACGAATACACTCGAATAGAACGAATAATGTAAAACACTTTAATGATCTGATAGATGTGAATGAAGAAAATAAAATTTATTTTAAAAGATAGATGCTTATTTACGGAGTACTGCTCCAGAATTTAGTCTATAGGAAGCTGGACAGGTTTTTTTCAGAGTTGAATTCAAATGTATCAGTTTTTTCGTACATTTGAATGAAAGCAAACCTTTTATTAAAATATAGAATAATGTAATAAAGCTAAACCACATATTGCGTCAACGTAATTATAAACAATGAATACAAGAACAAGGTGTTGGAAGTCGGTTTTAAGGATTCAAAACTGACTTCCAGCTATCCAATTTTAGTATTAGCATGGCAAGAAAACAAGGTTTCAGCATCAGTCCAAAAAAAAAAAAAAAACTACCCATTTCACCTTTACATTCCCACCAGTAGTTTGTCCAGCTATTCACTGAATTTATTTAAGCTATCAACTTCAACAACAACAGATGGAAGTTTATTCCAACAATCAGCCATTCGCTGGCTAAAGGTAAACTTCTGCAGATCTTTCGTTCCCTTCACCAAATTCGCTGCTCTTCTCTGAACTCGTTCCAGCAGATTTACATTCTTTCTAAAATGAGGCCTTCAAGTCTGTTCTCAAAATGCGGCCTAAACATTGCCTTGAACAATGGGACAATCACCTCCTTATCACTGCTATCAAAGTTCCTGTATATCATTGACAAGTAGGATTGTGAGGTTTCTATCTCTACTAGTTCGATACATCATCGATAGTACACCATGTGCTTTCCTTGTCGCTTGTCTACACTGCTCGGAGAACTCCATGTCCGACTGTAACGTACCTCCCAAATCCTTTTCTTCATCAAGTATTTCTTCCTCATTTTATCTATTTTAAGTTACAGTCCACCAAAGGCATAAGTTATTTTGGGATTACTATGTAAGGCCTTGCATTTTACTGCATTAAAAATGGCAGAGTTGTGGGAGATCGTGCATTGGGTGCTTCAATATCAGAAACGGCATAACTTGTCAATTCCTCACTATGTACTGGTTAAGGCGTACAAAGAATGGCGTGAATCACCTCCGGCCGACAGAACTCTAAAGGTTACCCAAGGTGGATGTTCGTGGTAAGCGAAGGGTGCAGCGCGTTATACAGGCTCAACAGCAGGTCACTGTGCGACAGTTGACATAGCATATAATAATACAATAAGAAGAATGCAAGAACAATGACCGAAATCAGGATGCGTCGCACACTAAGACGTATGATTCCAAAGCAGACGACCAAAGAGGTACTCTCTCCTCGCCGCTGATCAAAATCGATGGCGGCGAAAATGCTGTGGTGTTAACAACACTCTGGTTGGCCACTGGAGAACTGGAAAGGAGTGTGTTGGTCGAATAGGTCCAAATATCTGGTGCAAAACGCCGAAGGACGCTTTCGCGCGTGGCGTAAGCAACACAGTCCATGGATCTGTCGTGCATGGTGTCCACTATCCAGGCAGGAGGCGCCCTTCGGCGTTTTGCACCAAAGAAAATACTAAAATACTTTGGTGCAAAACGCCGAAGGACGCTTTCGCGCGTGGCGTAAGCAACACAGTCCATGGATCTGTCGTGCATGGTGTCCACTATCCAGGCAGGAGGCGTTAGTTGCTTAACATGGGGCACTTTTCTATCGCAAGAGCTAAAACCCCTTGTGAGTAGATCAACGTTTCACTAGTGAGGTCTACCGGCAGCACTTATGAGACAATGTTGCATTTTTTTCTACAGAAACGGAATCTTTTAAGGCGATAATGTGCCGTGTCATCGGGCCCACACTGCGCACAAGTGGTTCGAGGAACACAGTGAAGAAATCACCTATCTTGATTGTCCTCTAAATACTCCTAACCTTAATCCAATTGAACACCTGTATGATGTTTTGGTACGGAAAATTAAGCTTATGGACAATGCCTAGGTGAATTTCAGCTGTTATCAGTGCGAAAGGTGGGCCAATACGATATTAGGTAGGTGGTCACAATTCAGTGATCACTCGTATGTCCCTATAGTGCAATTCGATCATTGCTTCTATGATTTTCCTTACCACTGAAGTTGGACAATCACCTCCTTAGATACCGCTTTTATATACTGGCGATACATTGTCATTTCTCCAGTACATGGAACATTTTTTCTGAGTCCAGCGATGCCATCATAATTATCCTTAATGGTTCCATGCACTCTCTTACTGCCTGCCTTGAAATTACTGGATGCATACCATCAACTTCAGAAGCCTTAATCGCCTTCAGGCTCGAAAGATTTTCTAATAAATAATTATCTGAAATTTCAATATTTCTAGTTTCAATTTTCCAAGCTCCATACTCAGTTTCTCCTCACCATTAGGGTTGGTTCGTCAGTAAATATCGACGCAAATTACCTGTTCAAATCATTCGCAATGTCAGTCAGGTTATCTAAGACTTTCCTGCACACATTATACAGGGGAATAATTTGATTTGTTCTTCTGTTCTTTATATTAACATATGTGAAAATATCTTTGTTTCCATTCTTTATTCTCTTTACTCTCTCTCATCCAGTGATTTTTCGTAATCTGCCAATACCAGCTTAAACTTTGCCTCAGTACTATTATATATCATATGTGGGATTACAATAGATTAAACGTTGGAAACAATATCCTAAATATCAACAGAAATTTTATGTTCTTTATTTTATTTTCTGCATATGCGGAAATTGTGTTATTTTATTTACTGCATTCACTGTATCCATATCGTTTTGTATCCGTTTTTCTGTGACCGGAAGTGACGCCATGAAATGTTAACACCGTTTTCGGAAAAAGAAAGATCCTTCTAACATTTTCAATTCCTTTTGTTGTCAGAAAACCAGTGTAGAATTTATGACCTGCTATTCTGAATCGCCGTGAAGATTCCTTTTTGAAAAACCTCTATCTTCATTGCGTTGCAATCATCTCTTCCAGAAATTGCCCACAGTTTATTCCTAAATCGGTTTGCTCTTAAGTCTGTCGATGGAACCAGACTTCGATAGCTGTTTCGACTTCAGTGTCCGAATCGAAACTAAATGCTTCTAAAGCTGTTTTTTTAAGACCAAAAACAAGAAAGTCAAATTTGTTTGAGTGCCTATAAGGACATTTTTAAGTGAGACTAGAATAAGGTTGGCAGTGTGTGGGAGAGTCCTTTATCATGAAACAGGATTCCTTCTGTCAATTTTCCTGGCGCCTTTCCCTTGATGCCAACACGCAGATAGTTTAAAGTTTCAGTATAAAAATGTTAGTATCAAGTTCTATAAAGTCTAACAGAAAATATCACGGTGATCGAGAAGAACATTTACCTTAATTGTTCGTGCGGAAATCTGAGATTCACATTTTTCGCTCTTGAAGACTTAGAATGCTCTTACTGATTCCTTGGAAACTCTGTGGCAACGGCTTTGAGTGACAACGTGCAATATGAATTTCACATTTTTTGTCCCTTGGACAGTTAAAAATTGAATTATTGTGGGGTACGGTTTTAGGCGCATAAGCACTTAGGCCATATTGAGTTTCACATGTCTGTAAACTGAGTATGTTCTGTGGTCGATCTGCCCCTTTTGCAGAACGAAAAACAGGAGTTCTCGGGAGAGAAAACTATGCTATCCTCGACCGAGACCAAGTAACTCAGTCACATTGTGAAAAAGGCCCAGATCCTCACGTCATTATTAGGAAAACTCCACGGTTTCCCCTCTGAAGGTGAATAAATGAACATGAGAGATTAGAAAACTCGCCTTGCATTTGCCCTTGGTAGACCTAGGGTTCGTTTTTGAATCTACTTCCAAAAAAGGAAAAAAATGTAACAAGCGTAACCCCCATTTACTTCTGTAAGAAATATTTCTATTTATTCTATTTAATAATAATTAGCAATATCAATTACTACGCTAACTGCCGGACAGTGTAACTAGAAATATGTGAATCATTTTGGCCATTAGAAACGACACCAATTTGGAAGCGATTAAGAACTACCAAATGCCAGTGCGTTTTTAACATCAAAATGCGAAACTGGAGATGATTTAGAACAGAAAAGAGCATTGTTTGTGTCATAATATGTTAAATAGTGTCCTTCCTGCATTATAAAGATAACACACTGCCAACCACTTGAAGTCGATTGGAAGATAACGCAATCACAATTGTGGTTGCAAACTGCGCAATACTCTATCCAATACAAAATAACAGATACGTAAGCAGATGAATCCAATTTAGTTCTTAAATATTGTCAGAATTCAAATAACCAGTTGGAAGGAGAAGTTTAACTTTTGTTATAAGTCAGGGATATTTTAACGAATAATTTGTTTTCTTTTTTTTTCACAAAAAGCGTATGGAGTTGAGTTATTATAATTGAGCTCATTAATGACGCTAAGGCAGGACAGAAGTTTCGTTGAATTACCCGAAAGTAAACGATTACGAAGGAAATTAGGGAATGAAATTAATGAGAAGTGAAGTCCTTATTTTCATTTATAGCGTACATTGAGTCCGTTGGAATTCTTGTACGTTATTTAATTTACAAAAAATTGCCATATTAGCGAAACGAGTTTTCTAATCATATGAAGGAGAAAGCTGCAACGTGATCGAGATTAGATTCTCTTAAATTTCACATCTTACTGAGTTTCCAAATGGAATAATTTCCCAGCAGTAATCTGTCGAGTTAATCATGAAAGCAGCAACAGGCCACTAAAATTTATATTCATTGTCTTGTAGATTTTATTCTTCTCATTTCTTTTTTTTTTTTTTTTCGTTCTTTAGTTTTGTATACACTGGAGTTTGGAGAAGTAACAGGTGCTTATGTAAGAGATAGCAACATCCAGGATTAGCGCAGGCTCAAAGGCAAACAGCCTTAGCTGGACTATCTTTTCCTTCCTGTTCCTATTCAATAGTCCTCAATGTTCGTCCGATCCCCAACACAATGTCTGGTCCTGGGGGAATGTGGCCAGACTCCCTCCCGCTCTTGACACACTCCTGGTAAAGATATATAGTTGCTTGATATGGGTGTGGTATTACATGCTGTACAGAATAACGTAAGTACACTAGTGGACAGAAATCTGGGGTTACCTAACTAGTAACGAGTAGGCCCACCTTTCGCCGGATAAGGGCAGTCACACGGCGAGGTATTGAGCCCACTGGTTCACGAAAGCTTCCACAGGTATTTCCATCCATGCTTGCTGCACCGCTGTCCATAAGTCCGTCGCATTCCTGGGTGGAGGATCCAAAGCTTGAACGGACCTTTCCACAGCATCCCAAAGATGCTCCACAGGGTTTATGTCTGGTGAACGGGACGGGAAGGCCATTCCATGGTGGTAAAATATGCGGAATACTCTTCGAACCATGTTCTAGTCATCACGGCTCTGTGGGGAGGCGCACTGTCCTGCTGGAAGAGTCCATTGCCCTGTGGGTGCATGATGACCATGAAGGGATGCAGATGGTCTTCAAGGATAGACACGTAACCTGAACCGTTCAGAGACGCTTTTAGACGTACCAGAGGTCCCAACGTATGCCAGTTGAACATGCCCCAGACCATTACCGACCGTCCACCTGTCTGAACAGTTCCTCGTTGACATGATGGGTACATAGCTTCGTTCGTGCGGTTTCCGCCAGATACGCACCCTCCCGTCCCCTCGAAATAACTGGAAACGAATCTCATCGGAGCAGGAGACCCGTCTCCAATCATCCAAGGTCTAGTGCCGATGTTCTTTCGCCCAGTTGAGTCGTAGAGTTCTGTGTCGTGGTGTTAGCAGTGGGACTCTGGTGGGTCGACGGCTCCCATAACCTATTGCGGCTAATGATTTCCTGGTTGTCTTGGTGGAGACGTTTCTGGCACCTCCCTCGTTGAAGTCGACGGTGACTTGCACCACTGTCGCTCTCCGGTTGGCTGAAACAATGAAAGACACAAGTCGGCGGCCACGTTCATCCCCCACTTTTCTCGGACCTACAGCGCTGTCCACGATAAGATTTTATTCCGGAAATGGTGTATTCTCGATATTGTCTTGATGCTGTCGAACGGGGATAGTGCAATTTCTGTACCAGCTATAGAGTGACTCATGCGTCGGGCACCTACTATCACCCCTCTTTCAAAGTCGGTTAAATCACAACGTTTATCCATACGGACATCGAATTACCGTCTACGTGAATGCAGTGATGCAGTGTACCTGCCAAGCGGTGGGTTCGTCAACTAGTAAGAGGGGCGACAGCGTCGCGTTTTCCAGGAACCAGGTATCCGATGAATTCTGTCCTTTCAGTGTATATGTATATACTTAAAATTCAAGTGCTAAAACAGCTGAGACCGTAAGGGGTTCAAGTATTGTATCTATATTATTGTACTGTATCTTTTTGCTTCCTTTTTGACATAAAATCCGCAATATGCTCGTTCCTCCCGTCTCGATGGAAATCGAATTCCAGCTATTTCCATACGAAATAATATAATCACTGGGCTAGTCGCGAGAGCCATCTATTGAAAAGGCCTGAGATAGGATCGATGGTGGAGGGAGCAATGCAAGGAACTCCCACACCCTTACAATTTGGATCTTCTCTCTCGTTTTGCAATTTATGTTTGTAAGTTGTATTTTATATTTATAAGCCAAACCATCTAATTCTCCTTCCGAGACCAACTTACTGGTGATGGAATGAAAACGACTTATAAATGTTCCGGGAACTGGAAGTATACGTCAGCTTACAGTGGGAGGAACGTCAACTACCAACAATGTGAATTGAACCCAAGCCATTTAAGCACTTTGTAAGAGAGCAGCGAGCAACTTATTCTTGTTCCCATCCAGACCAATATTTGTGCTGTCCATGTAAGGGATCTTAGTGATGAGGGTGTTGCTCTATTTCAGATAACTGTAGCAGTTTGGAGACGGTACAAAATTAACAGAACACATAGAAAAAGTGGTATAACTCATGCAGCTTGCAATGAAACGAGACAAAATTTGGCATGGTGGTGTATCATAGAATAACGGTGAAATTAGGATACAGCGAGCAACTTCGGACAGGTATAAGGGACATTTATACGGGTTGTTTAAAATTACCGAAAAGGTCACATTACAGAAGTCGATAGAAGATGCTCGAAAATATGGCCACATTACATCAATATGACGCATGGTCTCCTCCAACGGCTAAACAGGCCTGACAGCAGCGAACCATGTTCGATATAAGGGTGTCTGTTAAATTCTGTGCCAAAAAATCCCATTCTTCCACCAGCGCAGTCCTTAGCTCATCAAGTGACCGAGGAGGTGGCTGTCGTCGTGCAATGCAAGCATGTTCGATCGGATTAAAGTCTGCTGATCGTGCTGGCCACAGCAGTCGTTGGGAATCTTTAGTTTCAAGATATTCCTCAACAACTTGAGCTCTATGTTCAGTGGCATTATCGTGCATGAAAAAGAAAATCTGGGTCAATCGCACCCCTAAAAAGGTAGCACATAGGGTTCGAGGATCTGTTCTCGGTACTTCTGCGCAGTTACGGTACCCCAATCAAAAACATGAAGAGGGGTGCAGCCGTTGATCATTATTCTGTCCCACACGAGAACACCACCCCCACCGTAAGTATCCCTTTCTATGATATTGGAGGAATGGTACCGCATTCCTCGTTGTCTACAGATGAAATAACGTCTAGAATTTGTTTCTAGGCTAAAAGGAGACTCATGTTTTATTGTGAACAGTATCTTCAGGGATATTGTTTGTTTAACTGAAGGCTTTTCAGGGGGCTTTTTCAGTAAGGATTATTTCTTTAAAGGACTGATGTTTCATATTTGCATACCGAAAGCAAATGAATTTAACGAATATCATATAGGCAAGGAAAATGCAGGAACATAACTAAATCAATGAAAGGAAGTTAATGTAACTACCGTAATGAATTAATTGAAGAATGTACCTTTAATGAATAATTCCACTTCAGTAAACTGAAGAAAACAGCTTTCAGTCTAAAAACTTCATAAAACAGAGACCTTCTTGGGACATCTATAGTTCCGTCCCCCATTATTCTGATTTCCGACTCTCCTCTAGAAGAATCAGAATCTGCTTTTCGGGCACATATCTTAGGTAGTCTGAAACAGGTCATCTACATTACTAAATCATACCATGTTTGGTAATCTTCCCATATATATAAATACTGCTGTTCCAAGCAAAGAAGTTAGATGTGTTCAAAGGAAAAGTTGGAAAGAATGAATAAAATACATGAGAGAAAAAGAGAGAGAGAAGTACAACTGGCTTTTTATTTTTTTATTTTCTTTTTTCTTTTTTTTTTTTTTTGTCTTCTTAAAATGAGAAACGAAAGCAATTTTATCCACACCTAAATGGATTTGTCACGTGAAGACAATTTCTTGTAATGCTGCAATTTATAATTCAGCACATTTTCACCAGAAATCTCAAATGACTTCGGCATTCCCTTTCATTATTGTACAATTCGGCCATTTCTCAAAAGCGGTAGAAGCTGCTTTAAGCTGTAAAATTCTCTATTTCGGAGTTGAATGGAGGAATTTAAATCTCAGGGAGCGAGTGAAGAGAGGATTTTATCTTCACTAACCTCGAGATTGTCATGCATACCAAGTAACCACACGAAAGTAAAATGCATAAGGTTAGTGATTTACACCCGAGAAAGACATCCGGCATCTTAGAGAAGCCTATGGAACCAATCGAATATCGCTGGTCCTCTTGCACGAGTGAATCAAGTAACAAACAGCAGATAATACGAGAAGTGATACAAATGACCGTGCAGCAGTCTCCAAGGAAACCGCCAATCGCTGGGTGAAATCTTGAAAATCAATGTGAACATTCGTCAAAGTGACATCACCTCCAAGTTTGTCCTATACAAGTACAAACAAAAATGGGAGCATGCCTAGGGGACACCCGTCGCGATATACGACTAGCTCTTTCCGAATACACCACATGACTATACTACTAAGATATTGCACCTCTGTAGCAAAGAAGGCCCTTTAGCGACAGAATTTCTACCTTATCGACCAAGTTCACAAGAAACCCAAGTTCATCTGACAAGAAACGTTAGCTTGGGCACGTGTAACAAATGTTCATTGCACTTGGGAGTGAAAATTAGGACCTCGCTGCTTAGGTGACCTCTGTATGGGACCACTGTTTTCCCCATTAGAACTATTAGACTTTTAAAAGGGTCTGATCGTTGGTGTTTTTTTTTGTTGTAGTGGGGTTTTAGGAGCATCAGCCACTTTTTTCCGTATGTACTCTCTGTAAATTGCAACTGTAAGTTTGAGATCGAGGGCCTGAGACCAACTAACTCGGTCTCAGGCGATTAGCCCTTTACGACAGGTAGAAGACATTATTGTAATCCGTTATCCTATACCTACCACAAGGAGAATTAATATATTCAAAGCTTTCACATATATTTACTCAATTTGAAGTGCACGACTTCCCCCGGTGGGGCAGTATATATGCTAGTGGGGCAGCTAAAGAAAGAAATAACATGACAATTAAATGTAAATAGAAAAGTGAAATACGTGTAATAAATTATATACAATATAAATTGGCATTTGCAGGGGCGGCAACACCTTACATGCACGGTTTCATCACCAAATTTGCGTCTGATTTCATTGACTTTTGCGAGCCTCCCTTTCTAGTTCCATAAATTTGCTGTATTACAGGTAGTTTCACTTTTTTCTCCAGCTTCTCCACGCTGCCTCCTACAGTAAACCAATAACCACCGAAGCCGTCCAATTATATCATGTTGTTAATCTCATGAACTGGTAACGGGCATTAGCAGGAGTAAAAGGATGCAAGGAAAGTATTAATATTCAACTTTAATTCACCTCCGAATAAGCAATAGAGCCTCAAGAATCTTTTATGTGATCTTCGATTCAAGTATGGAGATCTATTGGGAACAGTCACAAAAGGAGAAGTCAGAGAGAGAGAAAGACAGACAGAGACGCGGTTAATATTAAGTAGTTCAAGAAGGCTTTAGACACTCACGCTCTCCATCCATTCAAGTGGTTATTAATGCTTTAGACTCTAATAAAGTCACGCAGAACTTTTCTTTTCAGTGATGCGCACACGGGGGATGAAAAACCAACATTATCACCCCCCCGTTATGACGAAAGGTGTACTGTTTCTTAGAGCAGTTGTTGCTCTAAGAAACAGCACTGCTAGCAGCGAAAGGGATGGGTGAACGAGACTACGACTGTGGATCGATACCCATCGAACTGGCAGTAAACGTGCTGTTCCTAAAATAAGCGTACGCAGCTCGCATCTCACGTAAAGAGGAAGTCATTTCAAACCTTTACACTGCAATTTGCCTTATTGCTATGAGATAATTATAGGGTTGGTTGGTAAGCCGTGATCCGTTATTCTGATTAAGAAATCAACGACCTGTTGGAACAACTGTGCGGGGAGTTGGCAAATTTATGACAATCATATACACCTGTGGTTTTAGGGAACCGTTCTCGTAATTGTAGCGCCACTCTTTAAAGATCAAATGACCAACCATCACGTTATACTGGACTGGCCAAAAGTTGTGGAACTTCGAGTAAAATATTTATCAGATCTGCGATGTCACATCTTGTGTGAGTAATGACCTTTTTGCTTCGGAGGAAATCACCGGACAAAGCTAGCTGAGCATGATGGCCGTGCCTTACCTTATCTCACCTGAATGATGACCCTCTAGAACCTTAAGTGGTACTTAGAGATACACACTTAAGCCAGACTGTTAGACGTTAGGAATAGCCTCCATCTACTGCATAGATTCTCTCGTCTTTGACGCATTGAACCATGTATGAAAAGTAGAGTGAAAAAATAAGGGAATCTTTTCTTTCACAAGATGGCACCACTGGTTAGTTAATGGATTCCAATGGGTTGCCATCTTCTGTGTTTCTTGTAATCACAGCTATTGAAAATTTATTTGACTACAGAAATTCGCAAAAAGTTCCTCGACAACAAGGATAACCGGATGTGATGTAATAGCATTACTGAACTGGAATTCTGTTAACTTGTTCTATGTGCTATAAACCTGTATAAAGGAGAATTCGAAGTGAAAACTAGTTAACTAAAGTGCTTCCAATGGTCCAACTTTTATGATAGTAGGAAGATACCGGTGTGCTCACAAACAACGAAGAGACACGCGCTCGCAGGCTACCAACTTCGAGCAACTGCTAGGTAGCGACTATGAAGTATGACCACATGTTCTATGAACAGCTTACCTGAGAGAGGAACATCGATGTTATATTACCTTTGGGATTACAGCCTCAATAAAAGGAAGCAACGTAGGATAACGAACTATTGGCTGCATCGAGGGTAAGCCTACCTCGGAGATCATTAGGTGGAAAACTAGAATAGATGGAGTCGTAAACCTATTGAAGTATTTCGTTCATTTCTGTAATAAGGACCATCCCGGTAATAGTATTAAATGAGATGAAGTTTTGTAAATCGATAGAAGTAGAAGTTGGGTATATGTGATAGAAGTTGACCTTCGACGTATATTCATCCAATGATCTCCAAAGGTTTTCAGAGGGCGTTAGACAAAAGATACAAATCGTTTGTCACACTTGATAAAGAGTATCTCAACAGCCAGAGGAATGGAAACAATCAAAGGATGATGAGTAAATATCATATTAAACGGATATGTGCATGAGCGAGGAAATCAAGGTTTGGGATATTCTCGCTTAATAGCAGTATTTCAATATATCTTTCTGAATTTGAGAAGTTTTTATACAAGGTCTTTATGTTCTCTAGAAACTTAATACTTTTTTATATTCATAAGAGAGAACCAGTTTAAAGTTCTAATACAATTGCATTAAAGTACATACTTCGAAATTTCAGTGCGATTATTCAATCCGCTTTTCCTTGCTGTTTCAGTTACTGGGTGATCTCACAAATTGTATCTTTTGGTCTAGTCCTTCATTATCCCAAAGAACGTGTTGGTTTGAGTGCTCACTATTATGATCCCATAAAAAAGATCAATTATGGAGGTCAATGAACTTGGTGGTCAAGCAATTAGTTGACATCCATCGATTCACTTCAATGTACTGTTAAACTTCATTTTTGTCACCTGCCAATGTCCGGAACAGATGAAAGTCATAAGGGGCAAGGTCGGGATTGTGTTGTGGATGGGCAAGCACAAAATCTACCGCACACACACACACACACACACACACACACACACACACACACACACACACACACACACACACACACACACACACACACACACAATCTTTCTTGGAGTTCTGAAATATTGCAAACAATGCTTACTATTGGCTATTGCCTCCCCAAAAATGTCTATAACTGTCTGAGAGCATATGAGATCGATTTTTGGACCGCCCCCTGTTTTTATTCTGAAGTTTCTCGGTCCCGATATGTGAAAATTGAGTTTGTCACTAATACGAGACTATGTGTCGTCTACCTTTCAGTAATTTAGTTTTTTTTTTCCCTTTGTCATATTCGCAGTGATGGAAAATATTATTTTAGCTCTATTTTTTTCATATTCAGACAATGAAGACACTTGTTATGAAAACGACGGCTGATTAAGTTAAAGTTTACTAATTTTGACAGCGTGTGACGTCAGTCTTAGATTTTATTAAATCTAACAGAGTTAAAGGTCGCTGTACTTGTCTTATCTCCAAGCAACTGATGAGATTGCAGCTGTCAGTACTGAGGTACAAATGAGCTCCATAATCTACACTTTCTCGATAGAGTAAATATTTTATGATTGGTTTTGTTTTTCTTAACGTTCTCCTTCAAGGCGATGTGGGTTTCGAATAGGTGGAGTTAATTTTGTCTCATTAGCGATGAGTGGAACAAAAAGGGCATTGACTCCCGTTAAATTGGGTGAACGCCTTTTAATGAAATCGATCAATGCGTACAGATATGCTTTGTGGGTAATACGTTTCATTTTCAATTTAGAGGAAACACGAAGTATTTGATATCATTTTTGGAATTCCATACGTAAAACGCTTTTATTCTTAATAAAACTGAGTTGGGTAATACGGCTGGTGTAGTTTCCTCTAAGGACAAACAAACCTACCAAATAAAGTAATGCATAATTGACACACAAATGACATTTCAAACAGAGAAAAAATATCTTCCTTTTTTTCCTCAGTTAATATGTACTCAGCTGACGTTTTAAATGACGGGCAATTACACCAACAAAAAGAGGAAATGGACTCTTGTATTTGAAGAGCAGATCTGTGCAGAACCATCTTTTCTATTTGTCCCCCTCCTCAGAACAGTTATAGCGTAGACTTCGAATCTTTCACAGGTGTATACATCGTGGCTTGATCGGTACTGGCCATTCATACAAACACAAAAGACTTCCTGTCCACAAAAGAAGAGCACGGTGGCCTTAATTTACGACAATATGAATTCATCTGTGAAGAAAAGGTCCACAAATTAACTAACCAAAGGATAAAAACGTAAAACAAAGAAACAGATGATATGATGTATTGCTACAGACTCTCGAGTAAACCGTTTTAAATAAAACACGCCAGTCTTCAGAAGAAGAAGAGGTAGACGTTGATTAATTAGCAAACTAACCTAATTATCTCTGACCAATGAAAGCAGCGTCTCATATTTCTTTTTGGACAGTATCTTCAACGGCGCCATCAATATTTCTTTAGAATGCGCAACTGCTGGCCAAAGTTTAACGCAAAGTACATCGGGGGGTTATTCAGCATCTAATTTACGCAACCAACGAAAGGCATATGACTGGCAGTTTTTGTATTTTTCTACCCTAATGAATATTTATGCAACAGTGTGCGATCCTTTACATTTAATTAAGAACATCGCCAGCGATCGGCCTGGATTCGCGCTCTTAAACGGCTAACTAGAACTTGCAGAAAACGGATTTACGAGATCTCTTGATCAAATCACGCGTGTTGCTGTCTCCAAATTAAATTTATAATTGCGAAATGTTGGTCATTTAGTTTGTCATTCGAAGAACGGGGACGATAACCAGTGTTTTCGATCTTACCACCGTTTTCTCGCTGTAGGAAGCGTATTGATTATCATCGGTAATAGGAATTTTGTTTTTTCTTTCTCATTATTTAAGAAAGTGTGGCCAGGCGAATGCCGTGCTAAGCCAGTGTCGATGACTTTCCTCGGAAAGCAAATTAAGGGAAGAACAGCTGGTATAACGCGAAAGCCAATAGCCGCATCAATTTCTCCAAAGAAAGAACAGGTTGCATGTTTCGATCCCACTTCATCCCTAAAGAGTGCATTTCAATTACGTAGAGATTCGACTAACGACTTTTGAGATGGAAAATAATATTCGCTCGAAGGAAAATTCTCCGATGATCACTTATGGTAACAGAATTATCTGGCGGTAATGGCATCCGCAGCAGTTGCCAGAGCTTTGATAAGAAGCACTGATTATGACAACGACAGAGGCAATCCGGGTTTTAAAATAAATCCATAAAAATAGATAATACACTCGTCTGCTAACATACACTGCACTGTAGAAAGTATTAGGCTGCCTCCCAATTAGTGAAGAAGGCCTGATTGGCCATACGCAATTTAGATATAGGGTCTCTAAGGTGTGTGTATTTTCGTTTCGTCCTTTTCACCCTTCAGTTACTTATTCGCTGGATATTTCCTTTACCTCTGTCTTCATTTTTTCATAAATTAAGCACGGTATGCATTCTTTCTCAAACAGGAAGTCTTTTGTATCTCTCCGAATGTCCTCTTTCGATGTAAACACACATGAGTGATGGTGTTCCTACTGGGTGAAGAAGACCAGCAAATATAAAACACAGTGCGGTTTCGAATGTGGCACCCAGCAGCGCGAACTCGTCACTACAGTTGGCGTGACGTGTTAACGCTGTTGGTTGCCACATCGCAGGTGTCACAAATGTTACCACAGAATACTACTTGCCGCTTGTGCCATCTGTTTAGGTCAGTACAAGCAGGGATTATTACGATGCGTTATCCCGAATCCCCAACGGTTTGTGTAATTAACCAAGTAGGTGGACATATACTGTATGTTGCGGAAGTGTTAAGTCCAGTATTCCAGTGTTTAATTAACAATTATTATTATTTTAAGCGTCTCTGGGCGTTACCCATTTCTATGTGTATATTCTCTCTGTTCATAAGCTGATTTATATGTAGTGCAGCTGAAACATTCGGAATAACTCAGGGTATGGCCTCGATTGAAGAGGACCTTAGAAATTCCTACGGTAGACGACAGGAATCGAGCCCAAACCTCTCCTAACGAGTGACAGTGGTGAAACCAATATACCATCACAGTGGACAGGTCCAGTTTTCAGTCAACCCGATATTATAATGCCCTTTCTTCACACAGGCATTGCACTGATTGATTACCTTTAGGTGGTGACAGAGAGGGGGGTGCGCCGAAATATTAAAACAGTCCTCACCGTTTGGTAAAATTTCCCTATCGGGATCTATGCTTCTACACTCTCGAAGAAGTCAGTTCAGTAAATTAGCTTATAGACTTCGATTTTCATAGGGTATATTTGGAATTACTTCACGTGCCATTAGTCTATGGGCAGAATTAAAAGCAGCCGCACGATATTTCGATACTAATAATCTAAGGCACGCAATTTAAATAGATTTGTTTCTTTGCTTAAAAGTTGAAATATGAAGCTATTTTCGAAAACCTTTTCTTCTAAGCTGATTCAAATAATTTAATTCTGAAAAACAAACCAAAAAAAAGTATTTATTGTCTTTTACATGTTCGTTAATCGTTTGGAAAAAAAACTTCAAAGAGCTGTCTATAGCATAAAAACGTGTAAAGTACCCAAAGACAAATCATTAATCTTGGACACCATGGTTACATCGTTCGTTTATAAGGGTAGCTGCTCTAGTATGTCATTAGCAGTCCGTTACTTGCAGCTGTTGGCTAGTAAACGGTCAAAGGTAGTGCAATCTCAACAAAAAAAGATTAAAAATATGTTTATTTGATGTCACAATCTGTATTCATGGCGACCTTAGTAGTAGAACACAGCATAAGCCAAAAACACTTGTTGAGACTGGTGTAGAATAAATATATCGGTGTACGATCTTGTAGAAGAAACTCTACTGATTATTCGTTTTAATCCATATAAAAATTTATCTCTGACTAAAGTATAACGTACTTTGAGTCTGGTTTTGTATCCTTCCAGGTTTACTGAAAGAGATCTGGTAAATTTTGCTATTTGAACCCAAATCAGTTGCAGCACAGATTCTAAATGGATATATAAACATATTTATACGTTCGCTACAAAAAGTAACAACATTCTTTACTTAAACACGCGTCCTAACTTATTTAAATGATATTCAGCTGCGCAGCCAACGCTGTAAATTTTATACGAACTCAATACCGTGGTTGTGCGTTTTGAACTGCGTTCTAAGCAACCTGTGCGTGACCTGTGTCCGGGAGAGGTCAATTAGTGAACGAAAGTGGAAGTGTAGAGCTTCGTGTTTCACTGAGTGCATTCTCCACGAAACCGTGACACCAACATATTCACATGGGGCTTCGTTCTTTTTTTGTTCTTGTCTCTACCAGATTGGGAACTCATATGTCCAGTACACTGAAGAGAAAAATACACGCGAGACATCTTGAGACTTGTCACACTGTTATCCAATTTAGAGAACCTTAGAGAAGAATAAAACATCTTAGGAAATCTATTAATATAAGAATTTGTCCAGCGAGGTAACATCCTACATTTCCAAGTTATTCGAAATATGTTCTTTTCGACAGCACCTCAAATAATAGAACAAAAAGCTCTTAAAAAAAGAAAACAAACAAACAGAATTATTCTTATTATTATACTTTACTTTCTTGCCGATAGATGGCATTAAATGTAGTTCCACTTATTGACAATAGAGTGCTGTAACAGAGGTATTGGGTTGCAGTTCCCTACCGAGTAATGCGCGCCCCCTACATAATATATTTGCTTATGAATACCGTGCTCGATAAAATGATACACCGGTATTTATGCACTGTTGGATAAAGTAGCTTATTTATCTTTTTTATCTATGCAAATTACATGCATAAAGAGATTACTACAATGCGTATGGAATTTATAGATAATTAAGGACAATTATGAAGAAACGTAATATAGAAGAAAGTCTTTAACTGTGGAAACAAACCATGTTTGCACTCAAGCAGAGTGCGCACTTTTAGCATTTACTGTGGGCCAAAAAATGCTTTTAATTTCGGAAAATACTCATTAGTGATCAGCTGCGTATCGTAATTTCGTTACAGGTAATTTGTACCCCATGCATTTGAGTTAGAGGGGTGCCCCCTTTCCCCATCGTTACGCTCCTGTTGGCGATTATAACGAATGTAATAAATAGCAACTCATGCAGTGTAACAACACCACAGTTGCTTTGGTATTCCACGTAATCATTCTACATTCGTGATTACCTGGAATACTAATTCCCTTGCATTCACAGCAACAGTGTTCATATTGCTTTAGCCACGCAGGTGGCACTGTTTACACTAATCTTGCACAAAAATAGCAAAGCACGCGATGTAATTAATGTCGTAACACTTCAGCGCATTAACTTCAAACTGCTTCAATAGCTACGTATGCAGCTTTTAGTCTTTTCTAACGGATGTTTTTTTTGTTTTAATTAATTATTTTTTTGGATGAATGGGGGTAGGCTGTCTAGATCTTTCTCTAATTGACCTGGCAGAGATTGTCAATGGATTTAAGATGCGAAGGGACTTGACATTTGATCTTTAACCATATCTTCGGAGTCTTTTATAATACGAGGCATGCTTTTGTTGAAAGTGAGATTTTGAATCGCATCCAAAAATTTTTAATAATGATATACAGAAACCTTGGTAGCAGGGATAAGAAGGTCATTATTCCTTTGTATAAGGCCATATTGTACAATACCTTGAGTATTGTACAAGTCTGGAGGCCTCACTTCGGGAAGGACGTAGATCTCCTGGAACGGGTGCAGAGATGGACAACCACATTGGTGAAAGGAAGGGTGCTCTTACCGAGAGAAGCTTCATTTCTGCAAATTTCAGTGTCCGGAAACTAGGCATCGGAGTGGAGATCTGATTGAGGTGTTTAAGGCCTTGAATGGATTGAGTAAGCTAAATGTTGATGGCATTCTTCTTCTTGCTGAGGCTACACACAATGAGGCGCACAAATTGAAATTGAGGAAGGATGGTTGCAGATAGATGTGCGAAAGTTTGCCTTCAGCCACCGGGTGGTTGATTGTTGGAACAAACTTCCATTTGTTGTTATGGACGTGGGTGGTTTGAATAAATTCAAGGAAGAACTAGATGTGTTCTTGGAGAGTATGTCTAGGTGAAGTGTGTGGGGCATTTTTCTTTTTCTTTCTTTTTTTTTTTTTTTGGACGATGCTTTATAAGCTTACTTTCTTGCATCTTTTGTCACTACTACTAATACTGATACTATTAAATACATTTTCCTCCCGTCCGAACCGAAGGGGAAGTGTGTGGGAGGGATATCTGACTAATTATCACCGTAGATTGAATTCCTCATAAATAAGATCGAAAAGTAAGAAATCCAACATGCTTTCTTTGTATTATTTGCATGTTTTGATTGCTTATTTTTAATTTTAACAATAACATTTTAAACTAATTTAATTTTACAGTTAATTTTAATATCGTTCCTTGTGGCCGCTAAACAGAAATAAAACAAACAAATTCTCAGAACCGAGAAGCATTATACACAGGCTCTTTTAAACTTTACAATACTGTACTATATTTCGAAGTTACAGTATTATTAAATGGTTAGTAATATCGAATATTTAATCTGTGTCAGAGGTCTGGTACCTACTTGAACCACTAGTACGCAGTCTCCGTTTTCCAGAGGAAAACTTTCTGGAATGGTTTTTTGTTGTTTCCACTCTCTCTTGATATATTTTTGGTATGCACTTGGTTAATTTTTGATTTCAGTTGGGCTAACACCTTTCTGGCCGTTATCATTACAACCAGAAATTGCACAATCAGTGTTCTTTTTCACTTTGCATAGGTGCTGGTGTACAACTGCTGATCATAAACTGGCAATGTGTTAATATCCGTTCATAGAAAGAAGTTACTAGGGTTTCCCCAAATTGGAGAAAGGGAACATGTAGAGATCTATTTCCAAAGGCAAAAGTTTGATTCCAATAAAAGCTGTTGCTAAATTTTGTTTCGGTCCAATACTAATCGATGCTCCAATTTTATTTAATTTTCTTATCTTTTTTTCCATATTTAATTTTTTCGCATTCCATACCACTCTGAAAAGTACGCTTCATGGTCGAATTGTATAAGAGGTAGAGATTATTTTTAGGAAATTTAAACGTCACAACTTATAAATAAAGTTCGGTTTTTATTTTTACAACGGCAATGTTGCCAATACTTTTTGAGCATCCATTATATGAGATCCAAGCTAGCGCAGTGGCTACAATCACTGTTAAAACCTGAGTTCAAACCCGAATTGACAGGAGTATCTTTTTGGGCTTAAAGAATGCGAAATTCTGATAAAAGAAATGAAAAATGTGTGTCAGTAACCAGGAACATTCATTCTTCATTGGGTACAGTATTTGGCTGGCATGAATTACCCTGTAATGTTAAGGCGTCGTCCGCCATGTTTAATAAGTTTCACCAACAGATTCTGATTCCTTTACAGATCGCCATCTGCTGAATGGTACAAGTAAACACGAGTCACAGTTTAAAGTGCCAGCTCGGTATATCTGTGTCGCACTAGTTTCATTTATTTTTCTGAAATCTTTCGGGGTGTCAGCGTACCCGTGCGTTTATCCACGCTCAAACACGGATCTAGTTAACCCCGTGAACGTAAAGAAAATCTTGCTCGGAGCAAGTTTTTCTTCAATGTTTCTTAGTCCCCTTTTCTTTTTTTCACTAACGGGATCTTTTTCCAATTTCCCAGCCTATTTAATCAAGTCGTTTCCTGGTTCCTCCACAGGCCTCCCCTTACCTGTCATGTGTCGCCATCTATTACCCACGATATCTTTGCTGCCTGAGGCGGTGGTGTTTGTGACTCAGCTTCTGTATGAACTTCAAGTCTACGATGAATGAGTTGCAGTAGTTGTGAGTCTCTTCAGGAAAAACAAGTCAAGATAACAATAAAATATTCTTTCAGGAATTTCATGACAAGAAAAAAAATGTGAAATTGTTCCCAGCATGAAACCATTCTTGCATCCAGAAGGCGAAATTGAAAAAGAGCAAGTTTTCCTTCCATCCTGCATCAAACTATTTGATTTTTACTCTTACTTTCGTTTCATGTGACTATAGATTACACGTCCAGAACTGCGTTGATGTTTCCAGATGAACAATATATACGAAATAGTCCTTTGTCCACCGCGATCGATGTACTTCGCTTTCGCTTCCGATTTAAAAGTATATCAACGACAAAATTGTCACTTTATTCTTTAAGAAATATTAGCTATCTTAGATTTGGAAATTTAAGAAGTCATTTATAGTTGATGCGTTGGAAAATCCTTCAAAACAATAAAAATATCTGTCATATCTAGAAAAGACCAATTTGCGCAGCGCAGGATAAAAATTATGTTGGATGTACACTGCGTGGCCACTTAGGACCATGAAAGTTTGGTCTCTATATAATAATCTAAAAAAATATATAAATCAAAGAGGTAACATGAATCCTGCCCGTTCTCCATTGCTGATTTGGGGCGTTACTCCAAGAACTGAGGATAAAGGGTTCAGTATTCTTTGTGCCACCTTTGAACACTTTGTTGACTCCATGTTATGCGGTCATTGGGGCCAGCGGCCATCCAGCACACTCTTAGTTCATGGTCCTGATAAACTGGCCTCGCAGTGCAGCAACCTGTATTGACATGAGCCGCACTACTGCGATTACTCTAGTCAAAACCAAAGCTCTTTCACTGTAGGGGAAATTGCCTATGTTTCATATGCGTAAATCCGGCCAAAACCCATCATAATTGCAACATAATTTAGCAATCTTAATATCTAGCTATTAACCAAAGCTTTTGATATCATCCAATGGTATTTCATAAATACATTTTACAAAATAAATTATATAATTTATTGCACTTGAACCACGATTAAAGAATAACTACAGAATCACCATAATGCGCATTAGTGAGCTAAGAAGCTTTATCTCACAAAATACTTTCTTACGTTTAATTTTGGAAATTTCATCTTTGCCCAAATGCATCTTCTGAAGAATTTTACAATCCTAAAAACACCTGGTTACATCAAACCTTCTTAAGCTGTGGAAGAGAAACGAGTTGAGCGTAAACATATTTTTTCTTTCTTTCTAAGATAGAGCAGTACCATTACACTTTTCGCATTTCTCGAGCTGATTTTGAAGGGTAATTTTTTAAGAAGATGGAAGTGGCTGAAGGAAACGTTTCTATGGAAACCAACATTTTCCGATGTAGGATGGATATATTCTTTCGGAGAAAGGTAAGTAGCTAAAAGGAATTTCTAATGACGTCGAAGGAAAAAAAAAAAAGACCGGAATATTCTTGAAAGATTATGTAGAAAAAAAAAATTAAGCTTTGTGTAAGAGGCTTTCAAAATTTCTCAAAGTAATTTTGTGATTGTATGGGTGATATTTATTAAGATGAAAAAAGAAGAGGAGAAACTCATATCGCTACCACCATCGATTAACTGAATAAAGGGTTAATAAAAATATAATAGTAGGTTGAACAGAACAGGGTCATCAAGAAAACCATAAGAGGGTGTTTATTGCCTGAGGGAAAAAACATAGACAATCTCTTGGAGAGAACAGAAGGGCGTGGCCAAATAAAATATTCAATCCACGAATGGGTTATTTTGCAATATCAAGTGGGTGATGAATGTGATATAGCCCAGGTCGTTGACGTTTGTTTGACCCTAGGGGATATCAGCAGCGTGTGTACAATATTAAAAGTTACAAAACAAATACTTGTAATGGTTGCGTTTTCAGTTTGACCATTTAAAAAAAAAAAAGTATTATTGAAGGTTATTGCACCATTTTAAGTCGATTAGACTTTACCGGCAGTATTATAATCGTTGTAAGGTTCATTGCCAGGCGTCACTGTTCAACTTAAATCACCTAGGCTTGATATTGAGAAATGTCATGGAAGCAGAAATAACCAAAGCCTAAAAGTTAATAATTTTATTATTAATATTAATAATAATAAGAAGAAATAAGAAAGATAGGCAAAGAAGACACTCCATGGTAGACACCACAATCACCTCCATCAAGATCACATACATAAAATGGCTTCCAATACATGGCTCACGACCGGGACGTTCTTCCCCGAGACTGGAGGATTCATGCTCGCCATCCAAGATCAGGTAATCAACACCAGAATCTATAGAAAATACATCGTCAATGAGCCCAGAGTGTGAGATGACACATGTCGACGATGCCACCTGGCCTCAGAAACGATCCAACACATCACTGCGGGATGCAAGATGATCACCCAGACAGAGTAGTACACTCGTAGACACCACCAGGTAGCCAGGATAATACATCAGAAGCTAGCGAGGAAATGCCAGTTGACCAAAGAAAGTATACCATACTACAAGTGCGAACTCCAGGCAATACTAGAGACCTCAACCCACAAGTTGTACTGGGACCGCGCCATAATAAAGGATAAGACAATCCCGCACAAGAGACCTGACATAACTCTTGTGGACAAGAATGAAAAGGCTATCTATCTGATTGACATAGCAGTGCCAAACACTGGAAATCTCCAGAAAACCCATGAGGAAAAAATCAGGAAGTACACGAACCTAAGACAGGAGATCAAAGAGATGTGGCATATGCAAGAAGTAACGATCATCGTGTCAACCACCGGTGGTGCCAAAGACCATACATAACAGCCTAGCAGCAATAGGTCTCCCAGCGAACACCTACAAGGAACTCCAGAAAGTACGCAATCCTGAACACCTGTAGGATACCTGTCAGAGAGTTCCTCGACCAACAATAACACCGGACATAACAACAACCACCCTGCGTACTTGGTAGGAATACCTCAGGGAGAAATAATAATAATAATAAACTTAATTAAAAATATGCAATGAAATATTGCTTAAAATTATCCGAAATATAAATTACAGCTAACTAAAATAGAAGCGTTTCGGAATAAAAAAAATATTTGTAGATACTCCACAGGATAATGAGAGAGGAACTTTAACAACTTCTTTCTTACTTCAGTTATCAATAGTGCGTGTAATTTTTGTGGAAAAATACAAGAATGCAAAAATTTACCGTTATGTGGTAGAAATAAGGTATTCTTAATCTTGTTGCTACAACTCAAACCAAGAAACTGTACGTGTAGTTAAGCTATGGAAATATGCGACAATTTACTCACACACGAACTATTACAATCATATCTCGAGACAGAACGTGACCAGAGTAGGTGATCGGGATCCGAACAACTTCTAATCACTCGAAGACCTATTTAGACGTAGGTTTTGGCTAGTTTTATCAATAATGGTGCTACTGTCATGGCGTAAAAAAAAAAAAAAAAAAATATTTTGATGGCTAATTATAAAAGTGCAACTACATACGTGTAATTTCGTTGTCATTGTACGATCAGGTATTACAGAGTAGCCCTAATAAGCACCTTATACCTTTTGGAGGCAAGAAATTTCATACAAAGCGTGTTGGCATACCCTGCATTTATTTCCGGCAAAGTTGTTATAGTCGAAGTGTGACAAGCTAATGTTAGCAGACAAAGGTCAAGTCACGCGTGTCGACTTGCGTACGACTATTACTTTTATTACCCGCTAATATTCCGAATGGTACATTACACACAGATATTATTGCATTCGCTCATTGGCTCATCAATTAAGAAAGTGGTTTATGGAATGGACATGCGTCCATTTACAGAGTTTTATGAAATCAGAAAGAAATTTCATCCCAAGAAGTGATAAACGCGTTTATATGCAAAGAAAATATATTGTAGAAAAAGAGGAAAGAGAAAAAGCTATGTCAGAATTAAATGTATGGGTTTTTTTCTGGTATTTACTACTTTGTTTCCCTTTGGAGTAGTTTTTTTTTAATGTCAGAAGAGACCGTTAAGATTATTGTAACTATTTATTTTCACTCAGTATATTTCTGGTTCATTCTTCTGGTTAGATTGTTTTTATGAGATTTTAGTTTCCTTTTACACAATTGTCTTCCTCTTCTATATTAGTGGACTTTGTTTTCTCGAAGAAGTTTGATTCTTACATCGACGTCTTCTCCTTGACCTTTTCGCTTTGGTTCTCAAGAGCTGACGGGCTGTATTTTCGATCAAAGCCTGTAAAGTGCTCTTCATAGGAAATACCAAGTAACAATCATCTCTTTACAGGACATTTGACACACTAGGACCGGGAGTATTAATCAACGATATGGGTTCACTTAATGTTGGAAGAAAGATCATTTGCCCGGTCTCTTGATGTCTGTAGGCATTGTATCTTTATGCTCCTTGCTTCTGGGGAATTTCGATGATTTCTAGAGGGATATAATAATTGGATGTCCGAGAATAACTGGCAATTATTCACTATTATGAGAAAAGCAGCTGATGGTTGTATAAGTTGCAGTTATCTGTGCAGTTTGAAACAATGCTGGAATACAGTTGTACTATTATGCCAACGGCCTCATATTTAGAGAGTTTATTTTCTTAAAGTGCTGAGGTTAAGAAAAGAAATTCTCCTGTATGGGTTTTGATATTATTTGTAATATTTTTAAATAAAAGAGTGACATGTTTGGTTCATAACTTTCTAGATTGGACTATTTTATAATCTCTTGAGATTTTGAGGTTTTCACCCAAAGTTTGTATCCCCTCCCAACAGATTTAAATCGGTTAACGATTTAGAAAATCTAGAAAGCAAGTAAAACAGAATAAATAAGTAAAGTTACAAGTCTACAAATTTTCTCTTTTCTTACATCTTTGGTTTTATTAATAAAAATAAAAATATATGATTTTATTAATAAAAATGATATTAATATGGTATTATGGACGTATTATCAGTATGAATTCAAACAGATATTGGAAACATTTTGGTTATAAAATATTTAAATAAAAATTAGCCTATATATATATTTATTTATTTTTTTATTAAATCAGTTTACTAATCTTTGATGAATTCAGATACTACAAGTCAGGAAACAATTATTTAAAACATGTATACAGATCTAATAAATAAACAATAAATCCAAAAAAATTAAAACAATGCCATACAATAACACTATTTAAAAAATATAAGATCAAGGAGGTAATAATACTCAATCTACTCATTTATAAAATTATAAATTAAATCAAATTTTAAAAATAATATTTTTATTTAGATAGATTTAATATTAAATATATCAAGTTAAATAAAGTTATACACCTTTTATGTGCAAAAAACAATTGACAGTTAAATGGGAATATTGATTTGATTTATAGATATTCTGCATTTTCTGTTGAGAGATTTAAAATTTAAACTTCGACTTAGGAGGATATAATTGCTACAAATTCCATGATTAACTGTACAATCAGAATTTACATTTCCTATTATGGATTAGTTAAGCAAGATTTTTATTGCATTACGAGCCCATAGTATTGCTACTTTGACAAGTTTTAAACTTATAACGTTGATGGTCTGAGTTACTTCATTGCTCCTGTAATCCATTCCCTGGCTGGTTCACCTTTCTCTATTACGTGTTATGATAATGCAATGCTATTAAGCAACCTTTATGTAGATGGAATAGAGATCTGGTATGAAGAAGCTCGTCTATTGCCCTGTTAAATGAGGACGCTTCCTGATGGAGCACTTTGTCAAAGTCTCTTGTGGTCATTAAATGAATGGTAGTTGCTTGATGATAAATACGGGCAACTTCCACGTACATTACATCAATTGTATCGGCTAGCGTGGAAAATATCCACTATTTTATTAATGCAATTCTTCGTGCTAAAAATATCTTTCCTAAAAGCCTTTCCATCTACAGAATTTTCAAATTTAAAAGTTTAATGCTTTTATTATTAGGAAAAAATTCAGCGCGTGCATTTGTTTTCTTTTAGTATCGCTGGTGATTCGCCATGACCTCATTGCACGTAAAAATAAATTTCCATGAAGGAATTGAGTGGGATGGTTCTCTCGCTGCTAGTAATGAGCTAGAATTATGTCTGATTCTTTTCCATGGGAGTCATGGTATGCTTTAATGAAATATTTGCTTTAAATCACCGTCCTCGCAAAGAGTAATTAGATCTGATTTTTTTTTCTCCACGAAATATGACTTTTGGGATAGATATTAATTGCTTTTCGTTGTGTCAGTGGGGAAGTTTACTGTTATAATGTTGTAGTGAGTTTAATTTCTGTAGTTTCGTCATGAGTATTAAAATATATTTTTAAAACATGTAGAAATAGAGAAACAATAATTGTTTATTTGTTTATTGGTTATCATTAATTTTTCTTTTATTTTAAATGTATCTATAATAAATTACAACAACACCTTTTTCAGTAAAATACTGGTATAAAATACTGTAACAAAGAAAAATTAAGTTATGCGTCATATTTAGATATTCATTTAAGTGATAAGTAAAAGTTCCAGCTGTGCAAGATTATGTCAAACTTTTTTTTTAAAATTACGCATCACATTTATAGTTGTTATTTTTCCATTTCTCAAAAAGCTGTCTGTAATAGCAATGTAAAAAGAAAATCTTCACGAATTTTATCGCTTATACTTCACTTTCATCATGCATCCTTCTCAGGACTTTCTCTGAAAGGACATCTTACATCTTAGCGACAAATCATGATCCATACTTTGCAACATCACTTAAAATATTCCCAATCTGTCGTTAATTAAGAGCAGATAACATTGCCTGCTGACACCAGATTGTTCAGCAATTAAAGCAGTCTCTGTTAGCTTCTCTGTAGTAAATCCTTTATAGTTGAAGGCCTAGATTCACTTTTCAATAACTCTCTTAAGTCTCATAAAACAAACTTTCCTCGGAATGAGTATGCTAGCATAAAAATTGACAAAATAACGAGCTACTTTAACACCATTTATGGTACATAAATGGTAAATACTCACTGGTACAACCTCTAAACGTTTTACGTTGCACACAGAGAGAAATCTCATAGCTCCGCGCTGGCCCTCTCTTTCATTCGATGGTTATCTGAAGGATAATAAACAAATAAAATAAAATAACGTTTATCGAAGTTCCTCAGTTTTTAACCGTTTCTCTTCGATACGCATTTTATCTTATGTAGAAAATAACCAGATCTTTTCAGTGTTATAATCTGTTTATTTGAAGCAATCGTCATTTTAAATTTAATTTAAATAATTTCTTTTAATAATTGACTTTTACTAAAGGCTTACTACGTAATATTTTTTATATAAACATTTAATTGATGACCGGCTTATTCTTAGAGATTTTCATCCCGAGGGAAACTTAGCTATGCTTAGAGAGTTATGTATATATATATTTTTGTTCTTCTTTAGTAGAATTTAAAGTGGAAAATTTTTAGTATTTAGCATTTCTAATAACCAAGCTCTAGAAAGAAAATATACACTATACAACCGTCTAATACATTCTTTTTATTCCTTGCCTTGATGGCCAACTTTTAAAGCGTCTAAACAATCTCGAATAGACTGTCACGTGATGAGTGACAATCTATTTCATGTGTCCGGATAATCGAGGTCATCAGTGCTCAGTTAAGTTAGAACTTTAATAATTCTTATAATAATTGTTTTATTCGTTAAGTTAGTTATGGTTACTAATTAAGTTTATTTTTCTGACCTTTAAAGCATTTTACCGAATACAAATTTATTTAAGACCTTTTTATTTTTTTAAAGAGAGTGCTTATAAGAAATTTTAAGGTATTATTACGTTTATTACTGAATAGGGATTCATAGCAATCTGACAAGTACAGATTTGTATTTTGAGATAGGCGACGCTGAGTTGTATTATTGTTTTTTATTATATTTTAATTTTTTTCTAATTTCGCAGTGATAAAACTGAAGAGCCGAAGACAATTTACTCTGCACAGGTGGTCTGTCTATTGACAGGTAGAAGCTGACTTTAACAACTTTAGTGTGTCGTTTAGAACAGCAGGAGATTCAATGCGATTTACGCAACGAGACATTTTAAGACTAGGGATAAGACCTAGTTTGGGTGTGAGGGGGGGGGGAAAGATAAAGGTTTTTATATTAAAAATAAGCCCAATAATTAATGGACAGTAAGATCACTGTTCAATACTTACATGGTTAATTAGTAGCTAACAACTATGACGTATACTTCTCCACCAAAATATTAGGGAATGCGTATAATGGTACGTAAGTCCACTTTTAGATTTGTTTTTCTCTTTATTGCTTTTTTTTTGTCTTCTCCATATAGCCACTCATTTAATGCCGTATATACTGTTTGTGCCGAGACCTGAGTGAACTCCTTTACGATGCTCCTGCTCCACAAGCAATGATGCTTTGCCCTCTTTTCGCCTGCCTTTCCCGTGTTATCATTTTAATGAATTCCCAGAGCCAATGAGCCCATCGTGTAAGTATACCGCCAGGTAACCGAGCACGTGACAACCTCTTTCATTTGTCTACAACGGGTGATACGCTAATATTGGAAAGCTGAAATCTGTAATAAATTGGTAAGCCATTGTACGAGCAGATGCTCATATAATGCAGAAAATGCAAAACTGTACGTGCATAATAATCCCGTGTTGATGGATAAGTCCTGATTAATCTATTGTGATTTAAAGAGGATCTCGATGCATATTACTTACTATTATATGTACACTATAATCTCGTAAATACAAGGTGTGATGAAAACGTTTGGGAACTGAACATGTTATCGATCGCAGAACAAGCATAATTTAGAGACATAATATATAAACAATGATGATATACAAATATTTGATCTAGATTGTCTTGCTTTATTGAACTTGGAGAAGACACAGTCTTCCATTCAGAAGACTGGGCCTTTGTTTCAAGGCCACGTTCTTGTTGCTGTTTAGGCACATTAGTAACTTACGCCATTGTGTAATTTGACCATACAAATGTGGGCTGATTTTCATGTTGTACAGGATGAAAAACCGGGAATAATTACCCTAGGGGCTCACATCTGCTGAGTATGGGCTTGGCACACCTAGGGTCCTGATTTCTTTCTACTTCTCTCTCTAAGGGTAACGCGGAAATTTTTCTTTTGGCTGGTGTAGCATAAGATTCACGCTTCCTTGCACCATAGGGCTAATAATAATAATAATAATAATAATAACTCACCGAGGTGGAAAGCGTACTCTTTCTACATGAAACCGGCTAATTCTAGCCTCAGCTGAAGAGGACTTTAGAATTGCCAGTCATTGAGAGAGAATCGAACCCAGATCTCTCGAAACGAGTGACAAGTGGTGAAACCACTATATTGTAACAGAGGACTCGGGGTAATAGCCATACGCCCACGAATCCGCACTAGTAATGATGGAAGAAACAAAGTTTGGGGCAGCAGCAGTTCCTGACTTGACACTTTTCGTTGACACGCCATATATTTCCAAATCTTCTTGTTAGATTTGACTAGCAACTTCACGTTTAGCTAAACATCAGTCATTCGTTATCATATCACGAAGACGAGAGACTAAATCATTAATTTTTGAAGTTGATGGGCGGCCAGAGGTAGGTCCATCGAACAAGCCGTCCTATTTAAACTTTGAGACAATGAAAAGTCTTCGTAAGACACACAGCACATTCTTCAAAACCTACTGTTAACATTTCGTGAGTTTCTGTTGAACTTTTCCCTAATTTGAAATGAAACTTATGCAAATCCACTACTTCGACTGAAGATAAGCGATTATTCGTCGATTCATCATCATCAGCCATTTGCAATCCACTGCAGGGTGAAGGCCTCTCCAGCAACTTTCCAGTTCCTTCTGTTTTGTGCAATGGCCATCCATTTACTACCCATAAACTCATGAATTTCATCTATCTATCTCCGCCGTTGTCTTCCAGGTTTTCTTCTAGCTCCTCTTGGGTACCATTCTGTTATTTTCTTAGTCCATCTGTTATCATCTCTTCGAGCTATGTGTCCTGCCCAAGAGCATTTTCGATTTCGATTATTTCCAAGACCATTCGTCGATTACTAAGTCTAAGTGAGTCATCTTGCGAGAATTCTCAATTCGCTACGCCGCCGTGATTTCAAGATACAAAATTAGTCCCCGAACTTTTTGATCACACCCCGTATTTGAACTACTAATCTCACTAACGCTTGTGAAGTACATCCAATTAACCGTATCCACAGAGAGCCATTATGGAAGCGTGACAATAGCACGGTTGACAAATCGAACATTGGCTATCCAATACCAAATTTTGCTCGAATCTGGACGTGACCAACGGGTCCCTTTATGACTTTAAAAACTGACAACTGTTACGAGGGAAGAGTGGAACAAAGTACACTACGCTACTGTACATTACTCAAAAGTTCTCCTAGACATATAAAGACAAAATGATATCCATTCGTGTTTGAGATTACTATTAAAAATTATGTCTTTCTAACCGAGGCATGACTACTTTTATAACCTCAAATATGAATAATTAATGCGCATAACTGCAGCCAAGCTCGTTATCTTTCTTATTTTACACCGTCAACTCGAATTATTATTAAAATATTGTTAATAAATACCGACAAAAATATTTTGGTTTACATTCTATTGTGTTTTAACGCAGATGTAAAATTTTATTCGGTTTTATTAAGCAATTCTTCCAGCTCGTCCAACTATTTCGAATTAAACTGATTTCGAAATAACTTCAGTGAAGACTGTGGTGCACATTGTGCATGTCTTTGCTGCATTGAAAGCTAAAGAAAAGCAAAAGAAGCTGTTCCTATGAGACAAAAGGTCTCTTCGGATGAATTAATTATTCAATTCTCCGCTACTAGCTAAATCTAACGAGTGTGCTTGTATTGGATTTTCTTGGGTATTCGGTAGAGAGAGTGCTAATTCCTTATTTGTTGAAACCCTCATTTGAGCCGTTCCAGTCCATTTTAAGAGAGGGTCACGTTTACAAGAATTGCAATGGAGTCATTATTAGTGAATGTCTCAGACGTCACGTTTCTTCTTCTTCTTCTGTCCTTCGTTCCATCTACTGCAGTAATCTCATCTTATAAACTACTGGAACTTTGGGACTCTGATCTCCACTAAATAAATACGCAAGAGCATATATCGCAATGCGTATGCCCGCTGAATATTTAAACATCTTAAGTGCATTTTCTTCAGATGATTTCGATTCGAATCACTCAACACATTTGCATCTTCTTTTCATTATTTATATCAGCTTCTGTTTCTGCATAAATAACTCAACTTAGATAACGTCAAACTTCTCCATCATAAACATGGCAATTTTTTTTTTAAATCCGAAATTAACAAAAAGAAAATCCCTCTGGCACTGGAGCCAAAAATGCTAACCTGCAACAACAACAGGTGGAGTTCAGTTCGTTCTCTTCACAATTGAAGTCACGAAGGCTTCACCAGTGAATTGAGAATCAGCCGGAAAACTGCTTCTCGATGAAGTTTCATCAGGATGAAGGGGAGAAGGTCGCTCTAACCCGTCAAACAACATGGAGAGGGTCGTTATGAAAGCAGTAATTTGATGATGTAGGCAGGTGTTAGCATCAGTACTCGAAAAGATCTGCAGATCTTAGCGGAGATTTAATTTGTTTAAGTATCTGGATGACATCCTCCCAAGTTATGTTTGCCTTTTTTATAGGCTAATGATGAAGACAATTTTAATTTATGATAATGCCAAACCATAAAGATTTCGCTTGGTGGATAAACAGCCAAAATCACGCATTTATTGTCAATAGTTATTAAAATACAGTGAGAGTATTTTGAGATATTCAGTCTCATGTTGTTTGAAATCAGAAATAACGTTTAGTTTGATAACAATGTGTTGGGCAGTCATAAAATAATGTAGAAATATGTACATGTTTAGATGTCTATATATTAACTCTGTCTGTTGTGCAATTAATTATGCAAATTAACTTTTGCGTATATTAAAAAAAATTTCGTCATGAGAACCATCGTCTACTATGATTCTCATATAAGGGAGGTGAGATAAAGCAGCAAAATTTGCGATTAGCAAAATAATGTTCTCTTTTGAACAACGTATTTCTCTTGTACACAGTTACTATACAAACTATAATAATGCTACGGTTGTCCTCAAAGAAGAGAACAAAGAATGAAGAAGGCATTAATATCGAAGTGTGAACAGACTGGGCACGTTACTGGTAAAAATAGAAAGGCCATCTTTCGATGTCGAGATTAGCTGAACTGTAAACAAATCAACTTCAGAGGTGTCCAGCAAATAACCAAGACATCCGTATTGAAAATAATGAACGAGATCTCTAAACTGCACCCATATGAGTTCAAAACAGTAAGAGTTGTAGATCTTTAATCCACAAATCCGAATCAATTTCAGTCCTGTGTCCGGCTTAACTTGTATATGCTGGATTGCATTTTGTGGACTGATGAAGCCCACTTTTATCTTCGTAGTGTTGTTGTCAATATGCATGCCTGTGTTGTGCGGGCTAAAGAAAACCCATAATTGATATAACTAACAAACCATTACATGATGAGAAGGTAACGGTGCGGTTTCACGTTTAATTTTATAAATGAACCGTGTTTTTGGAAGAAATTGTTAATGGACGCTTCCTTAGTGTATTCCTGAGTGAAGCGAGAGATATGCGGATATTTAGAAATATCATTCCGGTCTTCAGACAGAACGGAGATGTTCGACCACGTGATCTTTCAACAGGATGAGTCACCCTCGTGTATTCACCAGAGTTTTCTGCATTATTAAGAGAACGTTTAGATGGAAGGGCTTTTGAAACACAGTAGTCAACTCGTCCAGTTTAAATGTTGGTCACTTTGAACCCTGATTGTAGTTCTGGTGGGCAAAAGGCTGCGTCGCTACTGCATGACCCAAAAGATGTGGTACAACGAAAGAGGGAGATCTGAATAAAGATAATAAATGTTACTCTAGATCAGCTTTCTTCCGTTATGTCTGTGCAGGTAGCACAGAAATTGTTATAATCAGTCCTCTCCCTATACCGAGTAGAATGGCCCAGGTTTGAATTCCGTCAATGACACGAAGAACTTTTATGGGCTTTTTTTCACTTCGTGGCTGAGTTAGTCAGCTTCAGGAGAGGAAAGCAATTTTTTTTAACCCCCAGATTCCGGTTTTTCGCATAATAAAACAGCAAACTCACCAGATAATAACACATTTTATGGGCAATACACATGGACGAATGAGTTTGTTCTCTCGAGTAACACCTAATATGAAATAATTCTTCCGTTATTCATAATTTTATTTTTCGAATTGGAACTGTTATTGATTCACAGGGAAGGCAGTTTGTCAATATCTGTAGCCGTGTAAATTGGGGCTCCACAATAAAACTTGTTTAATATATTTCCCTGTACGTAGATTAACATGTTTACCCTGAAATATTTACACAATTGTACTCTTGTTGTTGTTGTTGTAGTAGCGGCTTAGATACATTACCAACCTAGGCCATATTGTGCCGAATATAATATGTCTGCAAATTGAATGTGTTCTGTGGTCAATTTGCTGTTTTGCTGGAAGAAAAACCAGAGTTTTCGGGAGAAAAAAGGTCTATAAAAATTTCTCTCGTCATTAACGGGATTCGAACTCAGTCTTTTCGAACCTCTTTGAAGAGAGTGGTGATCCGGTCAATGACTCGAAAAATTTTTATAGACCTTTTCCACTTATCCGATGGGATAATGCTCTTTCTCAAAAGGGCCTTATCCCATTGAAAGCCTCTTATATCAAAAACTTTTAAGATGCCTTTTATGTTGATGCATAATATATTTGATCTGCGTTGTATTTTACAGCTTTCTTCTTAACATCAAAAGACAAATGCAATTTTACAAAGCAGAGGACGTAGTCCTCAATAATATGGACTAATTTTCATTATCACTGCACATAACCATTCATTTTTTCGAGTTAAATTCAATTGATTGGAGAAGCAGATATGACTATGAAAAGAAAGAAAATTATTGGAATATTGGAAACATAAATCATTAAATTAATCATCATATTGGAGAAGGGTCTGGCAGGTTGGTTTCTCAACTGTGTACGATGGTAAGAAAACTCTGGAGTAGACAACATCCGTCCTATAAGTTCTAAAATCAATTTTGTAAACACAAATGGCAGCTAAAGGGAAAAAAAAGTGACTCAGTGGATGGATGCTCTCTTTTTTTATTTTTCTGATTCTTTTTTAACTGCTGAATGCTTAGTTCCTATATAAAGGCAATTTTTGCAGGAAAAAGAAACGTGGCAATAGAACTGGAAGCCAAATGTGAATATTACATTTACTGCCAGTTTGAAGATGAGGTACTTGTAGAAAGTCCCGATAAGAATCAGGAAGTAATAAAAAGAAAACAGAGAAAAGAAACGTTTATCAAACACATCAGGAAGGTGCTCATCAACTGATTTCATAACCATCAAATGTTCAGTAGAGGTGCAGGCAGAAAAAATACGATATTTAAAAATCAATTTCAACAGTCGGAAGTGTTTGGCAAAAAAACTAGAACCTGTTTTATTTTTTTGTCCTAAAGAGTGTTGCTTAATGTGCATTTTAATTTTCTCAAAAAAAAAATCTTAAAATCTGAAACCAATACACTGATCTGAAGAAAACTTTTTAAAATATTTTCGTTAATAGTTCGAAGTGAACTCGCAACCTTTTGTGATAGATGACATGATTAATGTGGAAACTGGTCTTCATGAAATCCATTGGAAAATGAAAACAAAACGGTTTTGTTATTTTGAAGTTTTACTCTTTCCAAAATGTTTTGATTTAATCATTCGATGGATGCATAAGAAATAACTGCAAAATAAAATGAATTAAATAAACGTACGAGTATAAAAGGGCCTTAATGATGCTTAACGTTAATTATTATTGAGAAAGTAAAAAAAGATAAAGAATTAGTTGTCATAACAGTAACGCAAAATAAAAATATGTCATCCCTCTTGTAAAAAGATGAAAGGAGTTTAATTTTATTTATTCAAGAAATCTTCATTTTGTTCTTGGATTGTTAAAAGCCATGCCATGTCACTAGGAAATATTCATTTTCAATCTTAGTAAGCGCTGCATTCAATATACGATGTTTTTATAATATAAAAAAAAATAAACTTTGTTAATTGGCAAACAACTTTATTTCATTTATTTATAATTACTCAGCAGAGTGTCACATGCAACACTACCTCTGTGTGTAGAATCTTCTGTAAAAGCTTGCAGTCATGGGCTGATTAATATGCTTTGCAGGATGAAAAACTCGGAATATTTCACGGAGAGCTTTCCATATACCACAGAAATTGAATATTTTCAATTTACTCTCACGGACGTGATGATATCGTGGATCTAAGTCTATTCAAGACGACCCTATTGGCGGAAAAGTGAATACGAAGTCGGTCTTATTAAAGGGTTACATGGGTCCTCTTTCAGTAACTCGAGTTTCTCTTCTTACAAAACAGCAAACCACCTAGAAAGTCAGCGGTCTAACCAATGTTTAATATTAATATCTAGTTAATGAAGACCTGGGTATTCAGACACTTTTTGGAGTAGGGTTTTAGGAGCATTAGTGACTAAGGCCATATTGCTCCGTGCATATTACCTGTAAATTGTGTGTTCTGTGGTCGATTTTCTGTTTGCTGGACGAAAATCCCGAGTTTCCGGGAGAAAAAATCATGCTACTCTCGCCCGAGACCGACTAACTCAGCCATGTTGTCAAAAGGCCCATAAAAATTCTTCACGTCATCGGCTGGACTTCAACTCAGGTCTTTTCCACTCGGTGTGGGGAGGACGGCAATCCTACCAACTGTGCTACCCACGAGGGCTGTTCAGACACCTAATTTTTTAAGATATTGCATAACTATAGTGAGATGCAGATTTGGGAGTTGATTAAGTTAACATTACTTGGTTAGTAGAGTTATCATTATGATTTAATAAATTTATCAGACTCATATATGTTATAATTATGACATCTTTGTCCTCATAATAACAAGGACAAAGACCTTAATCCTGAGTAAAATATTCAAAGACGTCATATTTTTGTTGCATTTGTTCTCTATAGTGATCACCAGACTTTCTCGACCATCCTCGGTTTCGTGTTTCTTGCATTTCCGGTTAGAGTATTTAAAATTCTTGCTAGCATCCCTCTCGAGGCTATTGTCAAATTGGCAGTAGTCCATTTCAATGACATTGGAGACTTGTCGTCTATATTTTTTTCCTCAGAAAAATGTACTAAAACATAAATTGTTTTTGCTATGTTGGTATACACTGTTCATTATGTTGAAATTTTCATTAATATTTTAATGGTTTGTGGGTAGTTTTACAGCAAAATTACAAGTCGAATTGTATAAAGCACGCTGAAGGTTGATAACCAGGTTGAAAATACAGTACTTTCTAATAGTGCTCGTGTAAGAAAGTGTACTATTATTTTCCAGGATGCAGTATTTTAACTGACAGATGCAGTATGGGCCTTTGCAACTATCAACTTCCATTCGGATACTGCTTTAATTAATATGTAGTAGGGCCACCGCGGAGTTGAGGACTACAGGGAGAACAGCTGCTTTATACACAGGAAATCAATGTTCCTTTCATCTGGTTTATGTTTCCCTTAAAACCCGGGAGGTTAGTGACACAATTTTGCTTTGAAAATTAATTTGTTCAAAAATCCCCCAGCTAAAATAATCCAAAAAAGTGACGCCATTGTACATGTAATACTTAATTTAATTCTACGTGCTCGCCAATGTTCCTCTCCATCTTCATTTAAGGATTGTTTCCTCATCTTTCTTATCTATTAAGCAGCTTCCTTAGTGATTTGATAAAGTATACTGTAATTATTTGGTGCATATTAGACCAATACACCAAACGTTACGTTATTGCTCTTAGATATTTTGTATTATTTATAGATAATGCAAATAAAAAAGGTGTCTCAATAAATGTGTTTTTTTAAGCAATTAAAATTAAGAAGTTTGGATAATAAATATAAGATAATAAACTTAAATTTTAATTTATTATTTTTTTATAAACCACTCAATAAATGACAATTTTTTATGATTTTATTTTGTATTCAAGACTTTTCGCTCAAAATGATATTTCTTTTGAAGTTACAAATATTTCTGCTTAAAAAGTTGGCTTTATATTAATCAACCATCGAACCTTCTTTTAATTTAAAATTTTTTTTTGTAATTTAATATTTTTCGAAACAGTATTTTTTGACTTGGTAGTTTAGGTGGAAGTTATTGCTTATTTGAGAGTTACAATGAACTGAAATAAAACTGAAATTGCTCTTTTCTGCACAATTACAATTTATTCCGTTCACAGCAAAAAGATTTTGAAAACGCTTTAATAAAAGAAAAATCTTTATCTAAAAACCTTTAGTAAAAATCAAAATCTTCATCTAAAAACCTTAACCGCGAGTTAAAATTTTTATTCAGACCTTCACTAAGCAGTTATTATATTAAGTTATATTAAAAAATGAAAATTGACAATTAAATTTTTTTATAATAAAATTAAATTTTATTAGAATTAACAATAAAATTAAACTTTTTTTAAACTTTATTTTCTGTTATTTATTACCTAAATTTTTGAATTTAATTAGCCTTTAAAAGAAAATTTATTTTAACACCTTTTCCTTTTCATTTGGCAATGCCTATACAAAACACATTGTGGCTCCAAAAATCCTAAAAAGGTAATACATCCGGGTAGAACTATAATGCAAAGAAGCCACATGCTTTTGCTACAGTGCAAAAAAAAAAAAAAAAAACTGCACCAAAAGTAGATAAGAAAATACAAATTATGTTTTCCTTCTGTCACAGGTAACTGTCCATTTGACATTTAAATTTATTCAAACTGTCAGCTGGAACTACCTGCGAGGGCAACTTGTTCCAGCACCCAACGACTCGTTGGTAAAAAGAGAAATTCCTACAATCTAATCTAAACCACAAGCTCTGAAATTTGAATTCATGACCTCATAGTTCTGGAATTCTTTATAACAATGAGAATTCCACCTTCGTTCATTTTACTACTCTCACTCAGAGCCTTATAAACCTCAATCAGATCTCCTCTTGGTTGTCTGGTTGCTAAGCTCTGTGGCTCACATATTCGGATTCTTTCCTCATACGGTCGTCCTTCTTCAGATCTGATCATTCAAGTTGCCCATCTTTGGACCCTTTAAAGAGCTCAATGTCTTTTTTCAGATGAGGTCTCCATACTTAGACACAGTATTCCAAATGCGGTCTTACAATTGCCTTATACAGTGGGACTATGATCTAACTATCTCTACAGGATAGCTTTCGATAAATCATTGATAGCACACCATGGGCTTTCCTTACTACTTGTTTATACTGTTCAGAAAACTTCATATCTGCCCTTATCTTATTATTTTAGAAAGACTGAAGAACGTTTTCAGAATTTAAATTACATCACACATGAATCTGAGAGATGTTTTATCAGTATGATTTCCCAAGGAGTTAGCATCTGAGTGTAGCCCAAAGGCATCGTAATTGTTTGATCCACTGCGGATAACACGTGCCAGACAACATTCAACATTTAAACCGTGTTTATTGCAAGCTGCTTTAAGGACTTATACTGCGTAATGGTCATAGTTCGGTGGATTCTCCTAGGAGCACAGTTCCTTGAAGAGATTAATTATGAATACTACAGACCTCCTCTATATAAACACTACACTAAAAGATTCTGTGTTGCGTTTCCAGCAATACGAAGATTTATTAAGTTAACTGGTGGTTAAAAATGGGTTGGGAAACTTTTTTAGACAGCTTTAAATGGAATTTAAACATTACTGAGTCAGTTTATCTAATGGAAAATTATCTAAACACCCCAATTGCGATTATATCTTAATGTCGAATTTGTACCATTTCCAGTAAAACGTGTTCTCTCCACGTGGTTGTCCGAAAAGCGTTCACAGGATGGTGCGCATTTGTGTGATAATCTCAAAGTATTCAGTTCACTAGCAGAAGTCTTTTTTTTTTTTTTTTTTTTCGAATCAACACATAAAATAAGAACTGGAGGTTGACCATTAACAGTTTTAACCATTAAAAGCTAATCCCTGAAAGTCACTCAGAAAACAAGGAGGGTGAAAAAGCAGTAAAAAAAATCAAGTTAAAAACTATGATGATTACGGGGCATCAAGTGATGCAACTGCAAATACATCGACACGTTTAAAGCAATAAGACGTAAAAAGAAACTTACCTTTTGTAATCGTTTATATTTCCTCCCTGGATGTATCTCTCTTAGAAACTGCCCCTGTCGTTGTCTCTGTCTGATGACACCTGATGTTAACACCACCCATTACATCGCTACTGCATCTATCCCAAGTCTTGTTTCCATGGTTGTTCAACGAAATGGATGCGTTCCCCCGCCAAACGCACACTGAACAGCGGCACGTGACCGCTGCCACAATGTGTAGCCAGTAGGAAGGCCAGCCGTGTCTTTTGTGTATAGGACAAGAGTCGCGGAAGAGATTGCTCCTTGATCAGCACCCTAAAACGAGAGGCAAATGCTGCCATCTGTACCACCGTCAGCTGTCATGTACGTTGTAGCCTGGGGGTTGTTCACAACGCAACCTGGGACTGAACTCTCTCTCGGCCTGTCATTGCTAGGTGGCTACGGTTTCCAGTTACAGCTTTTTTCACTCCCTTCTTCTTCTTCTCTCCTTCCTTAACGATCATCTGATAGTAGGTGTTGTCTGGAAAGTAGCAGTAACTAACGGAACATATTGCAGCAAAGGAGTGAGGATGAGTCTGCAACCAATCCCGCACTCACGGATCCGCTTACACGCACAAGACCGTCGGCGCGTTATCGTCGGCTTCTGCGAATGTGTGGTGTTGGTGCGCGTTTCTGTAAAATTCTGAACGCCGAGAAGCAGCTTTTCCTTTGCGCGAGGCTGCCCGGGGAAGAGAAGGCTTGTCTTGACATTACCAGCGTCTTAGAGCTCTTCGTACGACGTAGGGATGTCGGAAAATGGAAAGAAACGGTCGTGCCACCATAGCTGCAAGATGGAGATCGAGCACGGCCACACTCACAGCTGCACTGGCTTCGATTTTAGGTCTCACGCCGACCAACGTGGCTGCCATTGATTGCCCTGCTCTCTCTCCCCTTCTCTCTCTCTCTCTCGTGCTCTGGCAGTGACTCGCTCCACCGACTGTGCCCTTTCCAGCTGTACAGAGATGAATGGACGGTTGCCCGCCGTGAGGTACGATGTAAAAGCCCCCAGGCTCTCGCGCAGTCAAACAACACACTTAGAGAAAAGGAAATGCTAAACAAAACCTCTGAGAAATGAAAAACAATCGTAGATTGTTGACTGAGAAATGACTGTTATATAGGAAAACACTCGAATGCTGTTTGGTATGTATTCTAGGCACGGTTCTGATTAGGGGCGTAATCAGATAACACACTTAGACACATGTGTGACTGCCACCTACTTCAAAAGTCGAATTCGAGGAAGTTTAAATTAAATTCTGCGAGTGGTACATTAAAATACAGTCATTAAACACCTTAATACGCGATAGCATGAACGGATTTGCTTCATTATTTTCTTTCAGTTGTAATTTCACAACTGCTACTAACTGGCCATTTTAAATTAATGCTGGTATTCAAGTTTGCAACATTGAGATTACCCCCATGTCGAAAACACGGGCACGACAATTTATTTCAATTTTGGGAAACGTAGCGAGGAAATGGTAGCGGAATTAAGGTTATTAACCTTTCCTGATTCTCTGAAAGTTCCCAGAATTAATTTTGCCCGCCGTGTTTCCAGGATTACATCCGGAAATTGCTTATCTCCAGAGTAAAGGATTTTAAACAAAGGTGACGAAGATCTGCTTATAAAACTTCGCAGAGATTAGCGATGCTTACGGTTAGTAAGTTTGCTTTGTTTTTTCAACTCACATCAAGATGTGAAACGCGATTCACATCTTGAATTTTTTCAAGATGTGAATCGCCTTGTTTCACACCACTCCAGCCTTAAAGTATGGAATCACAGCGCACGACAACAGTTTTCATTAATATTTTTAAAATTAGCTATGCAGTGTAAGGTTTAATATAAAAAAAAACACAATACTCTACACAGCTGTGGCATTCTGGAGTTTAATTTTATAATAGCGTCTTCAATAACATTGTTACAAGAGATCCGCAAGGTATTTCCCATTAATTTTGCGAAGAATGGTAGATAAGATCTTATAAAAGATCTGTTGGGTTTAAGTAAGGCGATTGGAGTGGCCACACTATAAATGCCAATGCCCTTCCTGTTGTTTAGTTGCTGGAAAGTCCCTGTACAGCTTAGAGCTGTGCTTCGGGCCATTGTCTTGTTGTTATAGAAATATTTCTTCCACAAAGTCGAAGTCCACAGGATATTGCATTATGTTTTATAGCCTTCTTTTCTTAAAATTCCTTCAATTTTGAGGATGTCACCCACTGCAGAAAAACAGAAGCAACCCCAATTCACGAAGGATTCACCTCCACGCTTGACTGTAGGCACTAAACAATGTGGCACAATCTTCACTTCAGTTAATCATCACACTTAACTGTACGTTTCGATCCAAAAATTCCAAATTTGGAACCTTCCAAGGTCCGCAGTACGTTTTTTCATTCTTCAATTGTCCAACGTCGATGCCACTTAGCCCAAGCCAACCGTTTCTTTGGATTTTCCAATTTTAATAAGAATTTTCATACCTCTACACGACCATGAAGTCTTGCTTGTTTAAGACGAAGTTGTACATTGTAAGTCGTCGTTGTGAGCCGAAGTTGTACATAGTTAAGGTCAGGCTTAGGGTGTTGTGCTTCCGTGTTTACCCGGGGTCATCCTGATCGTGGTTTGTCTTTTTAACTGCGTCTCCTTGAATCGTCAAATGGTAGTTTGTACTCCTTTATTTAGGATTATTCTCAACTATTCTAGAAATTTCTTAAATTTTTCGATTTATAGAAAATATTCTTTCGTAAACACGTTGTTCCTGTTTTAATAAAACCTTGAAAATTAAGAAAAATTAATTCCGTTGTCGTTAATGCGATTACTATGAAATATATTTTTACTACCGAAAGCACTGAAAAACGGATACGTTTATTATAAAAAAAATAAGATACAAAAATAAACAGGAGCTTTCGGGGCGAGGTGCCCCTTCTTCACCTGGACAATGGTACAAATATGTTATACATAGAATGACAATATAAGACTGGCAGTGATCATGCGTTAGACAAAGTAAACCACGTACATGAGGTGGAAGGACGTTATATGGAATAAAACAATAAATGAGTCACTGGGCAGAATCAGACGTCTGGTACTGGGAATGTAAGGCACGTACGCGAGATGTATGCCAGCATTCGTCCTACTATAAAACAGTTGCTTCCATAATTGGGTGCATGCGTATTCCCCTATTACGGTTGTAGACACTACTATATTTGGCTATGTGTAGTGCCTCAAGCCACAAGCATTGGCGGTAGTTATGTGAGTGGTCAACGATCTCCACATCACGTCGGGGATCGAGGTCGTGTTGTTCAGACCAACATTGCTCGGCAACAGCGGAGTGTTCAAAGTCGTCTGCGCGGGTAGCACAGTGGTATCGTTACCGTCCTCTCCACACCGGGTTGAAAAGGCCGAATTCCGTCGATGACTCGAGGAACTTTAATCCCCTTTTTTCACTCTGTGGCCGAGTTAGTTGGTCTCAGGCATAGTTTTTCCAATGTTTTTTGGGGTTTTTCGTCCAGAAAAACAGATAAATCGACCATAGAACACATGCAATTACCAGACATAAGATGCACAGCATGACAGACGAATTTAATTATTCGGCTGGCCTAAAAATATCAGTTTGATTTTTGGAGTGTTCAGAGTCAGCGGACCAGTGGGCCCTCTCGTGTTCCGAAATTCGATTTTTTACTCTTCTAACAGTCTCTCCTACATAACAACTAGCGCAATCAATGCATGTAATTCGGTATACAGAACCGCTGCGTAAGAAGGAGGGGATTGCTGTTTTTATCCTAGAAATAATTGAACGTAATTTCCTACCAGGAAGTTATTAACACCTTATATGGTAGGCACGCAGGATTCTGATAACACGTTCCGAAACGCCCGTGTAGTAGGGAATGTAGGCAGTTCAGATAAACTCATTGTTATGGGGTAGATTAGGTTGTGCAACAAGTTGGCGAGCTTGTAAATCACACTTGTCTAGAATATGAGTTGGATAGCCGCATCCGGTAAAGTCAGCCTTTACCTCGGAAATTTCCAACTGCCTGTCATCTATTTTTGCCTTGTCAACTGCCTTGTCATCTTTGTTTTATTTTATTTTATTTATTTATTTTATTATTTATTTTTTTTTTTATTTATTTTTTTATTTATTTTTTTTATTTATTTATTTATTTTTATTTTTTATTATTATTTTATTTTTTATTTATTTATTTATTTTTTTTTTATATATATATATATATTTTTTTTTTTTTCCCGAACTTTGCCTATCCTGGAACTTTGTTCCGGTATAGACTAGCATGAAGGTAGTAGATCCTGGCCGCCTCCACGTGGCGGGGATGGGGGGTGGGAATCTGTGACCAGGTGTTGCTGCTTCCCACTTGCTAAGAGCCAGGTACCGGCCGACTACATAACAACAGAACACATCATAACATTTACACACCCAACACACTACATACAAATGGCCGGTTCTGGCGTGAGCCTCAAAACAAGAAGTAGTAGCGGCTAATGGGGGAAACCCTGGGGTCCGCCACAACAACACATGAATATCCCCTGAATAAAATATCCCCTGCCTGTCATCTAATAGAGCTAGGGTGGATCCAAGCGCAGGTAAACAAGGCACGTGCAGTACTGAGTAAATGACTGGAAGCATGTGCAGATTCGTAGTTTGTAAATTAACCTGCACACATGGGTTTTCTATAAACCGAAGTTCTGAAACGCACACCCACGCGTTGGACTAAAACATCCAGAAAGGAGAGGGTGTTGTTTGTTTCTAGTTTGATGGTAAACTGGATGAAGGATGATAGGGCGTTGAGATTTTGCAGCAGTTGGGGTTCTGATCCCCTGGGTATAATCGCGAAAATATCATCCACGTATCGACACCAGAGGGTATAGGTATAGGTATAGGTATAGGTATGTTGAGGGTCTGACGGCTCCGGGGATTTCTCCCATCTCCGCGTATGTTCTTTGTATCGAGTGACAGTACCCTGTCTATGCCAGAGGTTTAAAAATAATGTATGGGTCATGTGGTATGTAGTTTGTTGTGCCCATTGTTCATCCGGCCTGTTGGCCGCCGGGCCCCCAGTGGGACCCGGCGTTACCATACCTAGCGACGGGGACGCCGGCCGGGTGTACCAAGAGACTAATTATACTCTGGCAGGTCCTGCCACTTACTTTCCTGGGATTTCGGTGACGAGGACCTAAAATAAAGGTTGGAGTTATCGCTAAGTTGGAGTTATCGGTTTAAGTAAAATTGCATTTAGAAAGCGCTGCGTGGGGTTTTACGCTGAAAGAACTATTTGTAGAGAGCCTAAAAGGTCGGGCAAAATTTGATGTGATTTAAATTTGGACATCTGGGGCAGTCGCTGTACAAGAGAAAGTGTTGGGAGGGGAGGGTGAAGACTGGGGGGATGAAATAGGAAGAAGAGGGGTCGGATAGAGAGGTGACCCCACATTTTCAGTGGGGCATGCCCATGCCCCACCAGAGTGAAAATATGGGGAGGCGAGGAGAGGAGAAGAGCAAATACCCCCTCCCCTCCCGCTCCCCGAAAAAAAAAAAAAAAAAAAAACCGCACAAGGGAGTGCAGTTTTGGGTCGATAGTAGGCCATTCAAATCATCCTCAAGTCTTGTCTTTCTGTGGTATGGTGAGTTTATTGCTTGTGTTTTTTTTTTTTTTTTTTTTTTTTTATTACTTGTTTGACCTCCTGCATTCTTCCTAGTTGGGTTGCCTTTGGTATATTTCTATCATTGTTTTCCTTCTAGAAAATAGATCCTGGGCATATTGACTGAGTGCCTTGTAGTCCTCTTGAGTGTCTAGCAGTCTGGGTTCTTGGTTGTCTGGGATATATTGGATTGACGTTATTAGCTGTAGTCGCAGGTCGTCATACAAATCGCACTCAAACATTAAGTGTCTCCAGGACTCCGGGTTGCCACAGGGACAGTCCGCGTTATTTATGATACCAAGTTGGTGAAGTTTAGCTTTAAACGGGCCGTGTCCTGTAAGGAGAAAGGTGGTATTTCGACCAGGGTGAAACCACACTGGCGCCTTAGGGTACAGCTTGGTGACAGTGGGGAGGAATCTTCTGGTCACTGCACCTTTTTCTGTGTTGCACCATCTCCTCTGCCAAATCTGGATGAGGTGGTCGGTGATTCTTCTCTTCTCATAGTTGCGGTCATTAGTGATGTCAGTGGTGAGGTCATACATCGTAGCCGATGTGTTTCTGGCAAGATGGTAGAGCAGACCACAGCGGGTAGCTTCGAGATCCAGGGGTAGAACTCCTACTAGGACTTGGAGGGCAGCCGTGCTAGTTGTTCTAGTTGCTCTCGACATGGTAAGGAGGATGGTCCTCTGAATGGTTTCGAGGATCCGTTTATTCACTTCTAGTGCCGCCCTCGCGTACCAGACAGGGGAGCCATATGTGATGGCAGGGATGAAGATAGCATTGTAGTACAAAGACAGGGTAGTACGTCTGAGTCCCCAGTCCCTGCGAGTGACTCTAGCGAAGAGGGCCGCGTATCTTCTTATCTTTTGTTTAATATATTCTAGGTGTGGTTTGAAATTTAATTTTCTGTCCAAGATTATTCCTAGGTATTTAATCTGTTCGCACAGCTTAACTGTTTTGTTCTCAATCTTAATTTGTGGTGGTCTCCTTAAGTCTAACGTACCTTTTAGCAGCACCGAATTTGTCTTGTCGGGTGCTAGTTTGAGCAAGTGTAGCTTCGTCCAATCTAGCAGCTTTTGCAGGGCATCATTTGCTTGGATTTCTAAGGAGGATCTGCTGTCAGCCTCGATGGTCAAGATCAAGTCATCTGCATAGGCCTGGGCCTCCACACCACCCAGATCCATGGCGAGGAATTCGTCCAGGACAAAGTTCCACAGGAGTGGCCCCAGGACAGAACCCTGGGGGCAGCCCCTGTGGACTGGGCGACTGAGGCATTTATATGGTGTGGTAACTTGCACTGCTCTATCAGCCAGGTAATCCTTCATGCAATAATAAAGATTCAATGGAAGGTTGGCAGCTCTGAGTCTCGCCAAGACGCTCGGCCACCAGAGGGTGTCGAACGCCCCAGCGAAATCCACTGCGATGACGAGGAAGTATTTCCTTTTACAATGGGCGACTCTAGAGAGGAGGTTCTGTATTGCTTCGATAGTGGATTTGCCAGGAGTAAATCCGTATTGCTTTGTCATGTTAGGATTTGCTTCATCATAATGCCTTGTGATTCTTGTATGTAGCAGCCGTTCGAATATTTTACTGAGGGTTGGTAGCAGGGCTATGGGTCTGTAGGAACTAGGTGTCTCTGGTGGCTTTGTTGGGTTTTTTAGGATCAGTTTTAAATTTGCTTTTTTCCACTGTAGTGGAAATTTACCTGCTTCCAGGCAGCAATTGAATAGTTTTAGCAGTAATTCAGGTATATGTTCCGTTGCTTCTTTTGCCATCTCCGGTTCAATTAGGTCCAATCCAGGGCATTTCTTATTTTTCGCGCGGCTTGCTGCATCCTGAATTTCTTCTAAGGTGAAGGGGGTTTCTATTTGGTCATTATTATAGGAATTGTTTGCTTGGCAGATAGCCTGCTGTTCATCTGTTAGTGTTGTTGGCAGCTCCTGAAGGATGTTGTCCAGGATGTTCCCAATCGACTCCTCCCAGGTTATGGTTAAATTTCCTTGTGCTGTTTTGGTGGCTGTCACGACTTCCCCCCTGGGGAGTTTGTGAGTGGTAATTTTGTATACCACCCCCCAGGGGTTGCTGTTTCCTGACCCTTGTACCAGAGGGTGATGGGGAGGGGCAGGTTCGAAAATATACGGCTCTCTTGTTCCTCTATGGCAATGTTGGCTATGATAGAACTGACGGGGGCTCCCGCCACCGTGACATGGAGCTGGCGAAACAGAGAGTTGTCGAACATGATCACGCTGCCAGTCAAGCATAGGTTGAGAGCCGCGCAAATATCATTCGTAGAGAGCGAGATCCTGTCAGATTGGGTGGTATCACCGACTAAAAGTTGTCTCACGCAGGTAATGACTTGTACTGCAACAAGTGGTAAATATGGAAACTTCATCCAACAGTGTGGAGTTTCTACACATCATTAAACATTTTACCATCTGTACCATCAGGGAAGACAAAACCATGATTTTTTTCTGAAATTCAGTTATGGCTTAAATAACGAAATCTTTAAAAAAAATAAAGGCGTCTTAATAATTATGTAATTATTAAATAAAAAAACTAATTACGTAATTTTTAAAATTTTATTTTTTGCAATTTATTTGTATAATCAAAACCTTTTGTATAAAAATTTTATAAAATATCAGGGGGTGTCTCAGTATTAACGAACTTTTCACAATATCTGTCGTAATACTGCTTTTTGTGCACCCATACACCCATAAATAAAAATATACAGTATATTAATACAGTATATCAAAAATAATCCAAGGTATATCTAATTTTTGTTTTTGGAAAATTAAATGCACTAGGCATAATCCTTATGGGTTTTGATAATTAACTATATAATATCGGTGTAAATACACCATAGTACCACCACCCAGCTTCGAAACGATCGTCTGGGTGGTGGTACGCTGAAAATAAATAACAGTAGTCTTCTCTACTAGAGAAGCGTTATTTATTTGAAGTAATTCAATAGTAGCTATCTTGTTGTGAAGGCAACCACATTATGAGATACAATTAAAACGATGCCTTCTACGCTACAATCGTAGCTCAAATCTATGGGTTAACTATGGTGTATTTACACCGATATTATATAGCTAATTTTTGTTGTATGAATCTTGTCCACATAGTATGAATTTTTTTTCTTCTGCCTATTTCATTTTCCTGATGGATGTTTGTAATATTCAATCGCGAAGTATATAAGTACACGGTGTCCGAAAATTACAATCTGTTTTTAGGTTGTCCTCGTCCCTGAACCGAAACGGATATTGCAGGAGTTTCTTTCAATGTTTTGAAAGTTGTTCTTTGCCACCATCTCATTAAGAATTTGATGTACATTCCTGCACTCACACATTTCTGTAACTTTAACTACACTGGTGAAATTTCTTCTGATTTTCTCGCAGTGTTTTGGAGGATATTATTAAGAAATCAAGGATTCGGTTTTCGATTTCGTCAAGAGGTATTTGGATGTGATATTTATTCTTATTCTTGGACCACATCCGGAAGAAGGAATCGTACGGTGTAACATCCTGACTTCGAGGAAACCAGTTTGTGGATTGTCGGTTACTGAACCATCTTTCTGGGGAAATGATTGCTGAGCCAGTGTCGGGCGAAAGTGCCATCTTTGCGCCAAGGGCAGTTTCCCACTTCGAAATTATTATTATTATTAATATCAATTTATTTCCGAAGAAATGTCCTTTTACAGCTATGCAGCTAGAGGACATGAGTTATATACAGAGAAAAAAAACATAAAATACAGACATATGCATTGCATACAGAGCCAGATACAATATACGGCCTTAAACAGCCACTGGTGAAGATACAAAAACATAAAGTTATAAGAAATACAAAAACATAAAGTTATAAGAAATACAAAAACATAAAGTTACAACAAGTACAAAAACATAAAGTTACAACAAATAAAAGTGCATCCGGATACATCGAAGCGTGGATATTGCGGTATCACAGAGAGTCCACCTAGAGCATGACTAAGGCATACATGTCTGCAAGAATGGAAGATCTGTAGGTTCTGTCCTTGCAAAGTTTCTCAGCGTCTATGGCTAATCTGTTAAATATTTGGAAGGAGTTGTGTGGAAACATGTTGTCCAAGGAGGACATGCTACGCAGCTTCGATCTGTATGGGGAGGTGTTGGACTGGCATCTTCTCCTGTCGTACGGTCTGGCGATGATATCCCAAATATCGGGTGACCTCAGTTTTCCGGATAGAAGCTGAGATATGTTGGCCACGCGAAATCTGCAGCTTTTCGAAGGGAAGGATTAGCCACTGTAAGTGTGGGCCTGGACTGTACATTCTCATACCTGGACTTGGTCTTTCTGAAAGAGTCATTTATGGCTATCAACAAATTCTCTAATATGGAAAAGGCTTAATCAGATCAGAGAATCTAACAAACCAGGGCTATCCTGAAAGGACGATCATAATTTATAAAGTTCCATACGAAAGTTGTAATGCCAGTTGTAGCTGAATACTGGCATATTCCACATTATGTGAGATACTTAAACTTAGAAACATGTAAACATGTTTCTCGGAGAGCGTTCATTCTGACCAACAAGCACCCTTAATACTACAACTCTTGAGGTCATATTTCCAGTCCCATCGTGGATGTAAATTACACCGCCTTACAGCTGATTAGGGTATCGTGTGTAGTGTCTTAAATATTAGGTTACATTGTGACTGCACTTCGATGGTTGTACTAAGCGCTGGATCCCTCTGCTTATTCATCGCTCATACACTCTACTTAACCTTCCAGTGAGCTGAAAGAGCTCGTGACCTTGTCACGCTGCATATCAAATATCGCACGCGATAACGAAATTAACAGCGGCATCAGAGATTGTGGTGATAGGTCATCATTACATGTCAATTACAGCATCTTCTATGCTTTGTTTCAGGACAGAGGAAATTTTAGGTTTGCATAATAAAATGAAAGAGAAAGTGCCAAATACAACAGATTGTTCGGATTGTTTTCAAAGCACGAATGAACCAGCCAAAACCACACGAAGCCGATAGAAAATCTTATTAGAACATAGATTTTTAACATTTCATGGAAATCTGCAAACTTTCCCATGGTTTGGTTTTAGAATAATAGAGAGAGAGCTTTTCTTCACCATCAAAAAAAGAACATCCAAACATAAAACAGAATTTTCCAATTATCATCCTGAGACCTCCAGGGTAGTGTAGAAATGAACTAGCTGTAAAAAGAAGAAAACAGATATTGATTTCTTTTAAGAATAATTGGAACTGTTGAAAGCGATATGAATCCAGACATCCGAATAAAATTTTTAGTTAATTAATTTACATTAAATCGTTAACTTAAGATATTTTTGTGAAAATAACCCCCCCCCACGCCCGGCCTTAATAAGCTTGGGCACATTAAGAAAATGTAGCTTAGGCAGTTTCAAATCGCGGTGCCTGTGTTAATCGCGAAGCAACTAAGGCTGTGAGGTGACATATATTGTGTCTGTAAATTGCGTGTATTCTGCAGTTGAATCTTTTGGACGATGGATGAAAAATCCGAGTTTTAGCGGGGAAAAACATGCAACGCTCGCCTGAGATCAATTAACTCAGCGAAGTTGTGAAAACAACGCTGAGGGGGATTCGAAGCCAGCCCTTCTCCATACAGTGTAGGAAAACCTGACGCTGTCCTCAACGATATTTCCTCTGAATATTAAATAATTTCGTTAACATACTCTTCAGGTTTTAGGCTCTATGTTTGTATTTATTACAGCAGCGCTTTGGTGGACAAATATTTTAAAATAGCACACTTTAATGGTGGAAATACGAATTCATTTTAATAACAATCATTAAAAGTGAACATTTAAATTGCGTTACTTCGGCATAGACGAACCAGTATTAGAACATTATTAGAGCTAGAAACAAAAATTCGTTAAAGGAAATAAATTAGAGAAGATATAGTACTGAGAGGGAAAGAAAGAAAGAAAAGATTTTCACTTACTTTCTCTAGTGAAAGAGATCAAACCTAAGTTGGATCACAGCTATTGACCAGGTAGAAGGAGAGCGTCCAGCTGTCCATAATTCTGTGACAAAGACTCAGTTTATTTCTATACAGGTTTTCTCTCTCTGAGTAAACATTCGAATGGCCAGGCTGTTTCTTTTTCATTTCCTTTGCTGGCTTCCAAACGCGTAAAAGAAGCAGTGGAAAAACAAACACAGATTTTGAGGCCCCATTTGTAGTTTCTTCGGATCAGCCACGGCTGGAAGTATGGGCATTCTTCCTGATGATGACCGCTTTCTTCAACTTAAATACGAGTTTCAGATTCATGTGTTCTCATTCTCTGTTTTTTTTAGCTCCCTCGATGGTCAGCTTTCCGTTAAGGTTAAAAAACTCCTACAAGGATACAAAATATGTTTAGAACAGGAGAAGAGAAAACTGCACGTGTAATGAAAATAATAAATATTTTTCTAGAAAAAATTGGTTCCCAGCTAAGTAAGAAAAATGTCTTTTCCGCTTTTTCAAATAATGCCATTTATATTTTTCATTTTAAGAAAGTTTCATGTTTGTATGCTGGTTTCCCAAAGCTTAAGATAAACAGCCACATATTTTTTCATATTAAATGCATGAAATGATTGGATGATTACAAAACAAAAAGATGGCCGATTTTTTTGCACGTTTTATGCAAATTAAGAGGCCTGACTCCCCGGTGATGAGCCGCTGACTGACCGAAACCAACAACCCCACATTTTATAAAGGAACGGACAGGAAAGCAGGCTTATTCTTTCGTTAAAGTGTCAAAATATCTGAAACCATCTGCCTAAATGTTTTATTCAGGCGAACCATTTGATGGTTTGAAGTTTCTCTCAAGAAGATATCTTCACTTGGAAGAAGGTCCCAAAAATTATGGAGTGCCACCACAAAACCTGGTTAAGGTAAATTGGACAATAATTTGGTGTTCTTGGAGGGACACATGCTGTTTTCTCTGAATTCTGGTCCTTCCATCAGCTCTAACTGCAGGAACTTGGATTCGTCAGGACCGGCAGCGTTTTCTTCAATCCTCCAGTGTCCAGTGTTGGTGTTCCTGGCGACATTGTAACCTTAATTTGTTTTTAATGGCCTGAATGGAACTCAGTCGGTCGTCATCTGCGATACCCCCATCCGCGACAAAATATCACTAGTTAACACATTTTTACCGGCTTTCTAGTCGGCCTTTCTGTTACCATAAGATGACTTTGGCTGGATATTATTTTGTTATTTAACCAAACTTGACGCACTCAAGACACATTCGTATGCAAAAACCTATAGTAGTATGCCGTTTCCGAGATATTCATAACAACACTTCTGATCTCGCGCTGACTTGCACATATACAGTAATGGTACGTGTCTGCCCACGTACTTTATATCAAATAGTACCAACACGTGAAGTTGTTACTAAGGTTGACTATAGATGGTACAGGATTCATTACTTGGAAACGATGTACTACCACTGTCAACGTTTACGAGCACACAGCAAAAACGCATAGGCTTGTTGCATCCCTGATTGAAGTTATATCATTAAGAAGTTCCGACATAAATATATTATGATGCCTGCTACCTAACGGTTCCTTCTGGAGATTCATAATGCATGATGGGTCGCGGCTAATAATCAGAACAAGTTTATTGCTTTCTCAAGAGGCTTCTATAATGGGAGGTAACTAGAGAAAGCTTTTCTAAACTGGCATATTAATGCTAGTGTAAAAATAGTCATCCAATACATCCATAAAAGTCTTCTTACTGCGTGAGTGGCTAACCAAGTTTTTTTGGCTGATGCTGCATAATTTAGTTTGTTGCATAATTTTTCACTACGAATTACCTGCAATTCCCAGTCGATATCTGGAAAGTTAGAATCCTAATTGTAAGACAATATGCTTTATTGGCCGACTCTATTTGTGTAGTTGTTCGTTACAATCACCAATCATTTGGCCTATAGGAGACTACAACTCTCAATTTTGTTTTCCTGTGCGTACGTCACACCAGAATGGTATTTGCACTGGCCATCCACATCAACTGGGCACAGTGTCATATTCTATGTTCTTTTTAACCAAGAGAATAATTCCTCCCTCCTGTGCTGTCTCTCTTTCTTGTACGGGTGACACAGTAAAAAATAATCTTAATGCCCTGCCCTCATCCCCCAGATGATCTATCACTTAGCCCTGAGCAATATAAATACGCACATAAAACGAAAATTATAATCATCACCCTTCATAATTGGAAAGTTAAAAGCAGCATTGGACAGAAGAAATCAACAGATGTTCTGCCCAGAGTCTTTGTCAATCGACAAAGGCTCTCATAATGTATTCCCTCCTATCGTATCTGGGCAGAAATGCAGAAACTTTCAAATTTAATCATAACTTGCGACTTTCTCTAACCATTAGTCTGTACTGGTTACGTAACTCCTCAGATCTTCTACTTTTAATATAATCAATAGAAACGTGTACACAATATAACCTTTGGTGCCCTTAAGAGATGATGTTGTTGTTGTGGGGTTCTAGGAACATTAGGGACCAAGGCCATATCGCTCCGTGTATATCTGTCAATTGCGTGTGTTCTGAGGTCGATTTTCTGTCTTCTGGATGAAAATTCCGAGTTTCCAAGAGAAAAACCATGCTACCCTCTCCTCAGATCGAATAACTCAGCCACCTTGTACAACAAGCCCATTAAAATTTCCTGAGTCCGGGACACGGACTCAGGTCATCTCTACCTGGTGTGGGGAGGATGGCGATCCTACCAACTGTGCAACCTACGAGGGCGACCATTAAGAGATGATAAGAAAGCTCTATAACCTCAATGCCGATCGGACTAGCCAGGTGGGTAAAGTGCCTGCCTGGAAACTCAAAGGTCACGGGATTGCGTCGGGCTTGAATCAGAGTAAAATGCAAAAACTTTGGGAGGTGCATTATGGCTACAGAAGCCGATGCGCTAACAAAAAAAAAAAAAAAAAAAAACCCTCATTAACTTTATTCCCTGACAGGCATACCTTTTTTTGTGTTCCACCTGTCCTTTCTTTTTTGCACAATATATAAATCCCGTTTCTCTGGCAATAGAGCCACCGACATTTTCACAACTTCCTGTGGGAGTAGTACAGATCTCTGCCTTGAAGGATGTCTTGCTGCTTGATACTCGAGCTGGTCTGCTGAGCGGCTCTATGATCCCTCATTTCAAATGCTTTGAGGGCATCATCCCTCTTCTACAAGCCCTTATATAAGCCCATCAGAGCGGTGACGAGTTTAATCTCCAAACACTCTTTGCCATTAACGCACACAATGGCTTCCTCTTTTGACTGTATCATGTCCGGCTAAACGAAGCTTTCAAAAGAGGCAAAAATTGCGCACATAGCATACTATAGTTCAAATTTAGTTTAATATAGCTTAAATATAGTTTTGAAATACATGAAACTAAGAGATACGAGTATAATACTGCTACAGTAACTCCAGCATAAGAAATGGCAAATATTATGACTTTTATGATAAGATTTTATAAAGTATGTCACTTTATGACATACTTTATAAAATCATTTGTATTGCTATTTATAATATCAAAGATACTAATTATAAATAAAAGATAACAAAAACGATCAAGTTTTAAAGAGTAAAAACTTCCACTTTAGCAGCTCTCAAAAAAGCGATCTGGTTACACAGCCTCCACATCAGTCTCGTATTGCGTCCAGGTTAGCCGGTGTCGGACGATGGTAATTTTTTTTTCTTCAAGAAGTTTGGATTTTTTATCCAGAAAACGGACAAAAATATGCTAATGCAGTGGATCAAGCCAATTTTGAAACTTCTCTTACTGCAGAACGCATCTGAGAAACGGATCACCAAATATATATCTCTCTAAAGCCATCAGCTTATAGATTTTAGAACTGGAAGTGGCTAGATGCACAGATTAGTAAGTACAAGTGGTCGATTTCCATGGTACTTCCATGGTAGTACAAACACGATCTCAGTATCCCCACTGGATAACTGTTACAAACAGGCTATTCTTGCATATCTTTCACACCCACTACGTAAGTCGGTTGACTGTTCTAGATGTGTCACTCCTTTTTTTATAAAACACACTGTAATAGGCTTTGAAGGTCACTACATTTCTAGTTTAATCGGTTGAAAGAAACAGGCCATATTTGTTGACATTGAAATGACTTTTATGTTGTCATACAAGTCTTCAATGTTAGTAGGAAGACTTGTTTATTAAAAGCAAGCAAGGCGGTTCAACTGCGATATTTTTTTCGTATCATACTCCTTGAGAAAGGGAGAGAAGAAGCGAAAGTTTTTAAATTTACAACTGCAAAATTTTAAAATAAATTTGACGTTATATTGAAACGACGTAATTCGAAACAAAGTAAATCTGAGACTGCCTACATTTGGCAAAATGCAGCTTTGCCAGGGATAAAAATTTGTAATTGAAAAAAAAATTATAGCCTCTGCGTCTCTTCATCTCTGTGCAGAGGAGGGATAGGAGAATTCACGAGAGTTAATTTTTTTCGCTCATGCGTCTGTTTTGTTTAAACATTTGCGATCCCAAAGCATTTGCTTGACAGATATAAATGAAGATGATTTGTTTAGATCGTCTTTATTGAAAAACAAATACTTATTTTTAAATTCGAGGATTCGCTCACCGTTCAGAATCATCTTTGAAGAGCAGAAATATCATTATCTTGGCGACGCTCGCTTTTTTTAAAACTATTGAACGGACAAGGCTTCTGTAAGATCGATGGATATTTCTTCCATAAGGTCTAACAATATGATCGAATAATGTTTGTTCCACGAGTCTCCTAGATGGAGAGGGCTTTATGATGAATCCAGTCACTGAAGAAACCGTTTCATTTGCTGAATGATTCATCCGTTTGAAAACACCTGTGTTTCTTCAAAAAAATTATTAATTTTCTTAACATGCATCATCCTTTCTTTAAGTTCTGCTCTCAGACTTTTGTAAAAATCGACAAACAATAACTGAAGATTGTAAATAAAATATCGTTAGAGAGAGAGAATATCCATGCTAAATATATCCTTAGTTTGATTTCTCTTAGCAATATAATAATAATAATTATTATTATAGAGCATATTTGATGACGTATTTTAATTTGCTATTAATAATAGCAAATTAAATGACGTCATCCGAAGTTTCTCCCCATAATTTGAGGGTAAACTCCAGCTCAGCAGATAAATTACGAGTGTGACCTTAATAATCAGTTATAAGTATTTTAATAATTGTTAATAATTAAAATAATTGTATAATTTTCAAAGCTTTAATGCTAAAAAAATTTCAATCTCTAATCACCTATAATCACTTCCTTAGTTGAAGGTCACGGTTCACTGATCTACATTTCTGTTACCTGGTAGAAAAGACCTGAATTCAAATCCCATTAATGGAAGAGGTTTTTTATGGCTCTTTTCACAACGTGGCTAAGTTAGTCGGTCTTAGGCGAGTGTAGGAGGGTTTTTTTTCTCCTGGAAATAACCTCGGGTTTTTCGTCCAGCAAACAGCAAATCGACCAAAGAACAGTTGCAATTTACAGCCATTTATATAGTGCAATATGGCCTAAGTTGCCTAAAACCCAACAGCAACAACAACAACCAACTAACCAATTAGCTTTGTTTATTCTCATCACTTGCCGAAGTAGAGCAATACTTTGTTTGCTCCATGACTGTTAGTTGGAAGAGTGTTTCATGGATTCGTTTCCTGAAAATTCAGATTTTTCATCCCAAAAACAGTGAAATGGACCATAAAATATACGCAGTACACTGACGCAATATACCGATATCTCGTTACTTTAGCTATGTTGGTGCGTATTCTTAACATCTTACAACTCTGGCGTTACTTATGTCAATGGTTTCTTCTTCGTAAACCTGTAGTACCCACATATTCACAGGACACAAGTTACCTGATGCAAAGAGAATCATTGACTGTTGTTCGATACCGATATTAACAGCAGTTCAAGACGTGGAAAAGGCATTACTTTTTGACCGAAATTGTTTAACGAGCTGAAGGATAGCCAGAATGCACGTCCTTTGACAGCTAAGTTAGTGCCTTCTGAACAGAGGGCCATTATTAAGAGATTTTACAAAACCTTAAACAAAAGTAGGTGACCGTGGCAACTGGCGGAACTAATTATGCTGGACAAAAACTCAGTCCCGCTTTCTCAGAACAAGCCTACACCACACTGCTCTACTTTAATTGTGTTTGGTTTGGGAGTAGGATGGGGAAAGCAACGATTAAGTTTTTTTTTAATTACTTTGTAAAAAACCTAGCTCAACTAGTTTACAGTAGACGGGAGAGCTGTGAATCAGCATGTGTCATTTCCGCACAGGAACCAGGCAGTGCGATCGGTGTTGTAGAGAGCGAGAGTAAATAAACTAATGAAAGGTGTATTTTACTGATAGTTCTGTATCTCGGTGAGAGTAACAACAAAAGACTTTGTCACACAAGGTATTTGTATCCGGAAAAATCGTTTCTGCACTTGCTTTTTTCACATCCCCTCTTTTATTTTGTTTCCAGGCATAATTACGGAAATCCAACAAAAGGTGAATTCAGAAATGGAGATGTTTATGGAGAAGAGGTGGATTAAACATCGGGTTACTTCCACCCTCTCTTCTTCCCAACGGAAAATGAAATACTAGATGACATTTTAACTTTTCTATGTGGAACGTTCCGAAATATTACACAATAGATGCGCTCTTAGAACTGCAGACTAGTTCTTCCCATCACAAAATCTATATTTGCAGACATTTAAAAAGCAATTACAAATAACGAACCATTCGTGAAAATTACAGCCATTGTTAAATTGTATTATAGAAGTGGAACCGAAATAATTCGAATTACTGATATTTTCAAATAATAGATTCTAGTCGTTATCTAATAACTTAGAGCAATTTGCATTTATGACTTACAAATTACTTACTGTATATGGCAATGTAGCTTGAAAGTAATTGCACACGTTTTTCTATTTGAAAGTTGGTATTTTTTTCTGCTGCAAGATTTATATATTTATTTCAAACGCAGTTGTTCTAATTCGATGCGATTCTTCAGTTTCTGTCTAATTAGAATTAGTGTAATTTATGGTGAAACTATTTCTTCATCTATCAAAAACCGATTATCTGTATCGTCATGAAAACAACCCTCAGCTAATGCGAGTTCATGCTTGTCCCTAGTTTTGGGCATTGCTGTTAAAAATTATCAAACAAATCCATTTCCGATTCATCTAGTTGTACAGACAAGATCGTTCATGAAAATTAAAACTGATTAGATAGATAGATAAAAATTCTGCAAAAAAAAATAAAATAAAATATTTATCAACTGACTATTTCATACATTCTTATTTTTAAAATGTGTAAATTCTTTATACTGTGAATTCCTGTTACAACAAACATTTCGTGGGTGCATGTATTATTTAATTATCGAAATTTCATTCTAATGAATATCACTGAAAATTATTTTAAAAGAATTATTGTTGAATTAATTGTCCTGTACGTTTATAATATATATAAATAGGATTTCTGGTTTATTTTAGTTAAATATTGCTTTAAAATCAATAGTAAAAAAAAAAAACATAAATGATCGAATTCTGTACTGCAAAAGTAGAAAAAAAAAATATCTTGTTCAGAGAATGACACTTTGATAGCACATTTTATTCACAAAATACAGCACTCGTGGGTAAGTACGTTTGATAGAATAGCCGAAAAGACATCAATTCGCATTCGCATCCAGTCAATGACGCGAGGAATTTTTATGGATCCGTTTCAAAACGTGGCCGAGTTAGTCGGTCTCAGGAAATGCGTGGAAAAATCGCGCTAATGATTTTTCCACCGAAAATTCGAGTTTTTCGTCCAGCAAATCGACCACAGAACACATGCAAATATATTAAAACTGTTCATTTCTTTAAGTGATGTCACGGGAGAAAGTTAAAGCAAAAAATTTGGGATAACTGAAATTTTGGATAGCTGGAATTATACTGCATTTTATCAGCAATTTCTGGATAGTGCCCATGTTTTGCAAATATTTTTATTCATTTAAAAACTGTGACGTATCTACAAAACTGTATTATTAAATAATCGATTAATATAATAACTATTATTTAACAAAGTTTCATATATAATTAATTAATTTAGTAACTAAATAATGTAATTTGATTATGCGAACACCATTTTTCTTTGACATAAAAATTCTATTTAATTATTGGTACCATATTCTGCTTCACCATTGGAAGGGAAGCAGTATGTGTGACGAGAGGAGGTCGTGTAAATAAACACATAAAGATTTCAAAAACAAAAAAGGCAGAGAGAAATGATTTATTTCTCAGTCAAAATTATCCACTCCCATGCAGTCCATAAACACTCTGGAATCTCTGTAGTAGCAACGCTTTCGCTTCGCACAGTTTTCCGAAATATTTACTTGAAGGAATTTGACTCTCTCTGCTTTGATATATGAATCTCAAGAATTCTTTCAAATTATACCATTTAGTTTCTAAAATTTCTCCAACTCTGCGGATTTGCGAAATCCGTAGAATTTCAGTCATAAATCATATTGCCGGGGCATAATTTATAATTCAGCCTTTGTAATCTTTCGGCAACCAGCTATTTGTCTTCTGAAAGCCAATGAAGCATAGCACCATCACGGACTCTCTGCTGCCGAGACGGTTTCATCAACATGCAGCTACATAAATAACTTATCACTTGTTTTGTTCCAATCTCTCTCTCCCTGTCTTCCCCCTCCCATTTTATCTTTCTACGTTCCAATAATTTTCTTTAAGTATAAAGCTCATATTTTTCCTGGAACTTGATTCTCTAAAATTTTCTTTCTAAAATAGCAAAAATAAATGCGTTACACACACATTACGTGCTGCGATAGCTTATTTTTGAGAAGGTTCATTATTTCTGATAATATTTTATAAAAAAAATGTACACTAATCACATATTAATGCAATAAACCATTCCAAGAATTCATTTTACTATTATTGTTAATTAATATTGCCCTAATTATGCAATAAAACAGATTTATGTAGCAAATTATTTGTCCCATCGTTCTTTTAAATTTAGATAAATTTCCTTCATCAGGAACAATAATTTGTAGTTTATTCCACCGATTAATCACTCTTTGAATAAAAGTAAAAAAACATATATAGATATTTGCGAACATCTGCTATGTAATTATCTTCTCTCAGTTTATATATATTTGTCTTGAGTATTTCACACGACTGAATGCCATCCCTCAGATGCCTGGTTTACAAACAAAAAAACACCCTCCGTGCCCTTTTCTGTACCATCTTCAATGTCTACATCTTTCCTAAAATGGGGTTTCCACGCTTGTATGTAATATTCAAGATATTCCTAACCATTAACTCATGTAATGGAATAACCACCTCTTTCGTCTCTACTGGCAAAGATTCTATATATCATTAAAAGAAAATCCAAGCGCTATCGTAGCAGCCTGCCTGCACTGTTCAGAATTTTATGTCAGATTGCATAGTTACTTCTTTTCGTTATCAATTGTCTCATGTATCAGGTTCATACATGATAACCAATGGCGTGATCTTTGGTTTTGTTGTCAATAAACCCATTTTTCGTTGCACGTCAACGACTGGTCCAAAAATGGCTCATTATTATCACTCGAAAGAAGTGACAAGCAAAGTGATAGGCTCTAGAATTTGTTGTCGACTCTCACATGTGGAACTCATTTGCTCAGTCGGGTCACCTTTCCAGGGTGATCCAGTGGGAATGATGAAACTATTCAATAGAAATGCAAACGAATGGTTTCATCAATTACACTGGATCGTTTTGCAAATACTTGTCATTTGCTTGATTCCGACTAAATGACGTCCTTCATTTCGCCATCATCAATGGGCGATCTATCACCCCAAATTGTGGGGGCACAGGACATCAAAATTGTGGACACAGGACATCAAAATTATCAAAATTGTGGGGGCACAGGACATCCACTATAGCATTTCCTTCTTAACTGTAATGTAAAGCTTTCCCTTTTAAGACTGGGCATTCCCATCACGGTGAACTCCATATCGTCTCTAATACTGTGCTTCACTCAACTCATACAGGAAAGTCAGAACGTGAAACTTTAAAAAATATAATCGAAAAAAAAAAAAAAGATTAAAAACACTACTTTCATGGATTAACAATATTACTTTCCACCTTCCCCTCCCTTCAGAAAATACCATAAAAGTTTTCGCTAGAAATTTGAGAGAGAGAAAATGCTTCCGCTTTATTAGCATTTTGCAAAGGCATTGGCAAAGTTTGTTATTGGCTCAGTTCCCCTGGGAAGACACTGTTGATGGGGTTTCTACATTAACGGTGCGCTCCCCCGAAGTCCGGAACAAACAAGTTACCTACTTAACGATGTATTTTGATCCCAGTTTATGTTTTTCTGGGGTGTATTGTTTCAAAACAGTCTTTCAGTAGATAAAAGAATACACGAGTGCATTATTTTCATATAAATTGCGAGCGTATTTAATTTACCCTTATTAGAGCTCTTTGTATTCATCGACATATCTAAGCATGTGCCGGTAAAGAATATAAGCTATTCTGGTGTGCCAAGGCACACCTGTCTGCCATCATCATATAAAATGTGCCGCAAATAGAAAAGAAAAGAAAAGAAATTTTCTGTTTATACTCCGGCACGACAACCAAGTCAGTGGAGTTTACAATAAATCGTCAATACAAATATTTATCGTATTTAGTAGTCAAATATTATGCAAAAAAAAAAGAAGAACAAACTGACTACATTTGTATATTGGAATATTGGTTTTTTTTTCACTTAATTTACAGTCTCCGACGTACATTATCCTACTTCGCATGGTAGGTGTAAAGCTCCAAGGCAACTAAGGGGTCAGGGAGTGAGTTTTATTTTATTTATTTTTTTTCTTTCTTTTGGCGCATGAGAAACTAAGACTATGACGCTCCAAATAAATACTTATATTAAAAATAGCAATAACCTACCTAAAATAGGTTACTATATCGAAATGTACGAAGAGTTAAAAACAGATAAAACGAGATGTAAAGAAATAGAAGCATATACGATGGAGAATCGGCGACTAAGGCCATATGGCTTTGTGTATATTTGTCTATAAATTGCGCGTGTTCTGATGTCGATTTCCTGTTTGCTAGATGAAAAAAACCGAGTTTCCAGGGGAAAAACCACGCTACCATCGCCTGAGACCGACTAACTCAGCCACTTTGTGAAAAAGGCCCATAAAAATTCCTCACATCGACGGGATCCGAACTCAGGTCTTTTCCACTAGATATGTGGAGGACACCGACTGTGCTACCCACGAGGACCCGTCTATTAAGAAGCATTTATATATGTGCATACATATTTATTGCTTTTAGAAATTTAAAAACTTCGGACGTATCGTCTTTATCAGATAAAACCTGACTGAGTATATAAGGGCCAGCTAGACGGTTAAAAGCTCTAAAATATAAAAAGCCTCAAATTTAGAAAATCCGAACATTCGGTAAGAATATGAAATGTGTCACTGTGCTCGCACATAGGAGGATTATCGGCCCTCAGCAGAAAAGAATGTCAGATGATTGCGCCCCATGTGGAGACGCGCAAGAACAACTCCCTCTTTACGGTTCCTGCGATGACTAGCAGGCTGAGTCAGCTAGTAAACTGACTCAGCTTTCTGTCTCCTTTCTGTTTGCATGGAAGCTAGAGGTCCATAGCCTGGTTCAGATTATATTTGAAAGAGCTTATTATGCGTTTGCACTTGTCTTAGAAGTGTACATTGTTCCTTAGATATCCTAACTCAACCAAGTTGTGAAAAAGACCCATAAAAATTCCTCTGGTCGTTGACGGAACTCTAACTCAGGTCTTTTCCACCCGGTATGGAGACGACGGCGATCCTACCAACTGTGCCACCCACGAGGGCCTTGACGTGTTGTAAGAAGTTCAACTTACTGGTAAAAATCAAGCCAAGTAAGCGAATGCTATCACAATTGAGATAGGATGATTTATTAGGTATAGTTCTGGATCAGGATGCACTTTCCATTTATTACAAAAGTGTATGGCATTAGATTTTTGATGACATAATCGGTACCCATTCTGTTCCTTCCACAGCTCAATAATATTAATTGAGATTTGCAGTTGCCTTTCAGTGAAGACCATATTCTGTGAACTGCAAGGAACAGTCAGGTCATCGGCATACAGGTATGAGTTTAAATGATTTCCAATACGTTTAGTTATATGATTTATTCTTATTGAAAATAAGGTAGCAGTGAGAACTGAACCTTTTCGGACTCCTTCCTCTTTATAGATTTAAGAGAGGACTTGCCGATAGCGAACTTCAAAGGATCTATGTTGAAGGATGTTTTGTATGAGATACAGGGAAATTGTGCTTGCCTTTCCTAAGGCAAGTACAATTGCCTTACCCCAAGGATCCGGAAACTGATTCTGTATAGTAGAAAGATTCTATTATAGAGAAAAAGCAAGCGGTCTACGGATTTTTCTAACAGATGTTTAATCATTTCATACTGGATGAGATCTGGTCCAGCACTTGATTTGGTAAGAGTTAAAGCTGATTTTAATTCATCTATTATAAAAGCCCATCATAAGGATGAGAATCATTTTTTTCGTTTTTATCTTTCAAGACCAGGAATTCTGCGGCGTGGTAATTTGTTGAAGGAATCGTAGGGAAAATGTCTCCACAAGAGAACTGACTATTGTATTTGGGTCTGCAGTAACGTATCTATTACGTTCCAGGACCGATGAAGAAGGCGATGTATGGTTTCTGTTGTCAGTGAGCACATGCTCTGTGATGTCTCTTTCCATTGATGTTGGCACTACTCCACAGGGTGTTAGTCCATTGAAATGGCCCAAGGAGAAAGCAGGGGTGGGCAGCTGCACAATGAGATCATCAAGGTCTGTCTGGAAGATGTTAGCCCAAAGTGGCAAATACATCGATTAGACTGTTAATAAACACCTTACTGTAAGACGAATTGCTACCGCTTCTATGTTGATGGAAAGCGGTAGAGGTTGAAACGTAATACTTCTCAAAAAAGAATTCAAGAATCTCTGATCTATTTATTGGTGATGTTATGCGCCTCCAATACTCATTCCTTTGCTACATAACACTTTTTTGCTGCTGTTTATTCTAGTTATGGTATTAATGTCCTTCCATATTCGCTAATTGTAATCCCTGCAAAGCATTTAATTGTCCTTTGTGTTTATTACGTATTTTAGCAGATAATTTCTCATTAAACTTTCAGTTTCGATAGTATTGGATAAAACTATTCATTAGTGTATGATCTAACATGTGTATTGTTCACGTTCAATAGATCATTAGTCAATAAACGCACTTATTATTAACTCATGATTAATTTTTCACTTATTGTATCAGTTCCGTCTTGAGATCAACCATTGATCATACTGCTTGAACATATAAGTAATGTAATCCTTGTTTATGTATTCAAGTTCTATTTTAGTAAAAAACTTGAGTTAGCTTAGTGACTGATATTCTGGACATTGAATAGAGCTCAACTTTGAAATGTACGATACCAGAGGCACAGTCTTTGAGATTATTTTAGCAGATGCGTCAACAAAAACGGTTTTCCCAGAAAAAGCGTACAGGTGTCACGTGATTTCTGTCCAATGGAAGACTAAATCATCTAAAGTACCGCATCCATCACTTTTGGCAGACTTTTTAGTTCTGTTAATGCGAACTTTCCTCCCTTCTTGAGTGCATTTTAGTCCTGTTTCGTTATCTTCCTTGACAAGAGCATGTTATCACATCACATCCTTATGGTTTTCTTGTAATTACCATATTGTTCTAGAAAGGCCTGTTGTACAATAAGAGGTCAAGAATCATATGAGCATTTTTGTGAACATATTTTAGAATTATTATACTAGGCGTTCTCTGCCAAAAAGTGTCATCCCCACCATATCATACAATATCGTACTTAGATACATGAATACATATATTTAAAACACAGATTCAGATAGTCCAGTCCAGTAAAAGACACTCGGGAACTACAACCCTTAAACGCCATCAGTCCATCAATTATAAAAAGTGCACTGAAAGAAGATGCCACCAGAAAGACGAATTAATTCAATGAAGCCCAAAAGAAGTAATTGGGTTCGCCAAAGATGCGCTCTCCACACGAGGTATATCTTGGCAGACTACAAACACTGTTATTAGCAAGTCCAGATAAACCAAATGAAGTCCACCCATCATCAGCAGTCCATCAAGTATATATGATCACTAAATCAGAATACAGTGCAAGCTTGGCAGCTACTGTGCTACCTCCCGCGTAGACCCTGTTGAAAAGATTGTTAAATTTTTAAATTCTGAACTCGAATTTGAATTTTTGGCCATATTTATTTGTTCCCTCTTCGTTTTTCAAATTATGTAAGAGAGCCGCTTATATTTTATTTCTATTTGTTATTTTTCCAACACTGATTCCAGATTTCTAAAATTGATAACAAAAATCTTCGATTTCGGCTGTCACTTTTGTCCTATCAACAGGTTCCACAGTTACCAAATTTTTAAATTGCATTTATGAAAGGTATTTTACGTATTGTTTCCAATTTTAGTTACTCTTTGCAGATAAATGGTAAAGTTAATGTTAATACAAAAAGAATATAACGACAGATTTGATGACATTTTTAACAGATCAACTTAAAATTTAAGAAAACCAATTTGATGGAATCGATATAACAAAACTCTGTGTGAGGTATATCACTTGAATTTTATTGAGCCTAAAATTCCATTTCATTTTTTTTAAGAATACACCAATAGATAAATTTCATAGATTCTCTTACCAATGGGAAGTTCCGAGTTGGTTGTATAGCAATTATGTTTTATATGACGATTGTATCCACCATGACGTGATGATACTCTGTGTTTTATGAGATTGACTAGCAATACTCCATCAGGAACTGTACAGCACAGTTCCTGGAAAAGAAACAGTTTCTTGTCTGTTCGGTGAGTTGTGTATTCTTTTCTTTTGGTGGGGACGAGTTATAAAAAGGGACAGAGTAAAGATTTAGTAACCAGCTATTCGTCCTTAAATGTGGATGACGTTTTAATAATCGTATTTAACTAACAACTTCCAGTTGTGTGTTAGCCAACTTTAAGATATGGCATTGTTTAGCTTTACTTTCTTATCATCTCCAGTGAGTAAACATCCTATATCCGGTAGATGACACTTATTGAGGATATCTGTACGGCTGACAGAAGTAATTATTGAGAGCAGCAGGGCTAGGAATACCCATCACAACTGTCACTTTGGTGGAATTGCTACACTGAACACAGAAAGACACGACATTCTAATAAGGTGATGAAGCTCTAATTTACTCTGACAGTCTTTCTCACTGCACGAGTTCACCCAATTTATTTCCTTAAGGCGGATGTTTGAAGATGGTGAATTGAAACACCTGCACCAAATACCATTACAAATTTTAAAATTCAGTGACCACAAAAAACCGCTCAGAGTGTCCCCTATTGGGAAATATTTCATAATCACATTTGTTTCGTAGATTAAATATAAAACCCAGGATTTTCCCAGAAGTTTGGCTCTCAGAACTGTCACAAATGTCGTCTAAACATTTTCATTTAACATATTAGATATTCATGAAAGTTTTAAACTTGGCATGCATTCCAAGTGAGCCTTCGCGGTAGCACAGTCGATATATTCAGAAAATGCCTGGATTCAAATTCTGTCCATTATGCGAGGAATTTTTATGAGCTTTTTTCTTTCTTTATTTTCACAACGTGGCTGAGATAATCGGTCTCAAGCGATGAGTTCATGGTTTTGAGTCACCATGGATGAAAATCTCTGTGGTACACTTGTGACATCTCGTTGAGTACATACCACGACGAATCCAAGCTATTCTCGGGGATGAATTCAAGGAAGAACTAGACAAATTATTGGAGGGGATAGACAGGTGATGTAAGAAGGTTTTTTTTTTTGTGGCGGATGCTTTATAAGCTTGCTGTTGTTGTTGTTGTTTAAGGGTTTTAAGCCACGATGGCATCAATGGCCAAGATGTGTCTTTCCAAGTTTTTAATGTAAATCGAACATTTTTTTAGATTTGTTTATCAAATCTGATTTGCCGAATAAAATTAAACAGTCCATCTAGATTCGAAGAATTGCCTAAGATCTCTTGAAGGGTAAGTGGATTCTGGTTATTGCATAAACTCTGAAAACATAAGCTTGTTTTCTGACATTATAGGTAATCATATTATCTCCCTCACGTGATTTTTGCTGAAGATTTCTATTTTTAAAGTAAATTTGGTTATTACCAGATTAAAATCATTACCAAAATAAAAATTTCCTTAATTTTTGAATTATAATATGCACTACATTGACAAACGTATCGGGACATCCTTGGGAAAAATGAATTGTACTCACCGTCCACGTGACAGGAACAGGTAAATGTAACTCTGCTCATATTAGAAGTAAGCAGATCAATGAAATACAGTGGACGGCAGACGTTGAGCTAGGGGACTTCCAACAGAGAGCATCGCAAGTTGCAATATTAGCAATCGATCTGTTCAGGCCATTGTAGCAAAACTGTAACACGCTAGATCAACGATGACGTAATCACTATTTTGTGATTACGTCAGCAAATGGCGCTTCGTTTATGTATTACTCTTCTGATTGACACATAAATGAAACTCATCGTATCAGAGGAGTTATATTGATACACCAAAGGAATGATACGTAGAAGACCTACAGTATACTGTACATACTAAACAGAATAGCACACAATGTACAACATCGACTTTCCAGATGCGCAACTCATCTTAATTGGTTCCCAGAACATTGGAAAGTTGCGTTATGAAGTGACGAATCACTTTTATACAATTTCTGATTTGATAGCGACGTTTTGGTCTAATGGATGTCAGGATAGCCTTACTTGTGCAGTGTTTCACCCGAACTCTGAAGTTCAGCGAAGGAGTGTCAATGTCTGGGGTTGATTCTCGTGGTTTCGACTTGGACCACTAGTCTTCGCTCCTGGAACAATGAGTGTCATGTGGTACATAGACATTCTGGGCGATTACACTCTTCCTACAGTGTGGCGATGAATGGAGGAAGCTGTTTTCAGTTGCAGCATGGTAATGTACCATATCACGCTGCACAGCCTGTAATGGCTCATTGAAAACATGAGTGTGAAAAGCTTCATTGGCCTGATCAGAACTTCCACTTTAATCCTAGTGAAATACTTTAGGATGATCTGGAAGGTTACTTTCAAGGACTGGTCCAATACATCCACAATCCGTAGGAGAATTGACTGGTACCTTGAAGGAGGAATGGGCCAACATACCTCGTTCCTATTACCAAAAATTGTTTCGGAGTCTACCGACAGAGGCTGCAGTTTGTAATTATTGCCAAAAGTGAGCCGATACGTTGTGAAATATTTTACCAATAAAAGGTTCTTTAAAAGATGGCGGTGCTCGGTTATTTTGGCAACATAGTGTATATTTTTATCAGATTTATTTTACTAAATTTTCTTTTATTTTATAATTTTAAGTAAATTTTTACATATTACAGTTTACATATTTTCCTTGATTTATTTTTCAACAGTTCGCTAATAATCAGTGTTTTTAATGAACAGTAAATAGTTTAAAGATTTTGTATGTTTGGATATATTTCAAAATAAGGTTAAGTCTGAATGCTTGCCATTTCTCTGGAAAGTTTCATGAAAATATGTCTCATTATTGCGTAATATTTTCTCTTCGTTCTTATCTATGTAAATTAAGCTAATAAATATTGCAGTTCTTCAGTTTTTAGTTTTCCCAGTAATCATTCCTCGTATTCTTAAAGCAATTAATTCCACGAAATTGCGGTATCTGCAAATCAAGACTAAAATTCGCTACGGTGTGTAGTTAAAGAGCTCATTCTTAAGACTTATATGCATATTCTAACGTCGTCTTTGTAGAAGACACAAACCTTATCTTACTGTCCATTATCGATCTTCCAATATTGATAACAGCGAATGCTTGGCGCCTTCTGCAGGCGTCTTTCTCACCGCATTAATAACCCCACTCACAGGAAAACACATTCGCGAGAAACATTAAATTAGAGGTGGTTCTTTAATAGCTCGTATCCTGTCTTTATTAGTTTTGGGTTAAGATGAAAGCAGGAGATATTTCCAGTGAGGTATAAATTTTCGCATAATTGAAATTGCTCAAGACGAGTAAGATAATGGAAACTTTGTCGGAAAAGCCTTCTATTTGCAAAAGGCAAAAAAAACAGTCTTTAAGTTCAAAGTTCAAGGATGTCTTGGTTAGTGGAAAATTGGTATGTTCTATATTACACTGTTAAAGTGGAAAATTCCCTAATCGTAAAGCAATTTTCAGAAAAATTATGTTCTGTTTTTCTTGCAATAATAAATTATATAAATAAACTACTTTAAACTGGCAAGATTGCTGAAATATCTGTTTTTTTTTTGGTTTCTTTTGGATTGTCTAGCAATTGTGTTATATATATCTTCTACAGAGCGCATACTTGCTAGTGTAATGGCTCAAAAGTGTCTTTAAAAATCAAAAAGCGATACTTTTATTTATAGTATGTACTCCATTTTGCTTGTTACCATGGAAAAAGTTTGGTGTTCCACAGCGACATCTAGTGTACGAAATTAACAATACATTGAAAATCACGAGAAAGTTTACTCTTGAAAATCAAAAAAAAAGGAAAAGCAAATTACAACAGAGAGAGAGAGGGAGAGAACTTAAAAAATTAACACATATATAGCTGCGTCTTCAAGAAACATTTACGCCATTAAATTCACTATATTATTTATGGCAGTTGCTCCTGCTGCTACAGACAGGCATGTGTTAAAACATTCCACAACAGAAAGAATGTCGAGCCATTAAAAAAAGATAATTACCATCTCCTTCTCTTCTATCGTGGTTTTGTTTTCACTTTCGTACTTTCCTTTTTTTATTTTTTGTCTTTGCCGAAGCTATTCCTGAAAAATATAAGAATCTCACTAGACTTACATTATTGCACGTGTTAACGTTAATTAGATTTTTATACTTTATATAAACAGACAACTAAGGAATTAATTTTCGCAGCAACCAGCTGACTTTATTCTTCACAAGTTAAGTGGCTTTGCTTTATTAATTACACTTTCACAGACGTATACACCTGGGAAAAAGTAAGTCCCAAAATGATGGTGTAAATTTAATTTTTAGATGATTGTTTGAACGACCTGTTTGTCATCGTCTTCTTTACAGCAATAAAATAGATTTTTAAAACCAAAAGGTAAATCAACGACTTCCCTAGAGCAGTAAACTGTTAAGATCTTTATATTGATATACTAGAGAAAGGAAAACAAAGGAACAAACAGATAGAGATTATTTTCGGTTATAATCTATTGTACTACACAATCATTTCAATGAATTTACTAACACGAGACGATGTACGAATCATTTTATTAGTTCATTAGTGTTGTTGGCCGGTACAAACGAGCAAACAAAATCCATCATTACAAAGGAGTTGAAACCCTTCAAATGGTCTTAACATTGCCGATGACGAGTACTACAGAATGTGGTTTCTAGAATTGTCTCAATGACCTTGCACAAAGTTTCGTCATCGCACGGATACTGATTCGAAGGGAATAACAGATGACAGTTAGTAAGTATATTTTATTCTTTGATACTATTATTACATTTTTTCCCAGTCCTTGAACTTTTTAGACTTCAGCTCCATGAAAAATACTTGCCATTGCGACTAAAACGGTGTTTATATTCCCTATCCTTCGACACCGCTGAAAAGATCAGGGTTCGAATCCGTCTTGGCAGAAGCAATGTTTATGAGCTTTTCAAAGGGAGGCCAACCTAGTCAATTTCGTGCCAGAAAACAGCCCTTGTGGGTAGTACAGTTGGTAGGGTCGCCGTCATCCCCACACCAGATGGAAAAGACCCGAGTTCCAGTCCCATCGATGACGTGATGAATTTTTAGGCCTTTTTCATAATGTGGCTGAATTAGTTAGTCTTAGGCGAGAATAACATGGTTTTTAATCCCGAAAACTTGGGTTTTCGCTCAGCACACAGAATACAGCTGTTGTTGTTGTTGTTGTTATTTTTGGCGCAAGGGCTGCTTAGACCATATTGCGCCTATCAGTGATATGAAAGTTATCAATGGTGACTGTTGTGGAAACAGTCAGAGACGATCATATAATTTTATTCGTTTAAGAAAACAGAATAACTCGAAGGGATTAGCATCGTTGCCTATGCTATGAGAGAGTTTTAGAGGTTCTTTTAGATTTGGAAGGAAGCTGAATGAGCATTGCCGAGCATGTTTGTACAGAGTGCATTCAACAAGAATGTGCTTCACTGTGAGCTGACAGTTGCATTGAAAACACTGTGGAGGATCATTTCCTGTGAGGAGAAATAGGTGAGTCAACTGGCTGTGGCCGATTCGTGCTCTGGCTAAGATTACTTCTTCCTTTATGTTAGTACAAAAACTGGAGGTCCATAACTGTGGTTTTGGTTTTATTTGCAACAACTTATTATCCGTTTGAGCTTGCCATAGAAGTGTCCATTGTTCCTTACATATCCTTCGTATCATAGGACTGTAATCAACATATGGAACGCAAAAACCTGAAGATGATGGGTTAGATGGATGTTTTGCGGCATAGTCTGCGCATTCATTTCCAGGGATCCCAGTGTGGCTTGGGATCCAGCAGAAGATGACCACTTGCTGGCGTTCCTGAATAAGAATTATCCTACTTCTTATGGTTTTTATTAAAGGATTGGTTGATGAGAAGGTGTTTTGTAGGGCAACTAGTGAACTCTGCGAGTCCGTATGTATTATACTTTTTTTAATGGAGCAATGGACAATATTTTCTAGGGCAAGCTTGATGGCGAATAACTCAGCTGTATAACTGCTGCATTCAGTAGGCAGAGATACAGAGATAGTGTTAACAGGGAAATCTGCTGCAGCACCTACTCCACTCTCAGACTTTGATCTATCTGTGTATATTTTCGTGAAATGCGGATAATTTTGTGTGTGAGCAGTATGAAGTTGTCGCACGTTAATATTTGCAAGGGAATCTTTTCCCCAGTTTAGGAAGTAATTGTCACAGGATGGATTAATATAGGACCATGGTGGAACTGAAGTGTTTGGATCTTAGAGGACTTTTTCAAAGTGTACATTCCAACTTTCTGATAGAGCCTGCAAACTGATGCCAGTAGGTTGAACTGCTTTGGGTTTATTTCTGTAGAACATTTTAAACTGTGAATCACTAAGTATAGGCCAAATGGGATGGGTAGGCATGCTTTGAATTTTATCAGCATAATTCAGAAGTAACACCTTTATTCTGAGGCAGAGGTGAACTTCATGGGCTTCAGCGTAGAGACTTTGTACTGGCGATGTTCTATAAGCACCTGTAACAATTCTGAGGGCAGAACGTTGAATAGGAGCAAGCCGTACTAGCACACTCTCCCTAGCAGAGTCATAGACCGGGGCCCCATAATCAAGACGAGATCTAATTAGAGTTCTATACAGGTGAAGTAAGATGTAACGGTCTGCATCCCATGTTGTAAAAGAAAGAACTCTGAGAATATTCATTTTTTTCTGGCAGGTTGTCCGGAGATATTTGATATGTTCTAAAAAATTAAGTTTCCTATCAAAAATTAGACCGAGGAGGCGAATGCTACTCATAACTGAGATAGGATGATTTGTCAGGTGTAGCTCTGGGTCAGGATGCATCCCTCCTTTGTTACAAAAGTAAATGGCACTAGATGTTTGATGAGATAGTCTGTAACCATTCTGTGTCATAAATAGTTCAATATTGTTTAGTGAGATTTGTAGTTGCCTTTCAATGAAGTTCATATTCAGCGAACTGCAGGAAACAGTCAGATCATCGGCATATAGATATGAGTTCACAGTGTTGGGAATACATTTGGTAATATGATTTATTCTCAATGCAAATAAAGTAGCACTGAGAACTGAGCCCTGTGGGACTCCTTCCTTTTGTATATAGATTTGCGAGAAGACATCTGTAGCGAACTTGAAAAGATCTATACTGAAGGAAGTTTTGTATGTAGCATGGTAAGTGGCCTCTCAGGTCAAGGGAATGAAGATCTTTCAAGATACCAAAATGCCAGGTGGTGTCAAAGGCCTTCTCTATGTCAAGGCAGACCATGACAAGATGTTCATTTCGGATAAATGCATTCCTGATATTTGTTTCAGCTTTGACCATAAGATCTAGGGATGAGCAATTTTTTCTGAAACCAAACTGGTTATCAGAGATTAGATGTTTTGAATCCAGATACCATGTTAATCGGCTGTGTATAATATTTTCTAAAGTTTTACTCAAGCAACTGGTAAGAGAGATGGGTCTATAATTGTGAGGGATAGAATGATCTCTCCCTGGTTTGGGAATTGCCAGTACATAGGAGTGATGCCAGCGAGTGGGGTATGAATGTTCAATAAATATACGGTTGTAAAAGGTCAGCAACAAGGATAATGATTTATTGTCTAAGTGTCGAAGCATTATATAATACACTCCGTCAGGACCAGCAGCACTGTTCTTTGAGGAATATATAGCTTCTTGAAGTTCGATCATAGTAAGTGTCTAATTGTATGGTAGAGAAGCAGCGGTTTTGAAGTTAAAGTTTGATTTTTCGGCTGAAGTTTTGATCTTCTGAAATGACGGATCATATGAGGTCGAGGCAGACAACTGGGAGAATACTGTCCCTAGAGTATTCGCAATCTCCACAGGAGTAGAGAGCTCCTGTCTATGCCAGTTGAATATTGGCGAGGATAATGGAGGAAATTTGCCATTTAGCTGTCTTATATTTTTCCATATTATTCATACATCAGTATTTTTATTTACTGAAGTTACAAATCGGATCCAAGAGTTTTTTTTAGCTTTCTTTCTGACGTGTCGGGCTTTGGCTCTGAGTTTCTTATAATTTATAAGATTATTGGTAGTAGGGTATTTGCGGAATATATTCAACGCTCGGTTTTTTTCTTTTTTTTTGGCATTCTTACATTCTTCATTCCACCAGTAGTTTATGGGTCTATAGGTGTCTGACTGTGATTGTGGGATGGCAATAGATGCAGCTGCTAGAATTTGTTTGGTGATATGATCAGTGGCTGTGTCAATTGGGAAAGATTCGATGATCTGTTTATCTAATGATACTTGGCTCAATCTGCCTTGGAAAACTTCCATTTTATGTGGTTTTCTGCAGTTTAAGAGTGTGATGTTTGGATTTTACAGATTAATGGGTAGTGGTCACTGTTCAGTGGATCATCTAGAGCTGTCCACTCAATATTAGGAAAGAGGATCGGAGAGCATATAGATAGATCTATTGCAGACACTGTTCCTGTTGGGAGATGAATGTAAGTTGGTGAACCAGTATTTAGGATGGTTAAGGTTTGTCTGTCAATGAGTATTTCAATGAGTGCCCTCGTCCATCTGCATTGGGAGAATCCCACAATGGATGGTGTCCATTGAAGTCGCCCAATAAACAAAAAGGGGTTGGCAACTGCAGGATAAGATTTTCAAGTTCGTGAATAGTACAAGGATAATTGTGTGGTAGATAGATCGAAATCAGAGTGATGCCAATTGCTATACGGGTAGCAACGGCTTCTATAGAGGTTTGTAAAGAAATGCGTCTGCATGGGACTCGCGAATCTATGAGACTGGCTACTCCACCACGAGCATTATTTGCAACAAGTCTATCGTGTCTGAAAAGAATATAGTTTTTTTTTTATCAAGGGAGATACCTGAGGCGTCAGACATGTCTCCTGTAAGCAGATGCCCACTGGATTATGCTGCTTAATTATGTCGTATATGTCACCAGGATTGCTCCTGAAGCCTCTACAATTCCATTGGACAACGTTGTTCATTGTTTAAATTTAGATGAAGGAACTGAATCTAACTGCTCTGCTTTTTGGAAGTCTGTTTGACACGGTCAATTTTAATCTTATCTCTTTTTGAGAAAACAGGTCTTGTGTCTATTTCATCCTCTGGATGGATCTCCAGAATGGTTTCGGTATCATCTTGACTGGAAATTTCATTAGTATCCAAAAGGGAGGAGTCAAATGTCTGTTTTCGATTAGAATCTGCGTTATCTACTTGGACGGATCTTACGGGAGCTGCATCGGCAGAAGGTGATATCGTGACTGGTGTGTTGTTAGCTGTGCTAGAAATCTGTTGCTTTGAAGGATGAGGTACAGAACTGAGTAGGGAACGAGCCCATTCCGAAATAGAGATATTTGGAGGTATTGAGGTATCAGTCTGGACTGATACTGAATGAAACTTTTTTAGAGGCTTCAGCATGCGTGCGTCTAGGTGTCATTAGTTGTATTTGTTTTCTTGCTTCTGGGAATGAAACTTTCTCTTCTATTTTATATTTCTGGATTTTTTTTCTCATACTTCCATTGTTCGCAATTTTTAGAAAAGGCTGGATGGTTGTCTTTACAATTGGGGCAGAGCGGAGCCTGGGCTTTACAGTCAGCCTGGGAATGATCTTTTGAACCACAATTAGGACATACAGGGGTCTCCTCGACAGACTGTTTGTGAGTGTCTGAATTTCTGACACTTGTAACATCTTATTGGGTTCGGAATATATGGGCGAATGCGACAATGCAAATACCCTGCTTTTACTGATGAAGGTAAATTAGGCGAGCTGAATGTCAAAATTATGCTGCGAGTTGGAAGGAGTTCGCCATCTTTTTTCATCATAATTCGTTTTGATCAGAAAGTTTGTGACTTTCTGATCCTGCAGTTCCTGAACAATTTCTTCTTCTGAACGTTCATTCGGTCCCATTCAGAAATAACACCTTTGGATGAATTAAGTGTGGTATGTGGGAAACCTTAACTGGAACTCCACCAAATGAGGTGAGTCTGAGTAGAGACTCAGAGTGTTTGTTATTGGTGGTCTCAACAAGCAGGTCGCCAGATTTCAGTCGTCGTACCATTTTAGGGGAGCCAGCTACGCTCTCAAGACATTTTTGAACGAGGAATGGTGATAAACTACCCAAGGATTGGTTAGTTAGTGAATGCAGAATCAACAAACTTGTGTTTTCCATTCTGGGAGCATCCGTCCTCAGTCTCTTTGGATTGGATGAGTCATTATCCGGTATGTGCAAATCAAATGAATTTGGATTTGCAGTCCTAATCGGTGGAAAATTATCACAGTCCATGTTTTGCTCCTTTTGGCCCTGGGGTTGGTTTTACCACCCAGATTTCCGGCCCCGCCACAGGGAGGCAGGGGCAGTGCCACAAGGTGACCAAGCGGCTAAGTTAGTTAGTACTATTAGAAATAAAAAACAGAAAGGTAACTTTCCTTTCTGGGCCTTTGCCTACTTCTTCTAGTGCAAAAGAGCTATAATAATTAATAAATAAAGAAAACAGTTGTTGAAACAAAATATAATCTATCACTTGAAGACTCTTTGGAGATAACGCTTTGAGTGGTAGATGACTTTCATCAACCGGCGAAATACCACCACTTTGCTTATTGGAGGTTTGAAGTGGTGAAACCCATGTTTAGTCTCTAGAGCAAAGTTTCCGGCATCCCCCCCCCCCATACTTCTTCTTCAACCCATGCATGGTACTAAGTACTATAGGTTTTAATACCTTTCGTGTTTGGGGTTTTCATAAAAAAAAAAAAAAAAATCACTTGGTCACGGAACGCTTGGCACCCGGGGCCCAGCACACAGAAAATCGACATTAGAACATACACAATTTAGAGACAATATACATGACCTTAGTCGCTGATGCTCCTAAAATCCTACTATAATAACAACAATAACTCGTATAGGTTGGTTGCTTAGGGGTTCCTTCACGTATCAACAACTTTATCTTAATATCTAGTTCATAAGGGTGTGCTGTTGTTGTTGTTGTTGTTGTGGTAGTGTTTTAGGATCATCAGTAACTAAGGCCATATTGCTCCATGTATACTGTCTGTAAATTGCGTGTGTTACGTTTTCCTGTTTGCTGGACGAAAAACCCGAGTTTCCAGGACTAAAAAACCATGCTACCCTCGCCTGAGACTGGCTAACTCAGCCACGTTGTGAAAAAGGCCCATAAAACTTCCTCACGTCGTCGACTGGGCTCGAACTTTCTTCCACCCGGTGTGGGAAGGAGGACTATTCTACCAACTGTGCGATCCAAAAGGGAAAAGATCGTGCATTATGTATGCACAAGTTTATGTGCTTGCAGGCCAATCGACAGTTTGTGAGGACCGAAAACGTCGGAATAATTCACTGAGAAATATTATACTCCATCCCCTCGTACAGAGAGATAAAGTAACATACAATACCTTACAAAGAAATCCGCAAGCTGATAAACACGTTGTTCATGATGAGTGGTAAGTAGATAGATAATCAAGAAAGAAGAAACTAATTATTATTTAAAGGATGCATAGGAGCTCCTTAGAAGAGTGACGACAGGTTTCAAAGGGAGGTACGGGTCGGATTGCTCCGGCATCGTTTGTTATGGGACCCAAAAGAGTCGTGTAGACTTCCAAGTCCTGAACGTTTTATCAGCTAAAAGGAATAATATTGCCCACGGGAACACTAAGCTGACTTAAATTTGAACAATTCATCTCTCTCTCTCTCTCTCTCTCTCTCTCTCTCTCTCTTTAACAAAACATTGCATTTGAGCTATAATTGTCACACTTTCGTTTCTGATAGACAAACATAGCCTATTATAGCAGCTGCACAATTTCATAAATACTATATACTAAAGCCAGTTTCATAAATACTGTGTACAAATACCTCTCTAGTTTTCGAAACATTACAGATATGAAAAAACCAAGCTGATGATGATTAAGGGTGTTAAGACACAAGGGCAGCAAGGCCAAGATGTCTTTCCAGGTGTTTTTTTTTTTTATGTAACTATTTTCAGATTCGTTTGTCAAATCGGATTTTCCGAATGAAATTAAACAGTTCCTCCAGATTTGCAGAGTTATCTAATATCTGTTGGAGGGTAAGTGGATTCTGGTTATTACATAGACTTTGGAAGCAAAGTAGTGTGGAATTTCTGAAGCGCGGGCATACTAATAAGGCGTGTTTGACACTGAGCTGAATTTGGCATTGAATACAGAGAAAGGGATTCTCATTAGCTAGTAGATGGTGAGTTTATTGTTATGGGTGGAACTTTTATGTGTTTGCCAGAAGATTATCGGGATTATTTCATTCGTAATTTGCATGATGCACTTTCTGGTCATACGAGCAGTTCTGTGTCGGAAGCCGTAAAGTATAGCGAAAAGAGCAAAATTAAGTGCATTGGTATCACTATAGAAACTCGCCCAGATTACTGCTTAAAAAGGCGTCTGAGCGACATGTTGCAGTATGGATGCACTAGACTCGAAATTGGGGTTCAAAGTGTCTATGAAGATGTAGCTCGAGATACAAATCGAGGGCATACTGTGAAAGCAGTATGCGAGTCTTTTCAGTTAGCAAAGGATGCTGGATTCAAGGTTGTCTCACATATGATGCCAAATTTACCAAATGTTGACTTGGAAAGGGATATTGAACAGTTTGTTGAGTTCTTTGAAAATCCAGCATTCAGAGCTGATGGTCTTAAGATTTATCCAACACTTGTCATCAGAGGTACAGGATTATACGAACTATGGAAAACGAGAAGGTACAAAAGTTATCCCCAAGTACCTTGGTAGATCTGATAGCAAAGATATTAGATCTTGTTCCCCCTTGGGTGAGAGTATATAGAGTCCAGAGAGATATTCCAATGCCACTTGTGACTTCAGGGGTTGAACATGGATAATGCGTAAGGTGAGTGTGGCCAATTCGTAGTCGGGCAAGCATTACTTCTTTGCGACTTTTTCTGATGCTTGAGTTCCATATTTTTGGATTCGGTTTTATTTCTTGGAGTTTATTATTAGTTTGGTTTCTCCATATTTCAGCCCATTCATCTTCACTTGCTCTAATAATAATTGGTCTGAAATCAGTGTATGGTACTATCATTGTTTCGTTTGATAGTTCTGATGTTGACTTGGCTGCATTGTCTGCCTTTTCATTGCCTTCTTCAGAGTGTTCTGGAATCCAGCAAAGTGTTATTTCAGAGTGTTTTTTTTTTGACATCGGTTGATAAGAAAGCTAAATTGTTGTTGTTTTTGTTATGGGGGCATAATGGCACATAAGCTGCTAAGGCTATAATGTGCCTATTCACTTATTATATTAAAATATGAGAGTTTTCCATAAAGTCAGAAGAAAATCTGAAATCAGAAATAATTAAAAAGTTCAGTTTGCCGTTGAAGTCAAAAAATTCAGAAATATTTGCCTTATCACCAATGAGATTTTCCAGAATAATTGGTTTAGAAGATTAACCAGTGAGATCAAGGATGAAGTTCTGTCTTGTTTATAGTAGAGGCAGCCAATAAGAATATGTTTAACAGTAAAATTGTTGGAACAATGTGTGCACTGTGGTGGATCATCTCCTGTGAGTAATGAAGGTGGGTCAGATGGGCATGACCTATTCTTGCCCTTGAAAGGACTGCTTCTTCTCGTCTCGATGTACGGACACTGGGGCGCCAAATTTTCGGATTATGTTTAAACTGAAAGAGTTTATTATTAGTCTGAGAGTTCCAGAGTGCTGTCCATTGTGATAGGCAAGCGGCATGTACGGTTAGAGCATAATCTAGGTGGTAGATGACTCTCATCAACCTGTGCAATACCACCACTTTGCTTATTGGAGGCTTGAAGTGGTGGAACCCATGTTTAGTCGCTAGAGCTAAGTTCCGGCCAAACCTTCCCCATCTCTTCCATCATGCAGTATGATTGATGACTTTTGAGGTTATGATGAACATCGTGGCGAGATCCAATATTCCTTACATTTCGAGGGTACAGCTCTAAAACGGTGTTCGCAGGCCGGCCGCTAGTTAGTACACCGGACCGAACCTATTGGTAACTCTCTAGGAGGCTTCCGGATCAGCTAGTATATAATCTTGCTACCTCTACTCTGCCAGATGGTGACTGGAGGGAGTCCGAGTAGTGTGTATGCCTAGGGAATTGTCGAGGACACGTTATGCCAAGGATCTGGGTATATTCTTACCATGTGTACGCCATATCCAAAAATTTCATTACTTCATACAGTATGTCCCACCCACTTTTTCTTACTATTGAATACACCATGAATTGTCGAACTAATATAGTAAGCTTATCTGCAAAAAGATCTAAACCTCCCAAACACTTCCTAGTTCATTTCACAAATGTACGTGGTCTCAATTCTAATCTGAACGATGTCCATTTCCACTTGCAGTCTGCCAAACATCATGTACTTTTTCTGACAGAATCTCAGTTATCGGTTGATTCAACTATTGCTCATCTCAGATGCCCAAATTATTCGCTGTATGATTCCTTTCGCCTCAAAGGTGGTACTTGTGCATATGTCCGTTCTCTGTCAGACCCTGTCAGAGACTTGGCAATTTGGAATCTCCTCTCTTTGATCTTCTCTGGCTTAAAATCTCTCTACCTCATTGTGTCAAATTCATCTGTTGTCTCTACCGTTCTCCCAACTCCACTTGTCACTTGGAGCTCTTTGACTTCCTCTCTTTGCAACTTGACTTTCTCCAGTCCAACTTTCCTAACAGTGAGGTAATTTTCCTTGGAGATTTTAATGTTCACAACTCCAGCTGGCTTCCGTTTTCTAGTCACACCGACCCAGCTGGTCGAGATGCTGAGGCTTTTGCAATTACCAATGATCTTGCACAGATTGTTCATTTACCCACAAGAATATTCGACAGTCCTAACCATACAACCAACACGCTTGATCTTTTTCTCACAAACAACCCTTCTAAGTACACGGTCGAAGTGAGAGGTCCTTTAGGCACTTCAGTTCACAACTTGGTGATTGTCTCTTCGCCAATGGAGCCTTTATCTCATGGTTATTCCCAACCTCGTGTTGTTTGGCATTACAAGAATGCAAAATGGGATGACCTGCGAGATTTCTTTTCTTCTTTTCCTTGATCGGATTACTGTTTCAAAACTTCTGATGTCAACGTTTGCTCAGATCGTGTCAGTGAAAATCCATTTACTGTCCAACTTCAAATTCACAGAACCAACTTTTCATCTTCCTCGTTTATTAATTCAACTGCCGTTTTCTGGAACAATCTTCCTTCATACGTATTTCCTGAAAATTACAGTCTACAGAAGTTCAAGTCCAATGTCAACAAATATCTTCTTTCGTCTTCTCAACCTCCAACCCAAGCACAGTACTAAGTACTATAGGTTCCAATACCTCTCGTGCTTGGGGTATACATAAATAATAAAAAAAAAATCTGATGCTGGAACAGAGATATTGGTTAAATCTAAGGTAGTTGGATTTTTTGTAGCTTTATCGGCCAGTTCATTCCCTAAAATACCGGAATGTTCTGGAATCCAAAAAAAAAAAAAAAAAAAAAAATTGACTAGTTGGTTGCGTTCCTTAATTTGCAATAATAAGCTTCTGATTTCATCTAGAACAGGGTGAACTTTATCTGAGGAATTACACAACGACATGATTGAGCTGAGGGAATCAGTGTAAATAACAGATTTTAAGGAACAATCAGAATAGAGATTTTCTAAAGCTAGTTTGATTGCATATAATTCAGCAGAAAACATACTAAATTCTGATGGAAGGGATACTGATACAATTGTATTCGGAAACACTGCAGCTGCTCCAACATTGATTTAGATTTAGAGCCATCAGTATATATAAGGCCTGCTGGTCTTATTTTATTAGGTTTATTTCTGCAGAGATTAGTTAGTTGAGGATTGAAGAGGTATAGGTGAATAGGATGCAAACAGCAACTTTTTATTTTGGAAGCATACTTCAGTAGTAATATTTTTCTGCGGAGGTGCAAAGAGGGTTCGTGAGCTTTAATGTATCGACTGTGAGTTGAAGATGTCCTGAAGGCTCCAAGTGCAATCCGTAATGCACTGTGTTGTATTGGATCCAGCCAGCGTAGTACACTCTTTCGGGCAGAATCGTAGACTGGAGCACCATAATCCAAACGTGATCTAATTAATGCTCTATATAGTTGAAGCAACGAGGTACGATTTGCTCCCCAAGACAAGGCGAATAAAACTCTAAGTATATTGAGCTTTATCAGACAGGTATCACGTACGAATTTAATATGTTCAAGGAAGTTTAACCTTGTCAAGGGTTAACCCCAAGAATCTGATGCTGTTGCCAATCGGAATGGTAAAATCTGATATATGAAGTTCGCGATCTGAATGTAATTTGCGTTGATTTCAAAAATGTATAGCGACAGTTTTCTGTTGTGAAAGACGATAACCATTGAGCAGTGCCCACTTTTGTATTTTATTTAGTGATATCTGCAAGTGATGTCTGCAATTCAATAGATCTCATGTTCTGAGAATGGCAAGAAAGAAAAAGATCGTCATCATAAAGTAAGCCTCAACAGTATTTGGAAGTTCTTTAGTAATGGAGTCATTTCTAATGGCAAAAAGATTTGCACTCAGTACAGACCCTTGCGGAACTCCTTCTTCCTTCAAGAATGTCGTAGAAAGGGAGTTAAAATCTCGTACTTGATAAGAACGACTAACGAGTCGTCTGTGGATCATTTTCTCAAGGATTTTACCGAGGCATCTGGAAAGGGAAATTGGCCGGTAACTAAAATAATTGTAGGGATCTTTACCGGGTTTCAAAAAGGCCAAGACCTAGGATAGATGTTTTCCAGAAATATTCGATTATAAAATAACAGCAGCAGCTGTAATTGTTTGTAATCAAGGTGCTGTAACATGATGTAATATATTCCATTGGGCCCTGCTGCACTGTTGCGTGCTGTTCTAACGGCTTGTAGAAGTTCCAAATACTGAAGAGGCTGGTTATATGGTAAGATTACAGAGGTGCGAAAGTTGATGGGTCGCTGTTCTTAATTTTCTGGAATCCGGGGAATAGCTTGATGCCGCTGAGACTTGAGCAAAGGTTTTGCCCACGGCATTTGCTATAGTCAGAGGAGCAGAGTTCTTGCCCATTCCAGGAAAGGATTGTTGAAGGGATGGTCGGAAACTTTCCAGAAAGCTGTCTAATTTTCTAATTTTCTTCCATATTAATTTGCAGTCAGTGTTTCTATTTACAGTGGATGCAAACCGAGTCCAGGAGTCCTTCTTGGCTTGTTTTTGAATGAGACACGTTCTCTTAGTTTCTTATAGTTGATGAGATTAGCTGTGGTTGGGGATCGTCTGAATAAATTCCACGCTTTATTTTTTTCCCTCTTTGTTTTCGTGCATTCATCATTCCACCAGTAGTTAAAATGACACCGAGCCAAGGGATTCGTCAATGGAATTGAGTTTTTAGTGACTGATAACAATTGGGATGTGATATATTCTGTCACTTCATCTATGGGTTGTAATCGGATAATTTCCTCATTCAGTTTAATTGCTGACTGAAATTTCACCCAGCTGGCACGAGAAAATTTCCATTTCCGGCAGGGTTCGGCTAATGGTGGTTGTGCAGTGAGCATATTACAAATCATTGGGAAATGATCGCTGCCCATGGGATCATTCATAACAGACCATTCCATGACTGGAAACAGTACCAGGGAGCATATTGAGAGGTAAATTGCAAAAGTTTGTCCAGTTGGCAATTGTATGTACGTAGGTTCACCTGTATTAAGAATGGTAAGATTTTGCCTATCTAGAAAGGTTTCAGTCAGTCGGCCATGTGTATCTAATTTGGAAGATCCCCATAAAGGGTGGTGACCATTGAAACCCCCCAACAGACAGATAAGGGAAGGTAACTGCAGTAGACGGTTTTCCAGATCTCGGTAAGAGAAGGTATGATTTGGTGGAAGATAGATTGAAACTAGTGTTATCGCAATCTGAGTAATGAAACGTACAGCGACAACTTTAATTTCTGTTTTTGAAGAACAATTTTCTTTGCTGGGATATGCGAGTTGATCAAGATGGCCACACCATCACGGGCAGTATTTGATGTATTGTGATCTTTTCGATATATAGAGTAGTTGTTTATGGAGGTGGAAATTTGGGAAGTTAAAGAGGTTTCTTGCAAGCAGAAACCCACTGGAGAGTAGCGAAGAATAAGGTAATGAATATCGTCGATATTGCTACTAAAAAAATAAGGCATTACTTGAGATGAGAACAAGGAGCTGTATCTGACTGTTTTTTCAGTATGGTAGTTTTATGTCGGTCAGATTTCTGTTTGTCTTTTTTTGAAAATGTAGGCCGACCAGTGTCCATTTCTTCCTCCACATATATTTCTAAAATCGAATCTTCCTGGTTGGATGAGTATTTAGTATCCATGGAGGTGTCTTGTATATATATTTTTGAAACTTTCTGTATGCAACTTTTACTATGTGATGCAGTAGCAATCACGGGTGGGGAAGGACATGTCACCGGTACTGTAAGAGGTGTGTTACTTGCCTGGTCTGATTGCTTAGGGACACTGGACTGTTGCTGAGAGAGGGCAGCTCGAGCCCAGTCGGAGATTGATATGTTTAAGGGGACTGTAACATCAGTTTGGGTGGACACTCTTTGTTGGTTTTGTGTAATATTAGCTTAAGTACTTTTGGACATAGTAGGATCAATTATTTTTCTCGCTTCTTGATAGGTTACCTTGTTCTCAACCTTATATTTAACAATTTATTTCTCCGCCTTCCATCTGTCACATGTTTTTGAGTACGCAGGATGGTTGCCTTTGCAGTTGGAGCAAGTCTTTTCTGTCGCCAAACATACAGATTGTGTATGATCGGAAGATCCACAGTTGGGACATACTGGGTTTCCTCTGCATGTCGTTTGAGAGTGGCCATATTTTTGGTACTTGTAACTTCTCAAAGGATTGGGTATGTATGGACGAATACGGCAAAGAAGATAACCCGCTTTCACTGATGATGGCAGGTTTGGGGAATTAAATGTAAGGATAATAATCCTAGTGGGTGTAAGGTTATTGTATTTTTAATCATAATTCTTTTAGCCGCAATAACATTTTTATCATGAAGTTCTTGAGTTATTTCCTCCTCCGTCACATTCAACAGATCCCAGCTAGATATCCCACCTTTAGATGTAGTTAGTGTTTTATGGGGAGATACACTCACTGGTATACCTGCAAAAATTGTCAGTTGTACAAGTTTCTATGAATGTCTACGGTTTGCTGTTTCTAATAGTAGGTCTCCAGATTTTAGCCTTTTAACCGTCTTAGGAGATCCAGCAATTCTCTCCAGGTTTTACTGGATGAGGAAAGGAGATAACTTGCTGACAGGTTGGTCTGAAAGTGAGTGCATAATTAGAAATACAGAAAACTTTGTTGTTGGTGAATTAGTTTTCAACCTCTTTGGTTGTATGATGTCAAAATCAGATCATTCTCTGGCCGACAGCTTGTTGGCTCTAGAGGTGGAAACACATTTTGCTCCATATTTGCTCCTTTTCGCCCTTGGCAGATGAGCTTTTCTGCCAAGGTTTCCGGCCCCGCCACGGGGAGGCAGGAGTAGTACCTGGTGTGATCAAACGTAAAGTAGTATGGGGTTAGTAATAAATCTATGAGAAAAAAGAAAGGTTGCTTCCCTTTCTTGCTCTGTACAAGAACTTTTTTGACAAGAGCTGTTATTAAATAAAGAAATTGCTTAACGAGAGGAACGTAAAATAACTATATATCACTTTTAAGAAATCGCACTGAAAGTCACAGAGAAATCGCTTAGTCACAAACGCTTGGCACCCTGGGCCAATTCCGAAGTAAGCGAAATTAGGTTTAAATTGTTCACAAGTGTTAAGTTATCCAAATATCCAGACTTTAACCGCTTGTGGGAGGACTACAACCGGAGTGCATTGTGATATCCAATGTAAATTGTCTGATTAATAACCTTTCGCCTTATTTTCGCTCTAAGAAGGAAAACTGAACAAACACCAAAGAGGTCCGTCCCTTCTTCGGGAACTTAACTTTTGAATTAGCAAAAAAAAAAAATGGCAGTTTGCCTTCATCCTGGAATATTGTGAAAGGTTTCTTATCCAGTCAAATTGCAATCATTTGCTAACCAGCTCGACCCTAGTTAGGTTTAAAAATGCTGAAGACGTTACATTTAATGCAGGAGAAGTATTGGAATTATGGAAGGATTGAGTAGAATAGTAGTTAACAATATTCTACTCCAGTTCTTCCATAAATACTGCTAACACACGATGACACATGCCAGAACATGTCTCTGGAGGCAACACATCATCTCGAAGAAGGATTATAATAAGATCACTGCCATTACTTTGTAGTCGCAACTCTTACGTAGTTGGCATCTAAACTTAGTTCCATTTAAGATATCGTTTTCTGTAATGCTAGAGGGAAGTGATTGAATAAAAGACCAGATGGATTTATCACGTGACAGACAGTACTGCAAATCTCGACTGCTCTGTCTCTCTCTTTCTCTGTCTATGTCTCTCTCTGTTACTTTTGTTTCCTTTCGATACACACATCTCCACATCGCTTTCCATTTCATTTTTTTTTTTGCTCCTATCTGAACCGAAATATTTTGAAAAGAAATATTGATTTTTCACTCTGAAAGATGACACTAAAAGGAATGTTCTCTTCAAATAATGAATACATGTCGGTACACATTCCCTGTACTCTGTCTAACAAAAGGATCCCCATCTTCTTTCACGTACTGCTTTTTACAAATGTATATTTTTATCTTACGAGTTAGCTGCTTAAAAGTGTCTTCCAAATTAATTCTGATAAATTAAACAATTTATTCTTGTCAAAACAAACTTCGTATTTAAATTTCTGAAGGCTTGAACGGTATAAAATAAGTACACAGTGTGATCCTTGAAGAACTTAGCGATCAACAAACATTTTTCATCCAGCTTCTACGTCATATTGACCTATTATACAGTAGGTAGCAATATATAAATAAACAAGGGCATATCTAAATAAATATATCAGGTGAACAGCTCCCTTCTCATCTTTAGTCTGTATTTGAACAAGTTCCATTATGTCATAAATTAACCATTTCCAAATGTCAAAGATGAGGTCGCAGAAACACACCAAGTCTTTCATCATTAAGTACTTCCGGTATTTTCGTAAATAGGTTTCTTTAATGATGTTTTCGTTAACCATCATTATGGATATTTCTCACTGGTTTGAACTCCTCCTTCTTCACTTCAATAACCATAATAATAAACGATAATGAAGTTCATCACGCTTGGTACGGTTGCAGGTGAGTTTAGAAATAACATCCGATCTCTAAGCTTTGTTTTATTTATTTTTTTTTTTTTCAAAACAGGACAACAACCTCGATAGTGACCCAAACATTAATGCCAAGGTACATATAAATCCACTTTAGCTTCTATATTAACATCTGCTAAGAAGCTTTTAACAAAACCTTATCACACACTTGTAATTTATACTGATTTGTAATACCATCAGAAATTCTCAAGTGTTAGTACAAGAGTTGTTAAATTTAAACATATTCGATGCTTGCCAGTTCTCAGCAGTGTAGGAGGAAACTGATGCTCGTACCTTTTAATCAACACGCCAACGTGCTAATTCACAACAAGGCCTCCATCATAATCATATATCAAAAAGATGGCGCATCCAAACCAAACCACAATGAAATGATTGTGTTTTTAACTGTTGAAGATGTTGAAGTTTTTAACAGTTCAACCACAAGAAATTCATGACACAATCATAGGGTGGTCGTTCCTACAAGTTCTTGAAAGGAAAATCAAGATAATCTTGACTGTATTATCATTCAGTAATTGACAGTTATACGACACTCATGGGTTCTTTAAGGGGAGATATTTTCTGAATAATTTGATTAGTCACAAGAGAAAAGGATGTAAAAATTACTTTTGATATCATATACTTAGATTTCAGTAAAGCTTTTGACAGTGTTCCACGTGAAAGACTGTTGTGTAAATTGGATTAGTGTGGACAAGTTACTGCTATGGAATAAAGAATGATTAAATGACAGTAGAGAGAAGTTATTAATAGCCACTGCGATTCGTGGAATAATGTTATTAGCGGAGTTCCTCAGGTTCCTCAGTGTGATCCCCTTATTGTTTTCGATTTTTATCAACGATAATGATGAAGACTGGTTTAATGTCTAATTTTGCTAATGATACAAAGGTGAGCAGAGTAGTTAATGACATAATTCGGAGTTTGCCAGAAGTCCTGGAATAATTAGGCAGATGGGCTAAAATGTCGCAATTGAGGTTTAACATTGATAAATTCATGGTCTTGGGTAGCAGTAATCCCAGAATGACAATCTGTTTGAGTGGTACACATGCAAGGTAATGACCCTCGCGGGAAGCGCAGTATATATAACCATCGTCCTCCCTACACCGGATGGAAAAGAATCTCGGTTCGATTCTCGTCAACAACAAAGAAGTGGCAAAGGAAAAAGACAAGACGATAATTACAGTTCGACATAAAGTTTTCTGACAGTGCAGACGGACTACTAGAACAGCTCATAGGGTTTTGTCCATGATATACAGGAATGAATTTTGCCATCAGAGATAAGGAAGTGATTATGCCGTTGTATAAGACAATATCGAAACTGCACCTTTAATATTGCATACAAGTTTGGAAACCTCATTTTAGCAAAGATGTGCTTCTGTTGGAATGGGTGCAGATAAGAACATCAAGATTAGTCAGAACACTGAATGTTACTACTAAATAAAGAATCGCGTTCCTTAAATTATAGTGCCTGCGCCTGCTAACAGAAATGATAAAAGTTTGGTTCAGTTTAGGGGTTTTATGGCACTTTAGGTTTACGTTTAGGCTTTATTGGCGCTTTAGCAACTAAGACTTATAATGCGCCAAAACCAGGTCATGGAAAAGATTACGGTTAAAATATTTCACTGCCCAAAAAATGAGGTCACTTTGTCAAAAGGTATAACGATAAAGGTATATCTCTGCTATAAAATATATATTTTTAAATAAAACAAAAAAATGTTTAAATGACTTTAAAGAATAAAAACGGCTGACACGTGGTCGTTATCGGATAAAACCTGACTGAGAGTATAAGGATCAGTCAGGTGACTAAAAGCGATAAAATATAAAGCACGTTTGTGCCTATATCTTGGACACTCGGTTAAAATATGGTGAATGGTTAAAACATTTTCACAATGACTGTGTTCTATGAGGTGACTTGTTGATTATATTAGTCTAAGTGCGAGATTGCTGGCACACACCTGTATTACACTACCTCAGGCGTGTGCAAGATTTGTGACAATTTTCACGGACAGTAGAACAAGGCCCGCCTCCTGGTGGCTAGAGAGGGGTACTAGGCAGCAGTTACCCAGGTGTTGGCTGCTCCCTGATGGCTAAGAGGCCTGATACAACACATGCACTTACTACACGAACCTAACACAACATACACCTTTTATAACTTTCTGTTAGGGGATTGCTCTGTTATATGTGATCTTGCTGACATACAGCTTTGTTCCACCATATACTGTTTTGGCTTAACATGGCTACCCTTCTGACATAACAGTAACTCTTGTTTATTTATATGGTAGTCAGCATTTTTCTTTGGGGCGTTTAAACGCTGACAAATTTTGTCAGATTTTAAACACACAGAATGTTGATTATATTGGTATACTTATTTTATTGAGAAATGATAATTTGTACCCAGTATTCTAATTTTAAGTTTGTATGTACAATGACAACTTTAAATTATAAATTAATCAGTTAGCCTTTGCTTCCTCCCTGAAGTACAAAGTTGACGTTTTCTAAATTTTTGGATTTAAAACCTTCCAGTAGGCCGCCATTGCTTCTTATATACCCTATAGTAGAGGTTTCTTCAGTTTTGTGTTGATAAAAATATAGAATACGATGCAAATATTATTTTATTATGGTCTAAGTCCAATATATACAATTGTGGTGGAAGTCCAATATATATAAATTCATCGTCTTTCTTGATTTTAATTTTATTTGCCTGTACAACTTTATGTCCTTGTAGTCCTTGGAGTAATTCTTCTTCGGAAACATTTATGTAGTCCCATTCAGACAGGACGTCTTTAAAGGTATAGTATTCAGGATGGCATATGTGACAGGAACAGCTTCAAAGTTTGATATTCTCATCATGGCTTCAGAGTATCTGTAGTTCATAGTCTCTATAAGTAAATCTGCAGAGCAGAGCAGAGTCTTTTCATCATTTTAGGTGATCCAGCACATTTCTGAATAAAAAAGGGGAAAAGTGCACTTATCGGTTGACTTGTTTGAGAATGCATTCTTAGGAACAGATGATCTGTTCTGAATCTTTCTTTGTCTCTTGGGTTGGGATGTGTCAAAGTTGGTCTGGTCTGTCCTTGAAGAAGTCGAGCCCAGTGATTCAAACTATTATATCAGCCAACCTATTATTCAAATTCTTATGCCGTGCTCTGTGTCTTATGTGTTTTGCTAGACGAAACATCCCAGTTTCTGGGGAAGAACCTTGCTATCTACGCCTGAGACCGATTAACTCAGCCATGGAGTGAAAAAAGCCCATTAAAGTTCCTAGCGTCATCGACGAGATTCGAACTCGGGCCTTTTCCACCCGGTGTGGAGAGGACGGTGACGATACCACTGTTCTACACGCGCCCAAGTGATGGATAACTTTCTTCTTGATCCATATTATATCCTTTCAGCCCTAGGTAAATTAACTTTTCTGCCAAGGCTACCAGCCCCGCCACAGGGAGGCAGGAGCAGTGCCTGTTGTGACTAAGCGAAGAACAGTAGGAGTCAGTAATAAAACTATGATAAATAAAGAAAGGTAATTTTCCTTTTTTGTCTCTACCAGTACTTTTGAAATAAGAGCTGCGATTAAATAAAAGGATGTCTTAAGGAGAAGAACGTAAGAGAACTAGAATTCATTTTTTAGAAAATCGCAGTGCAAGCTCAGAGAAATCGCTCAGTCACAAAATGCTTAGCACCCAGGGACAGTCACTGTATAAATGTGTTTTTGGCTAATGCTGCATAAGCTGGTTTCCTTGCATCATTTGCCACTTCTGATATTAATACCAAATTCAAGAACGTAAAAAAGGTATGTTTCAGATTTCTGCAGTAAAATTTAATTTATATTAACCGTTTTCTTCGATAGTGAAATTTAGACCATTATAGAATCTTTAAGTGGGAAAATTTAAGAAACTTCAGCAGAGTTTATTTAGGAAATTCCAATAATTATTTTCCAGACATTAACTTTAATAAATTTGCTTCACTGAATTTGTTATGATCCGACTAATCATTTCATTTCAAGGTATTAATTTCTTCGCTGGAGAACTAAGGTCCTCATCATATTTCTTTGTGTGACTCGAAAGGCATTTTTATTACTATATTTCTCAACCTGAAAGATAAACCGCGCTCTCTCAGTTTTAAATTGGATAAATGTCTTTCAGCAGAAGCAGAATTTACTTTGAATACGCTATTTGACTTTTCTTTGCTAAACAAAGATGCTTTTGTGTTTTCGTTTTCTTTGGAATTCATAATGCTCCCTGACTATTTACATCCATTGAACAGAACCAGTCTCGTAAGAACTTTCTGAAAGCTTTTCTTCATTAACTTAAAAAGTACAAAGAAAGAGCGGCTGACGTTTTAAAGGGTATATTTAAAAAGATGCCCAGAAATTCTAATGAAGGTATTGTTTTGATATTCACAAAGAGACTATCGGAATAGATCGATGAAAATCCCCATCCTCAGCTTTGTTCTGAAACTGCATATAAATTAACGGCATTGTGTGTGGAGCATTATTCAAATGGTTTTTCTTTTCTATAACTTCAAATATGAATTCAGTAATCATTTATTTTCTCAGTTTATTTGCTATGCCCATTTTTATGCATTTGTTGTATTGTAATCTACGTTTTTCTCGTACAGAGATTTTTAAATGAATATACGTATCAAATAGCTACACGAAATTTCCTACCATCCCTCAATTTAGGCAAAATCCAATTAAAATAAATATTTTTTGATATTTTGTAATTTTTGATAAGAGTCGAGCAGTAGCTGGCCAATATTCAAAAACCCATCTAGCACGCTACTGAGGTGAAACCATCGATAACTTATCTTCATTCGGAGAAAACCAAGGATGAATTCAGTTGTGCCCAAATGGCTGAGGTGGCTTGTCGGACGTCATATTGTGATAGTGGTGTCGGCTGTCAATAAACTGCTGGGTCCTCCTTAGATTCAGATGAAAGTGATGAGAGGCGGTGCAGCTGGAGCGCAGCCATCTATGACAAGTGATTGAGGGGTATGGGATCTCTGATCCACAGGATATATTTTCTGTAAGGTCAACAGCAAATTTCCTAATTACAGCATCGATGTCTTGAATTCCTTCGAGTATCTGGTAGTGTATGAATCGATCTTATTAGTGGATGCAAGATTTGAGAGAGCAAATTGTTTGAGATTGCTCTAAGCAGGGCAGGCAGAATCCGCCATCTACGGAGACTCAAAATGGGAAAAATGTTATGACGCCGATCAACATATTTACTGTGATTACAAGTCGCTCTTCATCAATGAGAGATAGAGGGAGAGAGAGGAGATGGAGCAAGATATTCTCACGGTAAGGGAGGGACAGCGCAGCAGTACAAATTGGGATGATATCCCATGTCTGTAGGTTGCCCATCTGAGTAGGCAGAATTTCGCTGCATAAAGTAATTGGGAGTACACAGTGATATTAAATCATAGCTTTGTATCCAAAATACCTCCTAAATCTGAGTGATAAAGTACAGTGAGTATCATAGCTCCACTAAGCATAAGCAGTTGCTGGTTCTTTCATCAATGAGACTCACTTTGCTGTGAGAATATTGAGATCATATCTTATGTAGCAGCTGACTAATGAGAGGAGAAAATTGTTGGTTTATTCGGTTCGGTGACCGAATTGGGATCCGAATTTGTTTAGATGTTTTGCAGGATTTTTAAGTCATCAGTTAATGTAAATATATCGGTCTTTGGCTTATAAATTGGGGAGATGATGGCAGTGAATAGGAGGCCACAATGGATCCCTTGTGGTACTCCTATTGTTAGCTGCTGGGAATAAACTTCGTGACCAGCATGGAGTAGGACTATCAAATTATAAGAGGAGTAATGCACCTTCACCAGTGCAGTAGTAATCTTTGAGCAGTCAAAGGAGAAGGCTACTCGAATGGCATCAGATACTGCATTGATGTCGAGATAAGTTATATCTCAAAAGGTAAAAGTATACTGTAGGTGGTAGTAAAAAGACTAGTAATACGTAGTTAGCCTGTTCGGTAATAAGAAATGAATTTGAGGTGGAGGATATGGATGTGGAGTTCTAAGAATAGAAAGGAGGATCCTTTCTAGTAATTTCAGAAGATACCACGAATTAGATATAGGTATGAAGTGTTTCCTAATGCTGTGGTACCAATTTTCCCCCTGATCTGACCAGATAAAAATTGGAGAAAGATGCTTTGAGTGAGTATTTCAATTAAATTGTTGCGTATACACGGCAAGAATATACCCCGTTCCTTGACATAACGTGGCCTCGACAACACGCACCTACATACACATTACTTGGACTCCCTCCAGTCCCTGTCGGACAGAGTAGAGGCAGCGAGATTGTTCACTAGCTGATACGGATTGCTCCTAGAGGATTGCCAATAGGTTCGGTTCGGTGGACTTGCTAAGACTAATAATACACCTGCCTGGATAGGCGTGTCAGTGAAGATTGCAAATGTTCGGGAAGGTTCTGATGTGTGTGTGTGTGTGTGTGTGTGTGTGTGTGGCTGGGGTATGGTTGTTTATTGGCGCATTATCTGCTATGGCTATAGTGCCCCTATTCGTAAGAATATCAGAAAATAATTAAGAATGAAGCAGTTCAATTTCATTTCAGTTCTGAAACCTATTCATAAAAGAATATTCATTCCAATTTGTTTCAAAAAGCAGAAAAGTTCCTTAATGTTTGCCTTCTCTCCAATGATATGATGTAATGTGAACGGTTCTTGAAGATTACCCAGATTTCGAAGTATTGAAGTACGATGTGGTTGATAGTGTGGACAGTCAATCAAAATATGTTTGACTGTTTGATGATGTTCAGAGCAATGTGAACATTGAGGAGGATCATCGCCTGTGAGTAGATGGAGGTGAGTCAGATGGGTATGCCCTATTCTAATCCGTGCGAGTACCACTTCTCGCCGAACTGTCTGAATGCATGGGTGCCATAATTTTGGGTCCTGTTTCAACTGGAAAATTTTGGCTATTTGTTTCTTTATGCCATAGCTCTGTCCACTGTGCATGGTATGCTGTTTTAATTATGATATTATAATCAGAAGCTGGAATGAAGACAGAGGTTAAGTCTAAGGTTGATGGATTTTCAGCAGATATATCAGCCAGTTCATTTCCTTTTATGCCTGAATGTGCTGGACTCCGGCAAACCTTCGCCAGTTGTTGACGATGACCAATTTGCAATAGCAAACTCCTGATTTTCATTAAAATATGGTGATTCTTTTGAGAGGGATTCTGCATTGCTCTAATTGAGCTGAGAGAGTCAGTGTAAACTATATATTTTGCAGATCGGTGTAGAGTTAAATATTCTAGAGCTAATTATATTGCACACAGTTCTGCTGAAAAGTTGCTATATTCAGGTGGAAGAGAAACTGATATGATAGCAGAGGGAAATACTGCTGCTGCTCCAACAGTTGAAAGAGATTTGGAACCATCCGTTTATACCAGCAAGAAGTCAGCACAGCTTTGAATATGGCTAGCATGGAGTTGTTGCATGCACATTTAGTGTCGGTAGGCGATTCTTTCCCCATTGTAGAAAATAAGTATCACAGGTCAGTTGAGGAAACGGGGTCCACGGTGGATGAGAGTAATTCTTTATCTGCTGCCTATTGTGGAGAGGAACATTCCAGTTCTGTGATATTTCAAGGAGCCGTAAGTCGGATTTTACTTGGTCGGATTTTACTTGGTTTATTTCTATAGAAATTAACTAGTGGTTGATTAAAAAGGTATGGCTGAATAGGATGCAAAGAGCAAGTCTGTGTTTTGGCTGCATATTTAAGTAACAGCATTTTTCTGCGGAGATGCAGAGGGGGCTCATGAGCTTCAATGTATAGACTATGAGTTGAAGAGGTCCTACACGCACCAATTGCAATCTGCAGTGCATTATGTTGAATAGGATCCAGCCAGCGTAGTACACTCCTTCGGGAAGAATCATAAACTGGAGCACCATAATCTAAACGGGATCTAATAAATGCTCTATATAAGAGCAGCAAAGTCATACGATCTGCTCCCCAAGACAGGGCAGATAAAGCTCTTAGCATGTTGATTTTTTTGAGACAGGTAGTACGTAATAATTTAACATGTTCAAACAAGTTCAGCTTACTGTCCACGATAAGTCTCAAGAATCTGATATTGCTGGCAATCGGAATGGTGGAATTTGATATCCGAAGTTCAGGATCTGTATGCAGTTTGCGTTGATTGCAAAAGTGGATCGCAACTGTTTTCTGTTGGGAAAGACGATATCCATTGAGCTCAGCCCACCTTTGTACTTTATTGAGAGACATCTGCAAGTGCCTTTTGATAGATCTCATATTCTGAGAATCGCAAGAAAGAGAGAGATCGTCAGCGTAAAAGTACGCCTCTACAGTATTTGGGAGTTCTTTTGTGATGGAATCAATCCTGAGAGCAAACAGGATTGCACTCAAAACTGACCCTTGTGGTACTCCTTCACCTGGAAGAATGTAGTAGAAAGGGAATTTTGATATCGGAACTGGAAAGATCTGCTCTTGAGGAAGTTCCTAATAAATATAGGCAAGTTGCCACGTACACCATGATTATGGAGGTCACGGAGAATACCATAACGCCAGATAGTATCGAATGCCTTCTCCATATATATGGAGACCATAACTATGTGTTCGTTTTTAACAAAGGCATTGCGAATTTCAGATTCAGCCTTGATCACCAGATCAAAGGAGGATCTGTTTTGGCGAAAATCATGCTGACTATTACTTAGTAGATGTTCGCTTTCAATGATCCAAGTGAATTGACTGTGGATCATTTTTTCAAGAATTTTACCCAGGGCAACTGGATAGAGATATTGGTCTGTAACTATTAGGATTGCAGGGGGATTTTCCAGGTTTCAAAAAGGCCAGAACTGTAGCATGGTGCCAAGAAGTGGGATAAACATTAAAGATTCGGTTAAAGAAAGCTAACAGCATTTGTTTTTCTCATCAAGGTGCTGTAACATAACATAATATATCCCATCTGGCCCAGCGACACTGTTGCGTGTTGTTCTGACGGCTTGCAAACAGAGGCGGATTTAACGGCGGACGCACCGGGCGCGCGTCCTGGGCCCCGTCTTCCGAAGGGCCCCGCAAAACCGCAACTTTACACTTTTTCTAATGACACCAAGTTTGGTGTCATAAGGGCAATTTTAATTACGTACACGTTTACAATCGGCGGTAAAACCTGATAGTATGTTTATATTCGCTAATTTTCATTATTTCATTACTACGCTGCATACTATACACATACTACGCTGCATAGGCCCCGCGCGGCTGCGCTACCGCTCATCGGAGCAATAGAATCGTATTTGCTACTTTGAACTTACAAAGGTTCTCCTGCAGTGCAGACTTACGATATACGCAAATACTCCTATTATACGTATACTATCATTAATTATAATTATACTTTTACATATGTTCAACTATTAGTTCAAAACTTTGTGATTATTATTACGCTATTATTAATTATATTATACATATATTATGTTCAAATTTTATTGGAAATAAAACATTAATAGTACATAATATTTTTTTATTTATTTAAAAAAATGGTTAACATGTATTTTTATTTTCCCTGTCTCTCTCTTTTTTTTAAGGGACCCAATATTTTCTTCTGCGCCCGGATCCTCAACCGACCTTAATCCGTCTCTGCTTGCAAAAGTTCACAGTATTGGAGCGGCTGGTTATATGGAAGTGAGGTTCATAAGTTGATGTGTCTCTGTTCTGTGGTGGTCTTAGTTTCCTGAAATTCCGGAGTGTAGGTGGAAGCAGCTGAGACATGAGCAAAAGTTTTGCCTAAGGCATTTGCTATATCCAGAGGAGCAGAGACGTCTAGACCATTGCAGGAAAGAATTGGGGAAGGAACAGTTGGAAACTTCCCTGAAAGCTGCCTAATTTTCTTCCATATTAATCATGGATTCGTGTTTCTATTGATAGTCAATGCAAACCGAGTCCAAAAATCTTTCTTGGCTTGTCTTTGAATGAGACGCGCTTTTGCCTTTAGTTTCTTATAGTTAATAAAATTAACTGTAGTTGGAGTTCGATGAAATAAATTCAATGCTTTATTTTTTTCTTTCTTCGCTTTTGTGCATTCCTCATTCCATTAACAGTTGAAATGGCGTCGAGTCTTGGAATTTGATAATGGAATTGAGCTTTTAGCCGCAAATAAAAGGCAGGAAATGATATAATCGGTAACTTCATCTATGGGATGTAGTTGTATAATTTTTTTGTCCAGTGTGATTGCTCACTGAAATTTGTCCCAATTAGCTTTAGAGAATTTCCATTTCCTGCAGGGTTGGTCTAATGGTGGTTGTATAAGTCATCAGATTACAAACAATTGGAAAATGATCGCTGCCCATGGGATTATCCAGAGCGGACCAGTGCATGACTGAAAACAGTATCAGGGAGCAAATCGATAGGTCAATGGCAGAAGCCGTAGCCTAGTGGTCAGGCGCGCGGGTGCATAAGTACACGTGCCTTGAGTAACCGGGGTTCAAGCCCGTGACTGCTGAATACGGTGCTATTTCTTGTATTCTGTCCATCTTGTGAACTCCTCTGACCGTTTGTTCATCCCGGAGTAGAAACAGATTATTATTATTATTAAGTTTGTTGTTGTTTGTTTGTTTATTTGGTTTTTTAGGAGAATTAGCAACTAAGGCCATTTGCTCCGGGGATATGCGGTGGTCATTCCCTGAGCTTTCTGCATCCTCCGTATTTGGTGGTCACGGTCTCGAACCCCGGTCTAATCAAGAAGCGTGTGCTATGCGCTCCTACTCACCTGGCTAGGAAGGCGCCATGGCAGAAGTCTGTCCATTAGATAACTGTATATGGGTGTGCGAACCACTATTAAGAAAAGTGAGGTTTTGTTTTTCCAGTAAAGTTTCAATCAGTCGGCCGCGTCTGTCTAATTTAGATGATTCCCATAAAGGGTGGTGGCCATTGAAATCCTCTAGCAGGCAGATAGGGGAGGGCATTAAAAGTTCTTCAAGGTCACTATAAGAGTACGTATGATTTGGTGGGAGATAAACTGAGACTAGTGTTAAAGCAGTCTGAGTAATCAGACGCACAGCGACAGCTTCGATTTGGGTTTGGAGAGTGATTTGCATAGCTGGAATCCTTGAGTTAATTAAAATAGCTACACCACCACGAGCAGAATCAGATGTATTCCGATCTCGTCTACATATTGAGTAGCTTTTTATGGAAATAGAAATTTGAGCAGTTAAATAGATTTCTTGCAGACAGAAACCAACTGGAGAGTAGCGGTTAATTAAGTATTGAATGTCGTCAATGTTGCCACGAAAGCCTCTGCAATTCCATTGCAAGATGGTAGGCACTACTTGAATTTAGAAGAAGCTGTACCTGACGTGGGTGTCTTATGGCGTTCAGCCTTTGGTTTGTCTCTTTTTGAAAAGGTAGGGCGATCGGTGTCCATATCCTCTTCTTCTATAAATATTTCCAGAATTGGATCTTCTTGTTTGGATGGGTACTCTGCATCCACTGATGTATCCTGAATAATCTTTTTTGAAGGGGGATTATGATTATTTGAAGTAGTAGCAATCACTGGCGGAGGAGGAGATTTCGCTGGTATCGTAAGAGGCGTATTACTTGCTTGATCTGAGTGCTTAAGGGATTGGAATGTTGCTGAGAGAGGATAGCCCGAGCCCTGTCGGAGATTGATATGTTTGATGGAACGGTAACATCAGTTTAAGTTGCTATGGTTTGATATTTTTTTGCAATATTGACATATGTAGGTTTAGGGATAGTGGGTACAATTAATTTTCTTTTTTCCTGATAACTAACTTTATTTTCAACTTTATATTTCATAATTTTTTTCTCCGTTTTCCATCTCTCACATATTAGTATTATTAACGGCCGCATGGTGCAAGAAAGCCTATGGCTTATGCTGCACCAGCCAAAAAAAAAAAAAAAAAAAAAAAATCCGAACAAAATAATGATAAAAACAAAAAATAAATTTAAAATAATAATAATTAATAATAAAAAAAGGAAATTAAACCTATCATCCTATGCGCTTCCCTTACCCGAAAAAAAAAAAAAAAAAAATACGATATTAGGGTTACCCGTAAATGATTACATTAACCCCTATTCGTGTCTGTAAATTGCGTGTGTTCTCTGGTCGATTTGCCTGTTTTGCTGGACGAAAAAACCTCACTTTCTGCGGGGGAAAACCATGCTATCTACGCCTGAGACCGACTAACTCAGCTACGGAGTGAAAAAAGCCCACTAAAGTTCCTCGCGTCATCGACGGGATTCGAACCCGGCCCTTTTCCACCCGGTGTGGGGAGAACGGTGATGATACCACTGTGCTACCCACGCAGACTTCCCTTACACGAAAGTACTATCCAGATGACCTTTGAATTTCCCTAAACTGTCGGCCTCTACCACCCATATAGGCAACTTATTCCAGTAATTTATAACTTGCTGGCTAAAATAAAACTTCCTGCAGTCCAATCTACACATTTCCCCCCGTAACTTGAATTTATGTCCCCTAGTTCTAGCATCATTTATAATCTTGAAAATTTCGTCCTCGTTCATTTTACTGATGCCTCTCAGAGCCTTAAACACCTCAATCAAATCTCCTCTAAGGTGTCTAGTTTCCAAACTCTGCAACCCACATATTCGAAGTCTTTCTTCATAAGGACGCCCTTTTGCCGATCTCACCAGGCGAGTTACCCTTCTTTGCACCCTTTCAAGAAGCTCGATGTCTTTCTTTAGGTGCGGTCTCCATACTTGAACACAGTATTCCAAGTGTGGTCTAACATAAGCCTTATATAATGGGATTATCACGTCCCTATCTCTACTTGCAAAAGTTCGATAGATCATCGATAGGACACCATGGGCCTTCCTTGCAACCTGCTTACAATGCTCAGAGAATTTCATGTCTGACCGTACCGTAACACCCAAGTCCCTTTCCTCCAGTACTGGGTTTAGTTGAACTCCACCAAGTGAATAAGTTATTTTGGGATTACTGTTTCCCAGGTGTAATACCTTACACTTGGTTGAATTAAAGCATAGCTGCCATTTTTCTGACCATTCCCGAAGTCTATCTAGGTCTCTCTGAAGAAGCTCAGCTTGACAGTGATCATTAACTACTCTACCAATTTTAACATCACCTGCAAATTTAGACATCACGCCCTCTATCCCTTCATCAATGTCGTTTATGAAAATTAAAAATAACAGTGGTCCTAATACTGATCCTTGGGGAACCCCACTTCTTACATCAACCCAATCTGAGGAATAGCCATTTATCACAACCCTCTGCCTCCTGCCCTGAAGCCATCCTTCTATCCATCTAAGGATTTTCCCAGTGATTCCAACCTGTTCCAGCTTATAAAGCAACCGCTCATGTGGGACTGAGTCAAAAGCTTTGCTGAAATCTAAATAAACAATGTCGAAATTATTCCCTAAATCCAGCTCGTGAGTGACCCTTTCGAAATATCGAACCAGATTTGTTAAACATGATTTTCCCTTTACAAACCCATGCTGAGTATCCTTGAGAATTTCAATTCGATCCAAATGATCCTGAATTACACCCTTGATCATTGCCTCCATGATTTTCCCTACTACTGAAGTCAGACTGACAGGTCGATAATTTCCAACTTCACTTTTAGAGCCACCCTTATGTATGGGAGATACATTTGCACTTTTCCAATCCAAGGGAATCTCCCCAGAGTCTAGTGATGCTCGCATAATTAGCCTCATTGGTTCAATGCACTCACTTGCCGCCTCCCTTAAGATTATAGGGTATATTCCATCAACTCCAGGAGTCTTACTGGCCTGTAGGCACGAAAGTTTTTTCATTAAATAATCTTGCGAAATTTCAATATCATTAATTACATATTTTTTAACTTCGCTCGCACAATTTCCCATTGCCACAAAAGTTTTTTCATTTGTAAATATCGATGCAAAATAACTGTTGAGTTCATCTGCAACGGCAGCTGGTGTATTTATTACTATCCCCTTTCCCTTACGTAAAGGTCCGATCTGGTTTGTCCTGCTCTTCTTGGCATTTATATATGTGAAGAATTCTTTATCCCCCCCTCTTTGCTCTGTTTGCTAGTGATTTCTCATAAACTGCCTTTGCCTGTCGAACCTTTTCTGTGGCTCTATCACACATCACCTTGTAGCTGTTATAGGCTTCAGTACTTTTTATTGCTCTGTAACCTTTCCATGCCACCTTTTTCTGCTCAGGTAATGTGGCAACTTCACTATTCATCCAACTTGGAACCCTCCTCGTGGAGTATTTTTTTAATGGTATATACGCATTCAAGGCATCTGTGATTAATGTTTTAAAAGCGTACCACAGTTCAATTGTATTCATTCTCTGCGCGATATCTATCCTGTTAATAGAGGCCATGAAGTATCTTAAGGCATCGTAATTTCCTTTTCTGAAATTAAAACCCATTCCTTTGCCTTTTACTTCTGCTACCTCTCTCGTCATCATCCACCGTAGAACTCCGTGATCACTTCCTGCTACTGGTTCCTCTACTGTCAGCCCTGTTATGTCATCTGATTCATGTGTGATGATGAGGTCTAGGATATTCTTTTCTCTAGTACTTTCCCTGACATGTTGATACAAATAACAGTCATCTAGTTGATTTAAAAATTTTGTTCCCCATGTCGAGTTTCCTTCCCATTTACTCCAATCAATTAGAGACAAATTGAAATCACCCATAATAAGGCACTGACGTTTACTTGCCCATGCCATTTGCATGTATAGGCTTTCGTCATAATCTTCACAATCACCTGGTCTGTAGATTACTCCTACTCGCATTATATCTTAGAGTAGGCAGGATGGTTGCCTTTGCAGTTGCGACAGATCATTTCTTTCACCGAACAATCACTTTGAATGTGATCGGAGGATCCACAGTTGGGACAAACTGGGTTGCCTCTGCATGTCGTTTGAGAGTGGCCATACTTTTGGCATTTATAACATTTCAATGGATTGGGTATGAAAGGACGAGTGCGGCAAAGTAGATATCCTGCTTTTACTGATGAGGGCAGATTTGGACTGTTAAAGGTGAGAATGATGTTTCTGGTAGGTATGCGTATATTGTCTCTTTTGACCATAATTCTTTTCACAGCGATTACATTTTGTTCCTGAAGTTCTTCTTTGATTTCTTCCTCCGTCACATCATCAGGTCCCAACTGGATATTACACCCTTTGATGTATTTAGGGATGCATGGGGAGTTACTTTAACTGGAATACCAGCAAAATTTGTAATTTTTAGTAGTTTTTCAGAATGCTTGTGGTTTAGAGTTTCAACAAGTAAGTCACCTGATTGCAGTCTCTTAATCGTCTTGGGAGACCCTGCAATACTTTCCAGGTGTTTTTGGATTAGAAAACGGGACAGCTTACTGAGAGGCTGTTCTGATAATGAGGCGTTATTAAGAATGCTGGTAAGTCTGTCACCGAGGGATTGGTTTTCAACCTCTTTGCTTGTGACTAATCATGTTCATGTTCGGTATCCGGCCGACAGCGTGTCGGCTCTATAGATGGAAACATATTTTGTTCCATGTTGGCTCCTTTTAGCCCCTGGAAGATGAACTTTTCTGCCAACGTTACCGGCCCCTCCACGGGGAGGCAGGAACAGTGTCTGGTGTGACCAAGTGAAATTAGTAGGAGTTAGTCTATTAAATATGAAAAAAAGAAAGGTTACTTTCCTTCCTTGCTCTCGATCAGTACTTTTGATAAAAGAGCTGCTATTAAATAAAAGGATATATTAAGGAGAAGAACGTAAAAAAGAACTAGAATTCACCTTTTGAAAATCGCAGTGAAAGTACAGCGAAATCGCTCAGTCACAATCGCTTGGCACCCGAGGCCAGGTTCTGATGTCTTTCAGGGCACACTTTCTACGAGAGAGTATCCTCTACAGTGGAAGATAAACGGAAAAAAAACACAGAGAGAATTTTCGCGTATTGCATTTAATTCATAGAATGCAACTCGATATTACAAATATCAAAACATAATATGATAGGATTCGTGATACATCATCCCTTTATCGTTCATAATATCTCATATTATCACACAAGTTATTTCCAGAAGATGGGTGGAAATACCTTCTGAACACCTGATGTTCAAAAGGTGTTAGGGGTGATCAGCCCTTGCCCTAGAACTCTAACGTTAGGATTATTCACCCCTGATATGGCGCTCAGGGTAGGGAATGTTTTTAACAACTCCACCCAAGCCTCACATGGTGAGAATGATAGGAAAAACACTCCACCATCCAATCGTTACGCAAACTCACACACATGCACTTTCTAGGCAGAGGTAATAAGTTTGACGGTGGCAAGAACACTCAGTGTTTTCTCAATGCCACTACAAATTCTCTTCGAAATGGAATGGTACAAAACGACTGAAATAGAACACGATGAGAATATCTGATGCTCCCTTTGGGGAATAGGCACATGTAGATTTTGAGAGCGAACTGGAAAAGAAAAATATGCAGTTGTACGTCGAGTAATGATACCAAGCCGAAGTGGGACGCGAGGTTATCTGTAGAGAATCTCTTTAATATTGACTTTTAGTGCGAAAGGAAGCAATGTTATATTCAGAACAGATAATTGGTTAGGGACATTGGGAATAGAAGCATAAGGTTAGCTCCAAGAATATCCTTTCTTAAATACATATGAGTAATGTAATATTTATGAACTGAAACAATCTAACTATACTGTCAATCATTATGAAACATTAAGACATATTAAAATATCGATTTAGTTACTTTTGAGCATGTGTGTTCGTTTTCTAATTTGAATTTCATAATATAAATATCGTATGTATCAAAGTGTTTTAAGTAAAATCGGTTACGATTTTACTTAATCCAGTTCCCTTCCCTGCTAGATTTTCGCCCGATTTATTTAAGTGGACTATAGTAAAGATTATGAATACAAAAGCAATACAAACTATTCTAGCTGAAGGAAAGAAACCGCAATGAAATCAGTGGAATTGTCAAAGAAACACCAGCTGCCAATATGAATAATATTCCATATCTAATGCAATACAGACGCTGAGATGAAATTAATGGAACACGTGACACGCAGTCCGCATTTGATAAATGACCTCGGTTTCTGAAAGTGAGACCAAATAAATTTCGAAATTGTATTTTTCTTAAAGTAAAAATTGAATCTCATAGCTAAAATGTATTTAATTTTATTGTACATTTAATGTGCATTATAATTAGTGGTTCATCCTGTAATTATTAGTGGAAAACGAATTGTAATGTATTCTTCTGATTATAAACTATTATTACATTCTTATGGATTCATCTCTCACACTTAGCTCTCATTACGTTTAATTTGAATTTATTATTTTAGCTGCACGATGTATTTATAAATTAGAATGAATGTCAAAAAACTGTATGAAAAATTATGCAAATATTCTGTAGTTCTGAACATTTTAAGAGCCGTTACTTTTTAAGCTTTTTTTTTTTTACATCCTTTGGTATTTTAATCAGAATCATAAAGAACGTAGATGTAGCGTCATTATCGAGGTTAACTACGTCAAGTTCAAGCGCTTTGAGCTTTATTTTATGTATAAAAATATTCTCTCAGTCTATTGAAAAGATCGTTAAAGATCAGGCAAGTACCGTGTTTATTCCAAAACTCCATCAGGGAAAATTGCATTGGCAGAGAATGGCTGTTAAAATTTTGTAAACTCAAATATACAAAATTCTTTTCTCTTACACGATGATCTTTAATTAAAGCGGCTATTCTATCAAGCAGTTTTGGAAAATCAGAAATGCAACTCGATGACCTACGTTAGGTAATTTTACGGTGGGCGCACAAACGACAAAGCAGCTGAGAACTTGATTATTTCAGACATCATTAGTATCCAAGATTTAAGATGAAGGAAATTCCCTGGATATAAAAAAAAAGACCATGAAGGAATTTGATATCAAAACCGTAAATTAAACAACAGTCTCAGGAGGGTTAATGCTTCTTAGCCATCAAGTAACTAATATAATTTTTAATAGCCTTCTGCGAAAGAATTCATATTATTTAATATCGCAGCCACAAAATTAAAAAAGAAAAACTGATTGCCCATTTAAAAATAAAAATAAGTGATAAAATAGCATATAATTTACTGCTCACATTAAATATTACTGCCTTTTCCTCTTTAATGTTTTCTTTTTTTTTTTTTCAAAGTTTATATCAACAAAGATAGTTAAAACACATTTTTATTACTGATATAAAGAAAGATAAAAAATCAAACGCAAAGGAGACAACTGAGTGAAAATTTATTATAAAAATTGCAACGTTAATCTTCACGTGTGCATTTTGAAATCTGATATATATGCACCTTTATGCATTCAGGGCTCATAAGGAGCTATTTGGAATACCAAGATTTTGGCGTCCTGCTCTTTTATCCGGTGGAAAATCAAGACAACATTTGCATCCAAAAATTCACCATGTTTTTCATGGAACAATTGCAAAGAATAAAATGAAATTATTAAAATATCAAAACTTAAAAAAAATGGATTCGAGTGCATTCGAGACATCTAAAATCAGAAACATGTTGGATACCATGATGCTAACATTTACCAATTTATCATGTATGAAAAATTGAAATTCTCAGGAATAGTTGGAATAGTTTTTCATAAGTCTTATGTCGGAATCCAAAAGTTGTAAGGACTTCTGAAAACTGCGAGCAAAGATTTATCGACACTACATTATACGTAAGGAAATAGTGGAGTTGAATTATTGGACAATAACATATTTTATTCCTCTGACCCTGCAAATAAAAAGAAAACTGTTCAGTATGAATTTACAGCATTTTCAAATTAATATGGTAATGACCGAGTTTCACGTGTATATTATTTTGGCTTGTTAATTTAGGAATACGTGGCTTGTGTTTTTCTTATAGATCTATTCATTTTCTTTGCTCATTGGCTGTGTAGACCGAAGCTAATCGGATGACAGACTGGTGCGAATCAAAATAAACAATTTTTAAAAATAATTCATAATAATTTTTTAACTTTATTCTTCTACTCGTGCAATGGGAAAAAAGCAATGTGAGAAATTAAGAATTATGTCATATTATTTAAGATATTTTAATTAATTTCTTCATTTTATTAGTTTTCATTATCTGAGACAAATATAGAATTACTTTTAGTTCTACTAACGTTGTTTGTCCGTTTATTTTATATCTTATGAGTAAAACGAAATTTTTGAAATATTGAGGTGGAGCCGATTCGGATTATAATTTTGGGTGATTGGGATCATTCAATGTTATGTTTATTTTACTTCATTTACAAGTTACATTCTAATTTCTATATGATCTAACTTCAGGTTATATTTACAGATTAAAGATGGTACGAAATTATATTAGGAAAAAACTTCTCAAGAGGCTTAGGCTGAGTTGACATACGTGAAGTTAAACAGGCCTGTGTGCGTTATGTCAGGTGGCTCAAACTTTCTGAATTCCTTGACCTACTGGTTAGAGAAGAACTACAGTAGCATATAATAAAATAATGAATAAATCCTGTATGCAAAACAGTATTATAATAAATCTAATAACATTTCTCAGGTAAAAGAAAAAGGTTGATTTAGTTGATTTGTGAAATTTCATCCAGGATTGCCTATTGCATTGACAAATACGACTGCAATCGCATTTGTAAATGCAATAGGAACCTAATATATGAATATTTATAATATTTAAAGGCGTTCGTGTAATATTATACTATTTATAATATTTAAACTTTTTAAAGAGATAAATGTACCGATGGAATGTCAATTAGTGTAAAAGCTTCTACATGAAAGGATTTGGCTGCGTTAACGAAGAACCATTCATTGCCTGTTTGTATTATGTAAATAAACACAGAATAAGCAAGGCATTCATATACTGGATGGTCCTACCCTCCAATCTCTTGATGTATGTAGGTATATTTAAGCTATTGATATGCTCTTTATCGAACACGCAACTTCTTAGAAATTCTAATTGATAAAAATTCGTATTTGAAGGAATATTTCAAAAAGTTTGTAAAGAAAACACCCAGTTATCAATGGTGGAAAATGCTTTCGAAAAATCACAATCTGCATCTGAATCGAAGTGCAGTTCCAATTATAGAGGATTGTAGCTAAATCAAAACATCGAATTGGCGGTTACAAGTACGCCTAATAAATCTCAAGTTAATAAGAATTTACACATAGAAGGGTAGGAAAAATGCTCTTAACGTGTCCTTTCAAGCAGCAGTCATCAAGGAAGGAAATCTGCATCACAAATGCTGCAAGTAATATCTCCTGATGACATTACTTTAATTAAAAGAAAACAAGAGAAAATCTTTCTAATAAATTTAAGAACATCACAAACTCTGTAAGAAGAGCAATTCCGAGATAGAACAGTCAAATTACTGCGGATTTAATAAATTAAATTACTCTCATTCAAAATTCTTAAAATTGGGAGTTGGATTCATTGTCACGAAATATCTGGTAATGCCCTTGGCATTTTTTTAAACATGGAACGTGCTTCGTTTAAACAGACATGCGATTCTCCCCAACATTGATCGCTTTTGCTCTGTGGCTCGAGCGATTAGGACAACAGGCAACTGTCAGTAATTCTGCTATTTTTTCGTTAATAATAATTTTCGAATTTCATATATAATCATTTGCATAAGGAAAACATTTGCAAAATTGTAAAAACATCCGTTTCCATTTGAAGAAAAAAGTGGTCCGATTCGCCTAGGTCTAGTCTACATATCAAGACATTATTGTTTGGTGACGAACTCTCTCTCTCTCTATATATATAGTTTTTGGATTTTATAAAATCTGAAATTACGCAGATTTAATACCTACTTGAAGCTCTACCATAAAATATGTTTGTTTTGTGAAGGCAGGGTGGTTATAAGTGATATGCAGGGTGGTTAAAGTCTATTCCACTTTTAAAAATTAAAAATCCCAAAAAAAAAAATAAAAAATAAAAAAAAATTCTTCTCCATTGTAATCAGTATTTGAGTTTTTAAACAATACAAAAATAGCTTGAAATTTGACCACCAGAGGCATTCAAAGATAACAAAATAACACAAAAGGTGAATTTTTCATCCACGTTTATTGACCATCAAATCTCCTCCCCTCCCCTCTACCATTACTTTCTAATTAGAAATCAAGACTGGGCATCGTGTTTGTTCCACAGCTGCCTTCAAAGGTTCTGATGGAATATTCACTACCTTTTGACGGATTTCTTCAAATATCTCCAAATTTGATTTCCCTTCAGCACCCTGAAAGTGTTGTAAGGATATTTCCAAGAAATCCAGCGTTTCACATATCCTTTACCAGAAGTCTGCTAAAGTTAAGCCGGTTGATCTTACAGACTAGGGATTTTTCTTGTGGGATCTGTTAACATTATTGTTAGTATGGAGCATAGTATCGACCTACATAAAAATTATGCTTGTATGTAAACCAAGCTTATTAATATCTGGGAATTTCAGTATGCAAGAAAAATTTCCCATATCACCTGTCCATCCCCTCCAATGGTTTGGCTAGTTGTTCCTTGAATTTATTCAAACTACCCACTTCTACTACACTAGGCGGGAGTTTGTTCCAACGAACCACCACCAGATGGCTGAAGGCAAATTCCACACAGCAACCAACCTTCATCAATTTGAATTTTTTGTCCCCTCAAGTAAATCTGAGCAAGAGAAAGAATCACATCAGCATTGAGCTTGCTCAAACCATTCAGAGCCTTAAACACTTCAATCAAATCAACTCGCAGGTGCCTAGTCTCCAGACGCTGCAATTTTCTGAAGTGAAATCTTCTTGCTAAGAAGACCCTTTTGTTCCCCTCACCAATCTCCTTGCCTTTCTTTGCACCCGTTCCTTATATATGAAACTAAACGATTATCATGTACATCAGAGTTTTGAAATTTAGCTTCATACAGAAAATTGAAAAAGAAACAATAGTTACTGCTGCTGTGGAGATTATCACCGGAAATAAGTAAATTGAAAATAATTTTTAACAGATCCATTCTTTTTTTATTCTCACACTCGTCATGTCAACTTCCTTTAAAGTCCGGTTTTCACATCGGCCAACAAACAAACAAATTATCCTACATTTTCAGACTGATAGACGATAAATTCTTCCAAAGCCCTCATAAATATCCTGTGAAAAGTCTTTCTACGCATACTTCTTATGAAAATATATCTTTACGATAGGTAATAGATTTATTCGAAAGTATTCTTCAAGCTGTTATCATCGTACCTTTTCTCGAAATCTCTTCATGAATTATTCTGTTTAAACACTCGGGACACTAACAGAAATGCATTTTATTATTCCTGGTTCCAAATACATCTATAAAGCGCAATAAGATTAAATATAACGGTAATAATAAAAAGGACGGATTCCCTGGCAGGTAATGACTTCATGTTGCTGGAGTTTTATTGCATCTCGGTTAGTTTCAATAAAACGGGAAACGAGCGTGGTAGATGGCTTGGTAGGGGAGAACAGCTCCTATTACTGTATAGTCTTGCACCCATGGAAGGATGCTGAAGTGGCGCCAAAGGAGGCCGTATCTTCAGTATGGATAACGTAATGGCTTCCTCTATTTCTGTATGCCGCTGCTCTCTTGGTTGTTACGTCGAAGGCTCTCGAGATGAAAGTCATAAAAGTGTCACTTTTTAACACATCTATGACACCTCGTCTTGGATACGGCATTAAACAGATTGCAGCCTCGTAACGGGTCTACTTACCAGCTCCGATGTCCGCAAGATTAAGTTTATGGTGATTATTTTATTAGGGAGGAAATTAGCCATTTTAAATGATTAAAATAAATTGCAGTAGATGATAGGAGATAAAACACTATTTAAATGGCGGATATAAACTGGTTTTTTTTTTTTTTTTTTTTTTTTTTTTCAGAACCGAGGGGAGACGGTTGCAAGGGTTCACTTTCAGTCCTGCACATGACAAATCCGAAACGATCAAAAGGTTGTTGAATTAGGGTTTTAGAAGCACCGGAAACTAAGGCTATATTGTACCATAAATACTGTCGATTTTCTGTTCGGTAGACGAAATCCCCAGTTTCTGGGAGAAAAAAACCATTCTACCTTCGGTTTAAACCGACTAACTCAGCCAAGGTCTGAAAAAGACCCATAAAAATTCCTCACATCATGAACGGGACTCGAACTCAGGTCTTTTCCATCTAGTGTGAGGAGGACAGCGATTCTACCAACTGTACTACCCACGAGTGCTGATTAAAAGGACCTTTTGTAGTATATCCCAATTTGTTTCAGTGAGCGCTAAACTCGCAACTCTCTATATTAGCTTACCATTAGCTATCAGAATTAAGAAATTACAGTCTAATAATGGCTACTGTAGGTGTAGCAGTGATGGTTTCCCCTTTGTGTTGTCTTTTGTTATCAGTTTTTTATCCATTTTTATTGCTTTCACCTTCATTTCGAATCGAGTAACAAAATTAAGCATTTTGTACAACTAATTCTTCGATCTGGTTTGGATTTAATCCTTTCAAGGCGACTTGGAAGTGAAGAAACATTAAAATCACGAGAGAGTCATATCTACATCTACATGGACTCATCCTCTACAGAATATAGAAGCATAAACTAGAATCAGAAAACTTAATTTAAATAATTTCTCAGATAAAATAACTGATAGGCTTAAGGTACATATCTTTTACACACACACACACACACCGAGAGAGGAAAATAAATTCTTCCTTGTTTCCTGCGCATGCTCACTGCGGAAGAATAATGAATGAACTTTTTCGCCAGACAATACTAATGGATTACTTTGTGGAACTTAACAAAAGTGGCCTTTTCGTGAGGGAACACTGCCGAGCTCTGGCGATATGCCAGAAAAACATCACATTTGTCTCATTACCTACGGCACCCTGGCAGAAAGTACTATTGCCTATGGCCGATCGACGAATTCAGGTACCTGATGGCAACTCGCTGGCGATTTCTACAAAGCAGAACTGTTCTGACAGAAGAGTGATATTTCTTATTTATAAAAGGTGGGTAGCGCGTGTATCTTTGTCTAGCTGAGAGAAAACTGGAATAAAGTCAGAAGAATACACTTATAATAAATGGTGGTAGAGGGATTGAATGTCTGTGAAAGACATTGTATTCAGAGAAGGGGAAACTGCATGTGGTGACCTAATTTATTAGTCTTAGAATGTATCCTGCGCCATTATTTGAAGTTGTGTCTCGTGAGATTGTCCAAAAGGGTAAAAGGTGTCTTGACATGAGTTGCAAAAATGTAATGCTTGAAATATTGCAGTAACAGTGAAGAATTTCATTAGTGTTAGACTTATGAAGTGTGTGTGTGTGGAAGCCAACATATCCTGCGTAAGTTTCTCCGCTTTTAATTTTAGTGTTATATTTATTTTAATTTTAATTGTAATTTATTACTTTTATTGGTATTATTAGTGCATAATTTTTAGGTCTGTTGTAATTATGGCCATTTATATCAGTATTTTTATCTTATTTTTTTAAAAACGTCTGTGGATATTTTTCTTATACGTAAAATGTAATTCTTTCTGATAGAATTGGAAAACTTATTTCTTAAAACAAAAGGGATGCAGTAGAAATTGAATGTGTGTTCAATAGCATAAAGGGAAATTTAAGTGAATTTTTGTGGGGAGAAGAAGGGAGGGACGATTGGTTAACGTGACTGATCTATTTCGATTAGAGTCAAGAATTATTGAAATGATGATTACTGAGGTACAGGAGCTTCTTTTATTTTATTGTAGGGCGGATTTCAGATTTTTACAGGTTGTTAGTATGTTCACTGGTCGGTTTGCCCCTTTTTTATGGATCAAAAACAAGAGTTTTTGGGGAGAGAGAGAGAGAAAGAACAGTGCAAAACTCATGCTAACCTGGACTCAATGTGGATTAAACAAATCTTTTGTGTTGATGGGTTCCGAATCCGAACAGTGTGCAAGGATAACGATTGAAACCAATATGCTACTCAATCGGGGGTGGGTCTCTGCTGGATTCGAATTATAATTATAATAGCTAAATTATGCACGGAAGTGGACTTTTTCTGCATCTTCCAAAAAAAAAAGAGAAAAAAGTTCTCAATCACTTAACTTTGCTGGAAAGTGTCCATCCATTTCTGCTTTAAAATTTACCAAACTATTCTCCTCGACCAGGTCATAGGTAATTTGTTTCAGTGATTAACAACACTCTGCCGGAAGGTAAACTTCATGAGTCCAGTCTTCTGACATTCCCCAAAATTTGTGCCCATTGGCTCTTCTCGTTTCAGCCAATAAAAGTATACCTCCTGCGTTCATTTTATCAATTCCTTTCTATGCCTTATATACCTGTCAGGTCCCCGTCCAAGATGTTTGATTGTTAAGCTTTCCCGTCCATACTGTGTAAGCCGTAAGTCAGATGGACATTGATTAGCACTCTGGTTTCTTTTCTTTGAACCCTCTTGAAGCCATGCCTTTTTTTTTATACTGTGGCCACCAGAGCTCATCATAGTAATCTAAATCGGTCGCAATATCATCTTATATAAAAGGGAAAAAATTTAAATAAGATCCCTTATTTTTCCCTATTGCTAAGAGAGAATATAGAATATGGAGAATTATAGATATACATTGAAAACAGGCTAGTTTAATGATGCTAGCCCTTGATAACGTATCATTCAATGCATCCAGTAATAATGACAAGCTGTCTGTTTCTGATTGCTACCTGTCAGTAATAGCAGGACCTAATAATATGCAAATAGCCTTGAGTTAGAAAGATTTAATAAAAAGGGTAATAACTTATCAAATTTTAGGAGTATATTGGCAGAATAACAGTAGCCCAACAGACAGCAGACTGGACAAATATATACATAAATTACATACATAAGATGAGAGTGGTGGGGGGAACTAACAGAGAATAAGAAATAAGCGGAGGCTATAAAAGGAAAAGTGACGGAAAAAATTGGATAGAAATAATACTCCAATTCTCTTCGAATACGCTAATAATTCATGGAGCATAAATATTTAGAATACGACAGCATACAGACATAAAGAGAATATCAACGCATATAGCAATGGTTCGGACGCACTGGGAGGGAAACTGTGCAGCCCACGAGGTGATGTCCTGGTATATCAGTAAGACAGAGCAATCATTGAATATTCAATGAATCAATGAATCTATTAAAACAAACTTAAAGTAAAATATAGAAAACTTTTAAGCAAAAATAAAACTGAAAAATTAAAACGTTAAATATTGCAAAGCAAAAATAGACATTTATATTTTTAATATATTATTTATTAAATCAGTAATACCATGGGTTTTCCTAGCCGCTCTTTTATATTGTGGAAAATTTCATATTTGTTCGGTTGTTGTTGTTGTTGTAGAGTTTTAGGCGCATCAGCAACTTCGGCCATATTGAGCTGTATATGTCTGCAAATTGCCTTTCTGTTTGCAGGACGAAAACCCCCCAATTACCGGAGAAAAACTATGATGCCCTCACCTGAGGCCGACTAACTCAGCCATGTTCTGAAAAAAGACCCATAAAAATTCCTCCTGCCGTTGACGGGAATTCAAACTCGGCTCTTTTCCACCCTCTTGGGGAGGAGGCTGATTAATGTGCTACCTACGAGGGCGGTTTATTCGAGAAACGTTGTTTAATGGCGCATATGCTGCTTTGGTTATAATGCGCCTATTCGAGAAACTGAAGAATAAGTCTTGTACTGAAGCATGTAATGCTAGACAGAGAAACTAAAAGCGGACAGCCGAATTGCAAAAGGCAGCAGTCGGACCATTGGATGGTTGTTACCTTAGCAGCCATTTATGACAGATTCAATTAAATGATTTTAACATATTAGTAAACAGCTAGATTTGTCCGCAGATGGCTGACATAAGCCAAAAGTCTTATACTGGAAAAAAAACCCATAAGTCAAAAGATCCTCTGTGGATTTACAGCGAAGGAATCAATATTGGCCTTCGTAAAACAGATGTGAAATTTGAAACTTAGCTGTTAATGGATTTCCCTGTTTACTTTAGAACAGAGAAAATAATGCAACCAAATGATCTCTCTCTCTTTCTCTCTCTCTCTCTCTCTCTGCCTGGATGTGGAGAAATTTCGATGTAGACAGAAAATTTTACAGTTAAAAGGAAAATAAAAATTGGAGACATTAAGCAGAAATTAGCTCTCTGTTTACGATTTCATTAGCCCTAGCAAAAGGCTATTATGCACCAAGACAAGGTTACAGAATGTTAAAGATAAATTATGGTAACCTTTGAAAGAGATTACCTCATCAAAAAGTTATATAAGGGTCAAAGGCAATATATTTATTAAAAATATATGCAGTACTTTTTATACTTTTATAAAAATTAATTCACTGTAAGAATTTAAAAACAGCTGACACGTTATCATTGTCAGATAAAATCGAACTGAGCGTACTGAGGCTCAGTCATGAGCATTGAGCCCAAGAACAACTTCCTCTTTTACAATTCTTGTGCAGACTAGACTACCACATGGTTTGATTACAGGCTTTATCTGATCGAAGTACGCTGGTTCTGGCTGATGCGCATACCTGGCACCCGTAACCAACTGCACAGTAAATGCGTAGTCAGATGCATCGATCTGCACCCCAAGAAAGAGAAGAGAAAGCGTAGAGAATATTCATACCTCTCATGCACTTCGTACAGAGTTTACGGATATGTTCAAGAAAGGTCAACTTTTTATGAAATAAGAGTCCCAAGAATATTGTCTAACACTACTGGATGAGCATATTGCCCAAGCCTCAATTCAGGTTCAGGACGAAGATTACACTTAGGACAAAAATATACGCAAATGGTTTTTTGCGACGAGAACCTGAATCCATTAGCCAATGCCCAGGAGTTCAGGCGATCTGGCTTGTTGCAGTTGTCTTTTAATAACCCACATGTTGCAACACTGGATAAGATGCAAAAGTCATCAACACAGAGGGTGCTACTTACATTTAGAAGTTGTTCTGTAATCGAAATTAATTTTATGGCGAAAACAGCAACACTTAAAACTGATTTCTGCAGTACTCCCTTGGCAACATTGACGAGATAAAATTAGATTTCGAGCAGGGGGCTTTAAAACAATTAAAATCAGGACACACGACCGTTTGTAGCAGGATTCTTTCAGCTTTTTCTAATCTATTTCTGGGGAATAATCAAAGGTTGACTGCGAGGCATTTGATCTGGTAGGAAGCGATGTCCACTTCCTCAATGCAAGAAGGAAAACTTTGGCTGTTTCAACTTTCTCTTCAGATGAAGTTGATTGGAATGTTCGTGATATGTGTGAGAGAGAGTTGTTGTTGTATTGGGGTACTAGCAGCACCAGCGACTAAGGCTATATTGCTCCGTATACACTGAAAGGACAGAATTCATGGGATACCTGGTTCCCGGGCAACGCGACGCTGTCACTCCTCTGGCTAGTTGACGAACCCATCGCTTGGCAGGTATATAGGTACACTGCATTCACGTAGACGATAATTCGATGTCAGTATGGATAAACGTCGTGAGTTAACCGACTTTGAAAGAGGGATGATAGTGGGTGTCGACACATAGGTTACTCTATCGCGGAGGTGATACAGAAATTGAACTATCCCCTTTCGACAGTATCAAGAGTGTATCGAGAATACGCCATTTCCAGAATAACCTCTCATCGTGGACAGCGCTGTGGGCGGAGAAAGGTGGTGGATGAACATGGCCGTCGACATCTGTCTCGCATTGTTTCAGTCAACCGGAGATTTTTAAAAAAATTTTATTTATTAATTAAAGCGGTCCGAGCCAACCTGTGGCAACCCGCTGTCAGTTACACATAATTTAGCAGAGTAGTACTGTAATATACTCCTTCTCCTATTTGCCCAAGTACAGGAAGAGAAAAACTACCACAACCAAAACAGATACATATAAAAAAAAACTGAGAATAATCAACTGAGAACAAAAAAAAAATATATATATATATATATATATTAGGGTTGCCTGTAAATGATTACATCTACCCATATTTATTTTGTCTATAAATTGCGTGTGTTCTTGGTCGATTTGCCTGTTTGCTGGACGAAAAAAACCCCAGTTTCTGGGGGGACCTTGCTTTCTACGCCTGAGACCGACTAACTCAGTCACGGAGTGAAAAAAGCCCACTAAAGTTCCTCGCGTCATCGACGAAATTCGAAGGAATGTGGGAAGGACGGTGACGATACCACTGTGCTACCGCGCAGAATCGACTGAGAACAGAAATACCAGCACAAGAAGCTAGCTAGAGTTGCAGTTGATATAGCAGACTCATGCCTCTACCAAAAGCAAAGCCTTTCAGAACGAGTCCGCAGAACTTTAGGTAATCCGGCACTGTACCATACTGCATTACCAATCCAAGGTTTCAGATGCAGAAGAGTCTTCCGCCTAACAAATATAGCAGTTGCAAAGGCCTGGAAAATCAAGAATTTCTCCTGTTTATCAACCAGAATCATCTTGCAGCTTTCTACCATAAGATTGAGATTAATGGCGCACGAGCTGCTGATGCTATAGTGCGCCTATTCATAGGAATTTGTTAGAGAGATCTTTTAAAATTTATGATAGATTCAATTTTTTTTCAAAAAAGAGAAAAATTCATTGATGTTTGCACCGTCACCAATAATGTTTTAATGCTATCGGTTCTCGAAGGTTTGTTAGGGAAAGGAGGATGGATGTTCTGTCCTGATGAGAGTGAGGGCAGTCAACGAGAATGTGTTTGACTGTTAAATGTGAGGAACTGTGTGGACATTGAGGAGGTTCCTCTCCTGTAAGTAGATAAAGGTGAGTCAAGTATGTACGTCCTATCCGTGCTCATGCAAGCACTACTTCTTCTCTTCTTACTGTTTTGATGCTTCGTACTGTTTTTATTGGTTTGGGTGTGCCATAGATCTTTCCACTGTGCGAGAAATGTTGTTTGTATGGTATGATTATAATCAGAGATTGGAATAGGAGCGAAGGTTAAATCATACGTTGACGGATTTTTGGCAGTTTTGTGAGCAAGTTCATTCCTCTTTTATCCCCGAATGGGCTGGGATCCAGCAAAAGGTCACTGATTGATGACGTTCCTCAATTTTTAATAAGAGGCTTCTGATTTGGTTTAACATAGAATGAACCTTGTAAGAAAAGTTTTGTATTGCTGTAATTGAGCTCAAAGAGTCCGTGTATACTAGGTATTTTAAAGAAGGGTACAGATTCAGGTTTTCTAAGGCTAATTTTATTGCATGAGGTTCTGCGGAGAAGCTGCTATACTCAGGTGGAAGGGCAGTAGAAATGATTGTAGTGGGAAACACTGCGGCTGCTCCAACGGCTGAATGTGATTTGGAGCCATCATTATATATCGGCAATAAATTAGCATATTTCTGAATGTGGCTTTCATGGAGTTGTTTAATGTTAAGTGATAGTAGGTGATTCTTTCCCCATTTCTGAAGATAAGTATCGCAAGTTAATTGAGAAGGAGGTGTCCAAGGTGGATGAGGGCATTTCATTACTTGTTGATATTAGGAACATTCCAATTCTGTGTTAATTCAATTAGGCGTAAGCCTGCGCGTCTTATTTTCCACTGCTGCCCTTCCACCTTTACTGGGGTTATTTATATAAAGGTTTTGCAGTGGTGGATTAAAGAGGTATGGCTCAATAGGATGCTGCCAGCAACTTTGTATTCGGGCTGCATACTTAAGAAACTGGAGGTAAAAAGGGGGCTCACTAGCTTCAATGTACAAACTACAAGTAGGAGATGTCCTGAAAGCACCAAGTGCAATCTGCAATGCGCTATGCTGTATAGGATCCAGCCATTGTAGTGTACTCTTACGGGAAGCAACATAAAGTGGAGCACCATAATCCAATCGGGATCTGATCAATGCTCTATATAAGAGCAACAAAGATGTGCGGTCTGCTACCCAAGACAAGGCAGATAAAGCTCTTAGTATGTTCAGCTTTTTGAGGCAGGATATACGCACAGATTTAATGTGCTCAAGGAAATTTGATTTCCTGTCAAGGATTAATCCCAAGAATCTGATGTTGTTAGTCACTGGAATGGTAAAGTTTAATATCTGAAGTTCACGATCTGTATGCATTTTCCGTTGATTACAAAAGTGGATTGCAACAGTTTTCTCTGTGGTGGTTCATGAGCCTCTACATATAGGCTCTGGACTGGTGATGTCCGATATGCTCCTAATGCTGTTCGTAAAGCGCTGTGTGCACTGGATCAAGCCACCTCAGGGCACTCGGTTTGGCTGAGTTATACACGGGGGCTCCATAGTCTAATCGAGATCCTATGAGGGCTCTGTATAATCACAACAGAGTAACTCTATCTGCACCCCAGGTCGTTGCGGACAAGACTCTCAAAATGTTTAGTTTCTTGAGGCAGTTTTTTCTTAGTTGTTTTATATGTTCCAAAAAAGTTAGTTTTTTATCAAGAATAAGTCCAAGAAATTTTATGGTTGGCTTGATTGGGATTAACTGTCCATTAAGTTTTAATTCCGGATCTAAATGAAGGTTTATTTTCCTACAGACGTGCACGCCTATAGTTTTTTGTGTGGAGATCGTGAAACCATTTTCCCGAGCCCAGTTGCTGACCTTGTTTATTGCACCTTGTAACTGGTGTTCTACTGTTCTCATGTTTTGGGACTGGAAAGTGATACTGAAATCATCAACGTAGAGAGCTCTATTTATGGAGGATGCTATCTGTTGGGTTATAGAGTTTATTTTTATTGCAAACAAGGTGGCACCGAGGACTGATCCCTGTGGTACTCCTTCTTGTAGGAAGAACTTTGAGTGTGTAGTTTGTATTCGTACTTGGAAAGTTCGGTGCTGTAAAAAGTTCTGGATGAAAACAGGGAGATGTCCTCTTAGCTTTAAGTTATATATGTCCCGGAGAATGCCATAGCGCCAGGCTGTATCGTATGCCTTTTCAATATCAATGAATATCATGACTAAATGTTGTTTTCTAATGAAAGCATTTCGTATGTTGTTTTCTATTTTAATCAGGAGGTCTAAGGTTGATCTATGCTTCCTGAAGCCGCACTGCACTGGGCACAAAATGTTATGGTTTTCTAGGTACCACATGAGTCTTGTATTTATAATCTTTTCCATTAACTTTCCTAGGCAGCTTGTGAGTGCTATGGACGGTAGCTGTTTAAATTAGTAGGATCTTTGCCAGGTTTTGGGAAAGCGAGGACAATTGCACGATGCCACATGTTAGGAAACTCTTGCTCCTTATAAATTCTGTTGTATAAAAGAAGTATAGATTGTATGTAATGATTCTTCACTGAGTTTCTTTATCATTATATAATTGATGCCATCTGGTCCTTCTGCACTTTGTTTTGTTTGTGACAGTGCCTTATGGAGTTCCGTTATGGTTAGTGGATGGTTATATTGTTCTACATATTTTGTGGAGAATTTTAAGTCGTATTTTTCTTGATGATTTTTATATTTCTGGAATTTCGGTGAATAGGGCTCTAAAGGTGGAAACACATTAAGGTCCATCTTTGCTCCTTTTCGCTCTTGGCAGATTAACTGTTCTGCCAAGGTTTCCAGCCCCGCCACGGGGAGGCAGGAGCTGTGCCATCTAGTGACCAAGAGGCTGGAGGATTAGTTTGTTAATGAGAAAATGGATAAATATCCTAAAAAAGAAAGGTGATTTTCCTTCCTGGGTTCTAACTTAAAATCTGCTAAGTCAAGAACCACTTACAATGAACTGAGTATAACAGAGCGGCTAGAAATAAAACAGAACAAAATCACTTGGAAGGATCACTTTATAATTCGCTTAAGAAAAATCGCTTGGTCCTTATCGCTTGGCACTCGGGGCTTTGAGATTACTCACCCGAGATAACAATTAAATTCGTAGATCGCTATACTCCTCACAGTTGTACATAATATGTTCCCATGATTCCCTTTTGTCACAATGGAACCTAGAGCTTTCACTGATTCCTAAATCGTACAAGTTTGCATTAATCGAAAACCATGACCAGTCAGTAAGAACACAGATTGTAAGTTTGGCGCAAGCCATTTAAACTAGACCCATCTCTGAATGGTCCAGGTTACGTGTCCATCCTTGCAGACCATCTGCATCCCTTCATGGTCATCGTGCACTCACAGGACAATGGACTCTTCCAGCAGGACAGTGCGCCTTCCCACAGAGCCGTGGTGACTAGAACATGTTTCAAAGAGCATTCTGCAGATTTTACTACCATGGAATGGCCTACCCGTTCACCGGACACGAACCCTGTGGAGCATCTTTGGGATGCTGTGGAAAGGTCCGTTCGAGCTTTGGATCCTCCACCCAGGAATGCCACGGGATTACGGACAGCTGTGCAGCAAGCATGGATGAAATACCTGTGGAACGCTTTCGTGAATTAGTGAACTGAATGCTCTCCGTGTGACTGCCCTTATCCGGGCGACAGGTTGGCCTACCCGTTACTAGGTAGGTATCCCATGATTTCTGTCCAATCAGTGTATATTGTCTTTAAATTGCGTGCTTGTTCTAGGGTGGATTTTCTGTTTGCTGGACGAAAAGGGAGGGCGGCGATCCCACCATAAGGTGTCAAAAGCGCCCTTAAAGTCGATAAAGATCGCCATAACGTACTTGGAAGTGAAGCTATCAATAAGGCGTCTTCGCATCCAAGCCCTTGCCTAAAACCGTATTGAAGAGAGGATGTGGAGCTTGTAGCTCCCTGCAGTGGTAATTTTATTAGCGATTAGTCTCTCTAACACTCTTCCAAGGTGAGAGAGCAAGGCTATGGGGCGGTAGGATCGGGCATTGTCTAGTGGCTTACCAGGTTTATGTAAAATCTTAAGAATGGCGCATTTCCATGGTTTGGGAAACGTAAGCAGTTGTTGAATAATTTAAGTAGAACTTTGGGCCTTGGTTCATAAAATGTATTATGTGTTACCCACGAGAGAGAGAGAGAGAGAGAGAGAGATGAACGATTACCATTTTAAGAGTTGGCAAGTGTTCTATTCTTCGACTTTGTAATTAAGTTTTTAAGAAACTTATTTAGATAAAGGCTAAAATAAAGAGTTGAGAATAAATTAATGCCAAAATTGAATCAGGTTATATATATCATATTAATCTAAACCAAAGACTGCGATTCATTGCTATTAACATTGAGTCATCAATATTAAACTCATCGTTCTTTTCTCGTTGTTATCACTGAAGAAAAATTACAATCCAAAGAAGTTTAGGTTATCAATGGCTTGCAACGGTATATTTGTTGTTTTTGGAGATACTGATGGATTCTCCAAAAAAAGAAATTATTTCCGCAGTGTCAGTAATTAGTTTTTCCTTGGATCATAAATGCCAAGAACTGAGCATTTAATACATACTTATATCTTCATGTAATTTAAATGTATGCAAATTCCGGATGGAAGTTTAAACTGGACAAAAATAATACTGAGTGAGCAGATCTTTCGATTTATTTGGGGATCAAATCACAGTAAACTAACTACTGAAAGATATATGTCTGGTTAGTCTTATAGAAAGTTCATCTATCAGAGAATGTTGTGGTTGGAAAAACCATTTTATATCGATTTAATATGACTATGTAGGTTGTAACTATTGGTTGGACAACAGCTAGAAAAACAGGTCTAGAAATATGTCTCCTCTTAGATGCTCAAATTGAGATGATTTCACAGTTGAGGACAAACCGATCCCTAATGTATATTTTTTATCATAGAGCTCATTTTTTGTGAAATGAAGCGCGTTATCCAGGACCAATGGGATAATAGGGCTATTAGTGGGAATGTTTGTTTGGTAAGCACGCTACCGGTAAGCTTTTCTTTGCAGAGGCTCTGTTGATTCAACGTATTAAGGACTCTATACTTGTAACTTATTTTTTTTATTTAGAAAAACAGATAAACAGTGATCAATCAGGAAGAACTTTCATCCCTAAAATAAGTAACGTTAAGCTCTCTTATAGGTGAAGGTGAGTTGAACGAGGGAAATTGAAGGTGCTGAGGGAAGGTTGCAGTTTCAGACCAAAGTATGAACAATAATTGACAACTGCGTTGAACCTGCTTTGTATTTATCCACGAAAGGAACCAATATTCAGTGAAAAAAATAACTTTTTTAACTTTGATTTTATTTTTATAAAATGGCGCCATCTTAATAAAGGAATATTTTTTATATTATTTAGTATTCATTGACACGACAATAAACAGTCATAAAAACCCTCTTGTCCTTGAATTTATTCTCAAATAAATTTCATTCCTACTTGAAAACGTTTTAATGCTTTCTGTTAAATAAAAGGAGAAGGTTATCAGAGACCGTCCGTTCGATAGTGCTATTTTAAGCTAAGTTTCAGGAGACACACCCAGCTGATCTGTGATATCATTTAGTGTCTCCTGCGAGTGCGGAAGTGGGACACTCCTACGACGTGCAACTGAACCAGGTAGGTTTTCTCTTGCTGCCTTTCAGTGCGCTATCAGTTGTCTTCCCTCCTATACAAAAGGAAAGTTTTTAATATTACCGTAATAATGTTATCTAACTTTATTTTTCTACAAAGCATACTTCCATCCCGGAGCAGTTATGAAGATTAGGTATATTAATAACAATATGGAGTCTGTTTACTGTATAAATAGATTTTTCTAGTATGTTATTTGTATTAGTTGTTATTTAATTTGATTTTAGTTACTCTAGAGCTTTTATAAAGTTACTACCTCTTTATTTAGAAGAATTAGCCAGATGAAAACATTACTTTTGAACTTGTTTGATGTCTTCTCAAGTTCACTAGCGCATGCTCAGTAATTCATTTTAATGTCACCAGAATGTATCGTCGCATTTTATCAAAAACACGTTTCCTTTTAATCAATTAAAAGCAGAGTGGTAAACCACTATAAATAAACAATAAAATGGGTACACTCCTATTGGTAACATCCAAAAGTTTTGCATATAAAACTAGTAAATGAAAGAGGAAAGATGTGCACTCATTTGCGCAACGAATATTTTATTATAAAATTACCAATTCATCACTCAGAAGATATTGTTTTAAAGCATTTTCGTTCTGGTTGACAAAAGAAATTTTTAAATGGAAATTGCAATACGACTGACTGTTAAATATTTATGTCTCTTAACTAGTAATGATGTTTATGGTTTGTCTCATTATGTCGCGAAGCCAATTAATAAAACATGCTGATACACTCTCTCGATTAATTTGCTGATGCTTTTGATCCTGCGCTCTGAACTATTGCATACAAAACAAGAAAGAAAGAATGAAGAATATGGACTAAAAATACTGTTCTCGCTACATACATTTGTCTGTAAGATTATGTTATTCATTATTCAAAATGTATTTTTCGGGAGGCATGTGTTTCCGATCAGACAGAATATAAAATTTACGAATATAAAATCAAAGTTCTATTCCTTTAAGAAATGTTTCCGCATATCAATTCTGTCCGATATTGTGGAGTAAGAACTGCTCCAATGAATCACATCTATCATGTTTATGGAGAACTGTCACAACAGGTATTGAAGAAGAATCTAAAATAGACAGGTATCTATATTCTTGACATTTTTAGGCAGCTGCATATCGTATAAGATTTCTACACAGTTTGGCGCATTCGTTTTTTCTCTTTTTTTTTATGGGATGGGGAGGTAGATCGAGAAAGAATGGTCATACATATAAGGAAGAGCGTACTCCATTGTCTTACAATCTCATAAATAATCTCCGCGACCAACGTTAATCTTGAGGTCACAATTTAAGTGAGCAGGGCATAGCGAATATCCATTCCATTTGAAATTCTTAGTTCTTTCTTAAAATAATTGACATTTTCCTGACAGGAGAGTTTCGGCTTAAATTTATGAAGAGCATTACAAAAGAAAGTATGGATTATAACAAAGCCTAGGGTGTGTTGGAATTAACGACGAAACAGCCAAAGCAAATAAAATTGTTATAAATAACGGAGGGTCGTGTTGTGTACTCCGTCCAGGAAATGGGTGGCGAGATTAAGGATCGTAAATTATAATTAAATAAGGTTTAGATTTTCGAAATTATTTCCTCCAGTCAGTTTGTGCTTAGGCTTTGATGACGTCCTTAATTCTGCGAATTTATCAGAAAGAGAATGAATGGGAAGAGTAAGATTGCCTCTCTCCCTCCCCACTTCCATTAATGAATTTGTAAAGTTATTGAGAATAAGAGTTTTAATGAATTTTAAACGTGTTCAGACTTACCACTGTTATGCTCACCTTGACATTATCAAGGTTTGTTCTACATTACATTAAAAATGAGATAAATCAGGTAAAAAAAATACTTTCATCGTATTAGTTAGTAGCTGGAGTGATAATAATAGTAATCGTTTTGCAAATGAACAAGCCTTCGATGTTAATACAGTTATTACTATCGCTGTCTTTCCACACTGTATAGAAAAGACCTGGGTTCGAATCCTGACGGGAAATAAGGAAATTTTATCGGCTTTCTTCACATCACAACGTGTAGAGCTATGTTATTAGGCTTGCGCGACAGTTGATTGGTTTTATCTTCCAGAAACTCGGGTTTGTGGCCAAACAGACCAAAGGATACACAGTTACAGACACAATGTATTGACGTCTCATAATTATGGTTCCTTTGGCGTTTATCTTAAAGGATAATTTGCTGGTGAAAAGTAACTTGTTTGCCTATTCAGACTAGACTCGTATTTAGTCTGAAAAGGGTTCACTAAAAAGAGATTTTAAATCCTGAAATCAAGAACAAGTTTGAAGTTTCTTTTAATCTTAAGAAAGCTAAAAAAGAAATTTAAAATTCACTTTTAAAATGATAGAATATTATAATTTGAATGAATTAAATTCAAAGTTTAAAACATTTAAAAATGTGTCGTTTGTTAAACGTATCTTGTAAAATAAACATTTTCAATAAGAAATATTAATCAAATTTTATTCTAATAATTTAGCCAGAAGTCTCTTTCCAGACAGACTGGAAAGTCTGTCTGGTTTTTTCTGATTTTTATACCTTTTATTTTCGACTTATTTAGACAGTTTTTGTTTCAATTGAATTCATGAACCTAAAAAAAAACTGCTCAGGATTAATGTGCCGTTACTACAACTACAACGTTTCCGAACACATGTCCACACACACATAAAACACCGTGCTGTTTTTTTAGTTCTTTTGTCTATTTATTGGGTTGACACTGCCTAGCTCTATTCGTATTTGTTGGCTAGAAATAGCAATCGCTTCTTGCTTGATTGCTTCTCTTACAAGAAAGATAGGAAGACAGACAACTGTTACTAATCTCACTTCAACGGGAGGTCTTAGTTGGCTAAGTTCGGTTGAAGCTTCTTCTTCGCCTTTTAGTTAAACTGAGAGTATTTCTTTCTCTGTTAACAACGCTACTCCCAAACAAGTGTTTCCATTCTTCAGACACTCCATAAAAAGCTAAATCTACTAAAAGTGCTGAGGAGGTAAAACAGAGATTCTTAAACATTGCAGACCGACTGTTGTAGTAAGGAAGAATGTCACTCTTTTAAATCCTTGGTAATACATGATTACTTAAACGTAATGCCACATTCCTATAGGAAAAATATGAAAGCTCATTGTGGTACCATTTAACTTTCCTACTTCTAGTTGAAGAGTTTCGAAATGTTGTTATAGTGGCCGCAAGAGCAGCTAGTTTTCAAAATCGAAAGCTCTCTTCAGACAGCTTTCGATTTTGATATAAAGATATTTCGTTAAAATACAATTACATCTCTAAGAAAATGTTTACATTCTAGAAGAAAGTTGTCTTAATTGTTAAGACTAAGACAAAGAAATTCCATACAACCAGGAAAAAACTTAAATCGGGTGACTGCTAAAGCCGGGGGTATAGTTAGGTGATCTTAGGAGGAGGTGCTTTGCTTTTTACCGTTAGTTGTTACGGTTACACACGGTTCTCTCTCACACACACATCTGAAACTTTGTGCACGCCCTTTTCACTGCGCTCATCTCAGAAACCCAAGGACGATCTTGCAGTCAATATCCTGTATTCATTATTATTATAATAAGTATTATCCAAGGAGAAGGAGGAGGTTACAAAGTTCCGTTATACATGTCGAGGATCAGACCGCATTTGGAATGTTGTGTTCAGATCTGGAGATTGTATCTAAAGTTATTGTGCTCCTTGAAAGGGTCCAAAGATGGGCAACTCGTCTGGTGAGAGCAGCAAACAGTTGTCTTTATGAAGAGAGACTACAAAGATGTGGGTGAAAAGGCTGGTAAGCTTCCCATCTTGGGGAATGAATGAGGTGTGTAAAGCACTGAGTGAAGTCAGCGGCGAAAATTGGACAAAGGTGGAATTTTTACTTTGAAATTGGATAGATATTCAGGAGACAAAAATGAAAACTATTAGGGGAAAAGTAACAGTTTTGGTCAGCGTGTTTCTGCCACTAGAATCAATTGCCTTCCTAAGTATCCGAGATGGACAATCTGGTGCAATTCGAGGCCATGGAGGCTAGTGGCCTCGAACGTGGTCTTGGGAAAGTGTAACAAGGGTGGATATGTTTGCATGAGCCTTGTGTTTTTTTGCTGCAGCAAAATTCTTGTCATATATTTCTAACAAAGGCATATCTACGATCTATCGACATCATAAATAGTTTTTATTGCAGCGATTTTAGGTACTGTGGAGTAATAAAATAGTTTATTTAATTTGTTTTCCTTAGATTAGATTAAATTTTATTGCAGTGAATTGAATCAACAGGATGTGGTGATAGGAAAAGGGAGTTGATGGTACCTGTATAATGATTTTCCCTTTAGACGTCCACATACACGTTTTTACGATATACGCATCATGACGCATTTCCCATGATAAAACAGGCAATGTGCACTTTTCCTTCCCTCAAGGATATAGCAATCCCACATAGTAAAATTTATTTTGAAATCTAGCCACCTCCAATTCTTGCGATAAAATATTATGTAAAATTCTTTGTGGTTTTAAAAAATAATTCTATTGAATGCGTTGACGAAATCCTTTGTCAGCGCACATAAAGAGATATACAGTATATTAGACATTTGGCAGAAGGAAATTAAATTTCCTTCTGCCAAATATTTGAGGAGAAGCACAGTACTAATTAGTGCGGTGCGTAATATGGATTTATCCATTGTTTATTTTAGAATATTATTTTGAATTCAGGCCGGTTCCAAATGAAACCGAATAAAAACTTTTAGAAGTGCATTCCCTGCCATTGATGAACATAATTATTCGTAAAGTTGCATCATTTAATTAAATTCTGTATTTATTTTTAATATATTGGATTGGATTGCATTATTATCTTCTTGATATGCCCTGCATTTATGCTGATTTCTTTCTTTTTCGAAGTTCTCTTGGTAATCCAAACATACGTATTTTTCGGTAAGGGATGATGATATTTATGGATATTTCAAACGCCTGGTCCATATTGTAAATAGCCCATAATGGAAAATAAATAAAGTTGTACAGAAACACGATTTATGGAATGTAGCAAAAAGAAAGAACTCCTAAGATTTGTTGGTGGTGTTCAAGATAAGCTGAATATTGATGGCAACAGGAAATGGTCGTAGATAAGATAGAAATCGTTGCATAAATCACCAGTTAATCGCGAATTCTTGAGATATTCATTTATAAATCTGCCTCTCCGTTCCTGTGTCTTTCCCCCATCCTTCCTTTGTTTTATCATCGATGAAAAATGAACTAGACATCTCTAAGATTACAATTGTAACCAGGAATGAAATTCGGGAGGGAGTTCATACAATTCAGCGACATTGTATAAAACACATTGCACAAGAATGTGGAGAAAAGCAAAATTACGAGGGCAAATCTGAAGTCCAATGTCGTTACTGAATTTTTGAGAGTATTTCCACACAGGTGACTCCGAATCTTCTGGACGATTTTGCAAAATTTATATTCCAAAAGCAATAACAGATTTCCACGTTTTTTATTTGCATCCGTTATGAATCACAGCGTTGTGAGAGATAAAATATTTTGTTGGCGAAAGTTGATTTTACATAGAGATGCGCAGAAGGGTGAAGAAAAAGTTATTTCAGATGATTTTATCGTAAAGATAGATGACACATAAAACAGATTCTAGTGGGAGACATACGTTACTAGAGAGTCATGAAAGAAAAATATCAGAAATAGTTTTTCGTTTCTTTCATGTGTCAAAAACAAATCAATCATTTTATAATTGATTAGTTCGCGGGCGTGAAATAATCGAATAAATTCTGACTCAGTGATAAGTTAAGGAATGATAGAGAATCTTTAATATTAATGACGATTTCTATATATATATATATATATATATATATATATATATTTCTTTTTCTTTCGCAAGGAATTACATATCAGTCTTTTTTCTTCGTAACAAGAGATCCTTCTTGTGTTTAAGAGTATATTAATAACTACTTATCAAAATTAACGTATTTAGGATTTATAAACAATAATAGTATTTAGAATTAAAAATATCAGTACTTCAAAAATTGAAAATAATAGCATCTGCAATTTGTTGTAGGAACAAATAACCCAATTTTATTTTTGTGTATGTTCATCGAATTGCACAGAACTTTGGATGTAGCATTGCTAGGGAAATGCTACATCCCTAGGTACTGAGTTAACACGATGAAGCAAGTACACTGGTCGATAAAATTAACAGAGCACGTAGAAAACGTCGTGTAACTCGTGCAGCTTGCGATGAAGCGGGACAAAAGTAGGTACAGTCCTGTTCTCTGAAGAGTCCCGTTTTAGCCTACAAACAAATTCTAGCCATTATTTCATCTGGAGACAACGAGGAATGCGGTATCATTGCTCCAACGTCGGAGAAAGGGACACTTACGGTGGAGGCGGTGTTCCATGTGGAGCGGAATAACGGCCGCAACCCCTCTTTATGCTTTTTATAGGGATACCGAAACTGCGCAGAGGTACCGAGAACAGATCCGCCCACATTTTCTTTTCATGCACGACAACGCTACTGTACGTAGAGCTCAAGTGGCGGATTAATATCTTGAATCTGAAGATGTCCAACGACTGCGTGACCAGCACGATCATCAGACTTAAATCCGATCGAACATGTTTGGGACACCCTTGGGCCGCGCATTGCACGCCAACAGCCAACTCCTTGGTTAGCTGCTAGCTTAGATCTTCGCTGGTGGAAGAATGGGATTTGTTGATACAGAATCTTATAGACACCCTTATATTGAGTACGGTTCACCGCTGTCAGGCCTGTTTCGCCGTTGAAAGGATCATACGCCGTACCGATGTCATATGACCATATTTTCGAGCACCTTGTGTCAACTTCTGTAATGTGACATTTTTGGTAATTCTTATACAAACCCTATTAATGTCCTTTATACCTGTCCGAAGGTTATTGGTATTGTTATTTCTGGCGCAAGGGCTATTAGGGCCACATTGTGCCTATCGACGTATACAGGTCAGACATAGTGATTATAGAATCATGTCAGAGGCGATCGTATAGCTGTATCCCTTTTAGGAAGCAGAAAAATTCTGGAAGATTTGCATCATTGCCTATAATATCACGAAGTGTTAAAGGTTCTTGAAGATTTCGTAAAATACTGAATGAGGCTTTTCGGGCATCAGTGTATAGCGTACAATCAATGAGAATGTGTTTCATTGTGAGAAGAGAGTTTCAGTGCGTACACTTCGGAGGATCGTCTCCTGTGAGTAGATAAAGATGGGTGAGGTAACTGTGACCGATTCTCACTCTGGATAGGAGGACTTCTTCCTTTCTGTTTACACGGAAACTGGATGCCCATAACTGTGGTTGAGATTTTATTTTATGGAGCTTGTTCTGCAGTTGAGCTTGCAGTTCCACTGTTCCTTACATACATGTCTTACATAGGATCTGCAGTCAATATATGGAACGTAGTAATCTGTTGATGCTATGTTGGATGATTGTTTTGCTGCATTATTCGCTTTTTCATTCCCTGATATTCCAGCATGGCCTGGGATCCAACAAAAGGTGACTACTTGCTGGTGTTCATGGATATGCATCAGCTGAGTTTTTACTGTTGTTATTACAGGATGTGTTGGCAAGGAAGAATTTTGCAAGGCTAAAAGTGCACTCTGTAAGTCTGTATATATTATTACACTTTTTTGGATGGACAGATGGAAAATATTTTCTAAGGCAAGGTTTATGGCACGTAATTCTGCTGTATAACTGCTGCATTCAGTGGGCAGGGCAACATAGATGGTGTTATAAGGAAAGACGGTTGCAGCCCCTACTCCACTTTCAGACTTTGATCCATCAGTGTATACTTTTGTAAAACGTGGATAATTTTGTGTGTGAGCGGTATGGAGTTGCTGTATGTTGTTATTTGCAAGCGAATGTTTTCCCCAGTTTAGGAAATAGCCGTCACAGGATGCTTTAATAGAAGGCCATGGAAGATCTTCACTGTTTGAATCTTGGAGGACTTTGTCAAGATGTATATTCCAGGTTTGTGATAATGCCTGCAATCTGATGCAAGTATGTTGAACTGATCCAGGTTTATTTCTATAGTACATTGAGAACTGTGGATCATTAAGTATTGGCCTAATGGGGTGAGTAGTTACTTTGAATTTTGGCCGCATAGTTCAGGAGTAACATCTTTCTCCTGAGCTGAGGGGAGGTTCATGGGCTTCAATATAAAGACTTTGTACTGGCGATGTTCTATAAGCACCTAAAGCAATCCTGAGGGCAGAATGTTGAATAGGGGGCAAGCCGTTCTGCTGCCCCTCCCCCCTATTCTGCTAGCACGCTTTCCCTAGCAGAATCATACACCGGGGCACCATAATCAAGGCGAGATCTGATTAGGGTTCTATACAAGTGAAGTAAGGTGTAATGATCTGCACCCCATGATATAGAAGAGATAACTCTTAGTAAGTTCATTTTTTTCTGGCAAACAGTCCTTAGATGTTTAATGTGTTCTGAAAAGTTCAATTTATTGTCAAAAATCACACCAAGACGAATGCTGTTCGCAATAGTGACAGGTTGATTTCTTAAGTGTATTTCAGGATTTGGGTGTATCTTTCGTTTGTTACAAAAATGAATGACACTTGATTTCTGATAAGACAGTCGTTAACAATTCTGTGCCAGCCATAGTTCGATATTATTAATTGATGTTTGCAGTTATCTCTCAATAAAGCTCTTTTTTTTTTTTTTTTTTTGGTAGTTGTTGGCGCATCGGCTTCTGTGGCCATAGTGCACCTCCCAAGGTTTTTGCAGTACTTTGATCCAAGCCCGAGGCGAGAATCGAACCCGCGACCTTTGGGTTGCCAGGCAGGCACTTTACCCACCTGGCTAGCCCGGTCGGCATAAAGCTCATGTTATGCGAACTGCAAGAGACAGTCAGGTCATTAGCATAAAGGTATGAATTCACTGTATTGGGAATAAATTTGGTCATCTGGTTTATTCATATTGCAAACAAGGTTGCACTAAGAACAGAACCCTGAGGGACTCCTTCTTCTTGTGTGTGTGTATATATATATATATATATATATATATATATATATAAAGCGTGCAAAGGGTAACTTCCCACACAGACCCAGGCCTCACCTGGGATGTTGGACTCACCTTCCAGCCTCACTTTGTCAGGATGAGACAGAAGACGTACGCGGCACTTTGGGCAGTGCATCAGGAGCTCGTTGGTGTGCAACAGCCAGCGCTGCTTTGTCGGCACATCCTGAGGTGCATTACCCCTATCCATCTCTACGCATCTGAAATTTAGCCATCTGCTTCTGCCTCCCACCTAAAAAAAAAAGTACCTCAGTCTGGAATAATGGTTGCTCAGATGGATGAACAGGGTGGTGGGTCACCCTTTTACTATCTCTAGATCCATCCTCCAAGCTAATCTAGGGATCACTCCCTGGAGACTTCTCATTACCACAAAACACATACTCATGCTAGCTCGGCTTATCACAGGCCGAATAGATGCTCCATCTGTATCCACGTTAATCTCTGGCCCAAAGAAGACAAGAGGTGAACGCAGCGACTCCTACCACCCTCTCCGGTTTACATTTACAAACATTGATTCCCTTAGGGGCATGTTTCCGGCCAACTGCCTCCAAATCTATAATAAACTAGGCTTCAACCCTGATAAGTTCTGTGAGGACAGGAATGCCTCAAGAACTGTTACCAACTATTGAACCCGTGACGACCGCCTACACCTGGACTCTTTGCCTGCTGCATTTATTTTTATTTTTTTTTTTCTATTTATTTGTTTATTTTTTTATATATTTTTTTTAAATTGAGATGTCTATTGCTATAAACTTTGTTTTATTTGAAGCGTATATAAGTTCAAAAAATTATGTAAATATCTCGGGTCGATCACGCATGTACTCTTGTACACTGTACGTGTGGTTCCTCGCACCTCAGTATGTAAATCTCTCAACCTCCTGGCACACTGCCGTTCCGGGGTGAACCACAGTTTCTTGTGGTTAATAAACGGATAATAATAATAATATATTGGAAAGGAATTGCCGATAGAGAACTTGAAAGGCCTCTGTTGTAGGAAATTCAGTATGAAGTAAGGATACCAGATCCAGGGAATGAAGATCTCTCAGGATACCAAAACGCCAAGTGGTGTCAAAGGCTTTCTCTATATCGAGACATGCCATGACGAGATGTTTATTTTGGATAAATGCATTCCTAATATTTGTTTCTGCTTTGATCATGAGATCCAGGGATGCTCGGTTTTTCCTGAAACCAAATTGATTTTCGGATATCATGTTTTGGGAATCAAGGTACCATGTTAGTCGACGGTGTATTATTTTTTCTAGGGTTTTACTTAATCAGCTGGTGAGAGAAATGGGTCTATAATTATAGATCAGCACAAAAGAGTGACAAAATGTATTGCCAGTACAAAGAGTGACGCCAGGAACTGGGGAAAGAATGTTCCATGAAGATGCGATTATAGAATGTCAGTAGCGAAGATAGTGATTTATTATCTAGGTATTGTAGCATAATGTAGTATATTCCATGAGGGCCAGCAGCGCTATTCTTTGCAGTAGATAGAGCCTCTTGAAATTCTAGCACAGTGAGTGGTTGATTCTACGGTAGAAAGGATTTGGTTCTGAAATTCAGATGGGATTTTTCGGCTGAAGTCTTAATCTTTTGAAATGATGGTTCGTATGCCGTCGATTCAGATAACTGGGAAAATATTGTGTCTAGGGCATATCTGCAATCTCTGCAGGAGTAGACAGTTCCAGCCCATTCCAGGTGATAAGTGGGGAGGACAATGGGGAGAATTTTCCATTTAATTGCCTGATTTTTCTCCATATAATTCTTACGTCAGTATTTTTATTAATTTCAGTTGCGAACGAATCCAAGAGTCTTTTTTTGCTTTCTTCCTAATACGGTGGGCCTTAGCTCTAAGTTTCTTGTAGTTTATAAGGTTAGCAGTGGTAGGGTATTTGCGGAATAAATTCCACGCACGGTTTTTTTTATTTTTTTGCATTCCCACAGTCCTCATTCCAAGAATTGCTTCTGCTTCTACGGATGCTTGACTGCGATTGTGGGATGGCAATAGATGCAGCTACTAGGATCTGTTTTGTAATATGGTTGGCAGCTTTGTCAATTGGATGATATTCAATGGCCTGATTGTCGAAGGATACATGAGAAGCGTACTTTGTCCAATCTGCTTTGGAAAATTTCCATTTTTTGCTGGTTTCTGAAGTTATACAGTATGAAGTTTTTATTTTACAGATTATTGGGTAGTGGTCACTGTTGAGCGGATCGTCCAGAGCTGTCCACTCAATACTAGGGAAAAGGATCGGAGAGCAGATGGATAGGTCTATTGCAGAGACCGTTCCTGTTGGGAGGTGGAGATAAGTTGGTAAGCCAGTATTTAATATGGTTAGATTTTGTCTGTCGACAAGCATTTCAATGAGTTGTCCTCGTGCGTCTTCATTGGGAGATCCCACAATGGATTCCGTCTATTGAAGTCGCTCAATAAACAGAAAGGGGTTGGCAACTGCAGAATGAGATCTTCAAGTTCTTGAAAAGTACAAGGATAACCGGGTGGCAGGTAGATAAAAACCAGCGTTAGGCTAATGCCAATCGCTATTCGCGTGGCAACAGCTTCAATGGCAGTTTGTAGCGGAACTCATGAGTCCACGAGTATGGCTACCCCTCCATGAGCTTTAGTGGCTGCATGTCTGTCTTGCCGAAAGAGAGTATAATTTTTTATCAAGGGAGACAACTGAGGTGTTAAATATGTCTCTTGTAAGCAGATTCCAATTGGATTATGGTTCATAATTACTTCGTGGATGACGTCAATATTGCTGCGAAAGCTTCTACAGTTCCATTGGACGATGTTTTTCATTGTTTGGATTTAAATGGAGAAGCTATGACTGTCTGCTTCTTAGAAGTCTGTTTCAGTCGGTCAATTTTCATTTTCTCTCTTTGAAAAAACAGATCTGGTATCTATTTCGTCTTCTGGATGTATTTCCAGAATTGGTTTCATTTTCTTCTTGATTGCAAGTCTCATTTGTGTCCATAGCGGAAGAAGATTCAGCATGCTACTTGTTAACAGGATCAGAATTTTCTCTTTGAGCAGGTCTTACGGAAGTTGCAGGAGCAACAGGTGGTATCGTGACTGGCGTGTTATTAGATCAGTTTGAGTTGCTAGATCTTTTTGAGGACCGTGGTACGGAAGAGAGTATAGCTCGAGCCCATTCAGAAATAGAGATGCTTGGTGATATTGATGTATCAGTCTGAACGGATAATGTATGAAATCTTTTGGCAGCATCAGCATATGTATGTTTTGACATCAATTGCTGTATTTGTTGCTTTACTTCTGAAAATGAAACTTTTTTTTTTTCTGTCTTGTACTTCTGGATTTTCTTTTCATATTTCCACTGGTCACATGTTTTAGAGAAGGCTTGGTGGTTGCCTTTACAATTAGGGCAGAATGAGGACTGTGATTTACAATCAGCTTGGGCATGCTCCTTCGAGCCGCAGTTAGAGCATACAGCATACCCTCGACAGACCGTTTGGGAGTTTCCGAATTTCTGCATTTATAACATCTTATTGGATTTGGAATGTACCGGCGAATGCGGCAGTTCAAATATCCGGCTTTCACCGATGAAGGTAGGTTTGGTGAACTAAATGTCAGTATGATGCTGCGAATTGGGATATGTTCGCCATCTTTCTTCAGCATAATTCTTTTTGCTTGTGTGACCTTCTGAGCTTGTAATTCATTTACGATTTCCTCCTCTGAGACATTCATTAGGTCCCATTCTGAGATGACACTTTTGGAGGTATTGAGTGTAGCATGTGGTGATACCTTGACTGGAGTTCCACCGAATGTGGTGAGTTTAAGAAGGGACTCAGAGTGTTTGGAGCTGGTGGTCTCAACCAGTAGGTCGCCAGATTTAAGACGTCTCACCATTTTTGTGAAACCTGCTACACTTTCCAGACACTTCTGTATGAGAAATGGCGATAGATTGCCTAAGGCCTGATTCGTGAAAGAATGCAAGATCAGGAAACTTGGATGTTCTACTCTGGAAGCATCCGTCTTCAGTCTCTTTCTGTTGGTTGCGTCATCATCAGGTTGGTGCAAATCCATTGAATTTGGATTTGCTGTCTGAATCGGTGGATGGTTGTCGTAATCCATATTTTGCTCCTTTTGGCCTTGGGGGTTTGTTTTATCACCCGGGTTTCCGGCCCCGCCACGGGGAGGCAGGAGCAGTGCCACGAAGTGACCAGTGACTGTTCCTTTGGAAAAGTCACTGGTTCCTGAGTTAGTAAGTTAGTACAAATAGAAAAGGAAACAGAAAGGTGGTTTTCCTTTCTGGGCTTCTGCCTACTTCTTGTAGTTCGAGAGAGCTACTCTGGTACAGAAATTAAAAAAACAGTGTTTGAAACTAAAAATAGAAACTGTTTGCTTAAATGCTCTTTTTTAGAAAAAGTTTTCAGAGACGCACTAGAACCGCTTGGCCACTAACGCTTGGCACCCAGGGCCCCGAAGGTTTTCGCTGTCTCCTCGTTTCATCGTTATTCTATGTACCCCACCCTAACAAATTTTGCTCGCTTCATCCCGCAAGCAACGCAAGTTACACCACATTTTCTACGCGTTCTGTTAATTTTGTAGAGCAGTGTATAACAACAAAAGCTATGACCGAAAACATATTTACTCAATAAACAGAATGCTAATTTACAGGAAAACGTTGTAAAATATGTTGTATCTTCAATATCTTCATTATCTTTTTTTTTTTTTGAATTCCTAATAGAAAAAAAAAAAAAAATGTAAAAATCTTTTATAACAGAAATCATCCCAAAACTATCATGATAAAAACGCATGCCTCGTTATTCATAAGGATCCAAAGCTGTCGTAATACCACTTATTAAAAACGAATAAACTTAACGGATTGAAAATAGCAGTGTTCTGTTTAAGTACTGTATAGGTTGAACTGCCCTTTTTCTATTTCTTTTTCCTAGTACTACGATGTAAATCAAACTGCCTCCGGGTATTTTGAATCGCGACTTTACCATTTCTCAGTTATCCTTGAATACTGGCTTTGAGATGGCTGAACAGGATCTCGAATAACCCATGTACCCGTTAAAAGCCATCCTACTTTCCAACCTCAGTATTCCTCTTTGGAAACAGATAATAAACACAAAAGTACTTAGTAAAACTTTATTCAATGTTATCCTTAACTTACATCACTTCTAATAGCATCTCATTATTCCTTGCAAACTAACACAGTTATCTCCAGCTATCTACAGCACGTTCCTAAACTAAGGGCTTCCTGGAATAATCCCAACCCAACAGTTTCACTAGAGATAAAAAAAAAAAGTCTCTCAGCATCACAATACAAATGAATAGAAACTCAGCTGCTCAGGTAGATGGGCACAATGGCGCGCTGTACCATCTATGTTAATTAACTTAGTGCAGCCCAGAAGATACAATTTGTAACTCAAACAGAGTATGTTAAACACTTGCCGGGGTCTTAATGAATGGAAACAGCTGTTGCCACGGTAACCTGTACACTGCATAGTTGTTTTGAGAGTCTTGTATTCAGTTGGAACAAAACATTTAGCGAAGCACATCGAATGAAGGTATTTCTAGGTGAAGTGGGTCCAATTGATACGTCTGTCTTTCGTGTCATGATTCCTCCCATGTGCATATTGATTTATTTTGACTTATGAAGTTTTATGGTAATTCCATTTTCTGAAGTATGTTTTATGGTCAATCGAATGCTTCAAAATTAAGGAAAGGTCTACTATTTGTTCCCATTTCTCTGCTTAATAAACGAATTAATGGTCCCTTTACCATTCTGATAAGATAGTTAACCCAAATATACTATCTTTTGGCTGTTTTCCAGGTTCCTATACTGTTGCTGGCACGAGGAACGTTTTTCGGTTCCTTTTTGTTTTAAATCGGGCTGCTTTACTTTGTTTTAGATGGAGATGTATCTTTAAACAAATTCTATTATGTATGGAAATAATCATTAGGAGGAAGGCTGTGCATTGTGCTTTGATAAACATGCTAATGGGCATGCAATTCCAGATGGGTGGAATGTTTGTTCTCCATCTTCTCTTGAGCAGTTTCGGCATTCCGCAGACCACACAAATAAGAAACATCCTTTTCCAGCCGGAGAAGCAATCAGTCTTCACTCGTCACTGTTACATGTCTCGCATGACCCACACGTGCGAAAGATCAGCGTCTTTGGCATTCCGGAATCCGAAGTCATTTTATTGCTGGGAGCAAACTCCAAAAGTGGTCAATCATGTGGATAGAATCGTTTGCACAGATGATCTCGGTGAATGCCTGATTTACTTTGCCTTCTACAGAATAAAAGTTACTTTAAGAGAAAAACAAGTTTAGGTGTAAGATGTTTAAGTTATTAAAGATAGAGATGTCGAAGCATTTGGTTTAGTGTTTCTTTAAACTACTGCAATAAACATTATTGATAGGAATTAACGCTAAAAACTGTTCAATGAATTCCAGAATATCGCGCTTTATCCATCACTGAATTGCCAATCAGGCTATCAAGAAATTGCTTATAATGGACAATGCAATAATACACCGTTCAAAATACGATCAGAAGATGGCAGCACTTTACTATTAATAAAAATTGATATATGGGCAGTATTATGATTCTTTCCTAATCTAATATGCCTGGAATTAATATAAAATTATAATTTCAGAAGCAATGTAGGAAAATATTCTCCAGTGCTGCATAAATAGATATTGTGTCAACATAAAGAGCTGAAATTAACCGGAAACTTAAAAAGATGGCAAATAGCATTTCTATTTAATATTAAAAATCCCTATTTACAGCTTCTTTTTGTCTTCCTCACTTAAGGTATTCATTATTTCTTTTACAATAAAAGAACCACGACAAAAACTGTGCCAACGTTTAATTAAAATTACGCTGCAAAAAGTAACACAACACACTCATCGTTAGCAAAGAAAATTTCCGTGGGCCATTTATTCTTAAGTCAAACTCTGATAATTGAAACCAGAATATAATTAAAAATAGAGCCAAACACCGGAATTTAATTATATTCAACCATTTGTTTCGGAGATCTTTAAAAAATTAGAATAAAAATGTCGAGTCTCTGAAAATAAAAAAAAACAAAGAAGCTTCCGTTGTTTTGTTGATCTCAGAGTTAGTTAACTTATTGGTAAATTAAAAAAAAAGACCATGAGGTTTTTATCCGGTAACCACTATAGATCTCTGAAGTAAACTATCCAGACCTTTTGAACTACACCACTTCTTTCCGCCAATCTAAACACTTAATGTTTCCTCAGTATGATTAGAAGAGCCGGTAACAATCTTTATCGTACTGAAGAGACATTAAAAGAAATCTGGAAACGCCAACAAGAACCTTCTTCTCTTTGCAGTTTGTACGAAGTGCCATAAAATAAAATACGATGTTTAAAGAGATTGTACAGGTACGGTTTTTTTTCGTTATTATTGAAAGTATTTTGTTAGTATTCTATTAAGTGTATTTGCTGAAAAAAATTACACTTAATCGCCTGTTTAAATACTGTTTATAATTATAAAATGGTAAGAATATTTCCTCCAAGGGGGCGTTACTAAACTAGCAGAAAAAATAATGTATTTATTCTTTGATATAATACAGTTTAACGTCCAATTTAAAAATGTCCTTTCCCTATAAAATTCGTAATATTTTAAATTCCTCCTTATTATTTTATTAAAAAGAATATCAGTAATTATTTTTATCACGCAATGTTACAGTTAATACGAACTTTCCAAGACACAAATGTTCTTCAGTTTCTTTCCTTCCATTCTATTGCTTGAGAAATATAGAAAAAATTGTTGCCACTAGACGTCGCCTACATCAACGATAAATCTGTGCTTCCTGTGTTGGTGGCAACTTTATTATCATTTCTCACGTCACTGCTTAGGAAGAGGGAGTGCACGAGAGAAAAGTGTTTTCGCCTCTTTGGACTAACGCATCGGATGCTGAGACAGCGCATTCATTTCTACAAGAAGAGAACCTCCTCGGAACTAAAGAAAAAATCAGTAGAAAGAAAAAAAAAATCCCACTCACTCGGAGAGGTAGAAATGATGGTAAAAAGAACAAAGGATTTCTATTAGTTACTCTCAGGGTAAACTAATTTAGCTGTTCTCTACAGTCTTTCTCCTTCGGACATTTTTTTTTTTTAGGAAGGTGAGATTGGAATGAATTCTTGATGAATGACATTTGGACCATATACGGGAAAGTTCTTTTCATTTCTACACACAGAAACAGTTGATTAGGAGAGCGAGGAAGTTGGAAGAAAAAAGAAGCTTAAGATAATTAACTTTTAACGTCGCACACGTGTAGATATTTTGTAAGACTTCAAGCTCACAAAATACGTGCCTTTTTAAATCAATACAACGTTGATTTAGATAATTCACGTTAGAATTCTTCACTGGAAATTGTAGATTAAGATGACGCAGAATAGAATTAAGTAGTTATAATATGACACTAAGAAGATGGGCAAATAAAAATCATATTTTTGAGATTCTCTAAATTTCTTTGATAGTGTTTTTTTTTTTTTTCAACTCAGTTCAGTTCTCACATTTCTTAAAAAAAATAATATCAACGCGTCTTACTTTTGTAGATTAAATCAAAATACAGTTACTAACACCGGAGGATAAGTAGATGAACATAAATGTTATATTTATTGTTTAAATGTTTTATTTTTATAGTTAACACTGCACCAAATTTTCAAAAAAACTGATTATTTAAATTCCTGCTGCTTTTCTTATTAATTTGGGTATGCGGATTCCGAATATGACCTTACATTTTGCATAGCGTCAATGTTTCGCCGAGGAGTGAGAGAAAAATAAATATGCAGTAATAACATATTCGATTTTTTAACAATGTTTAACTTCTGTACACAACAGAGTATTAATATTTGCTACAGGTAAACTACAAGATAAAATATCGCAAATTAAAAAGTAGAACAAAAGTAAAATTAACATCAACGTCTTTGTCTTTTGTAATCGGTATGATTATCCCAAAGGAAAAATCAGACATATCTGCGCATCATAATTTCATCGCAGCTTCCTTAGTACGTCCTAATAGAACCTCTCTCCATACTCTTCGCTAACATCACCCAGATTTGGTCTGAAAAAATCCAGGTGAGAGTTCAAATAATAGAGTTGATCGATGCATACCATTTTTCAGTAATTTTAAAACAACTTGCCAACTACTTCTTTGTAATTTTCGCTCTTAATATTCCCAAGAAAGCCATTTGTTTCAAGGCGATATGACCCAGGCATTTCACTCAGCATGTCATTTTGTCTTCCGGTTCTTGTGAAGCTAACTTCAGGTTCGCTTGTGGACCAATAAGTATGCCACCTTTCACTTTTCCATCAGACACTTTTGGAAACATAAACTGATATGCCTGAAGGTGTCACCTTGAGAATTATTTGACTAGTCTCAGCTTGATACAGAGTGATGGAAACAAGACTGTTTCTACCACTCCATTCGTTTGTATGATGGGAAAATATTTGTTTCTTGTAACCAAGCGACTGTTTACTATATTATATGCATCAGACTGCAACTGAATTCTGCAGACCACTGTCTTCTCCTGCAGGGTTGATTTACTACCCTGCTGTCCCAGAGGCAGAGAAAGCAAGGGAACTCAGTGAAACCACCTTGCAAACTCAGAAGGAACCCCAGCATCTTCAAGTCTCCATAGACATCCCATGTATATTGGTCATACTTGATCTTCTCTAACGCGTGCTTCACGTTTCTTTCTGTAGTCTTATTTAATATGAATAGAGTGGGCAACAGGAACTGACGGGTATTTATTCTCGTTGTGAAGCAACACAGCTTTCAAACTGTCACTTGAAATGACCATAAAAATACTTCAGTTCCAGATAGTATGAATCAGAGCTGTAATGCTCAATACGTTCTACCTTGATGTCAACGTAGAACGTTGACCTCAATATAATGATGTCACACTATATTGAGGTAAACTTCTCTTATTATTTTACAAATATATATATATATATATATATATATATATATACACCGATGAGCCAAAACATAATGACCACCTACCTAATATGATGATGGTCCTCCACGTGCAGATAAAACTGCTCGTACCCGGCGAGACATGGACGCTACAAGATTTCTAAGTGTCTCTTGTGGTATCTAGTACCAACACATAACCAGCAGATCCTTCAACTCCTGTAAGGTCCGTGGTTGAGACGCCGCAGATCGGAGTTGCTGTTCCAACACAAACCACAGATGCTCGATGGGATTCATATCTGTGGAATTTGGAGGCCAGAGCAATAACTGGAAGTCTTCCTCATGTTCCCCGAACCAGTCTCGAACAATCTGGGTGGTGAGGCATGCTGCATTATCCTGCTGAAAGACGGCACCGCCAGAGGGGAAGACCATTGCCATGAAAGGGTGTACCTGGTCAGCAATGATGTTTAGGTAGGTGGTAGACGTCAGAGTGCCCGGCACCTGGATGACTGGTAGAGTAGTTCTTTATTTTACATAAGGAACCCAGTAGAGCATCGCCCAAAGCATGACAACGGTGCCACCGGATTGCTTTCGTCCCACGGTGCATCCAGGCGCCACCACTTCCCCAGGTAAACGACGCACACGTCGCTCTGTCTATATTCGGAGTATAGCAAAAAGCATACACTTACCATTACCACGAAACCATTCCTGTAATGTTTATTTGTAACTACCACAGATGAAACAAGGTGCCCATAACTTGTCTTGATCACCCATAGACATTCTAAAATAGGCTTCGTATACACTGCAAAGCTGAATATCACCAACAAGAGTTATGTTTCACCTACTTCGGACATTTATATCCACACTTGATTCGGACTTGATATCCACAAGCAGAGTAGAACGAGTCAAGAGATAACTTACACTTTCATTTTGTAGCTAGAGCAAACATTAATTAAACGCGTATAAATACTGCAGGCTCTTATGCATTATTTTACTACTTATAATACACGTAATACATATAACAGTTTCAAAAACAAAGCCCTTCCATTACTGCCAAAATATTAATACCGTTGAGTTGAGCACAAAAAAAAAAAAAAAAAAAATACATATAAGAAACAGCTAAATTTAAACATATATTTTTTTCACAGTGTAAATATTAATTCTGTGGAATACCCCGAAGAGTTTCAGTACACTTCCCAAAAATCCAAATTTATTAATTTAAAGGGAAAAATGGTTTATTCTTTTTTCATTCTATTTTAAGAAAACGCGAAATTACCAAGGTTTGTACACTTAAATTCCTAATTAATATTTAACTAATTAAAATTATAAATTATATTAAAGTCTAATCTTGTTTGAATTATGCTCCTTTTTTCATCATCTTTGATTTCTAATGAAATAAAACCGAAATTCAGTATCAAGAAAGATTATAAAAAGTGAAAGAAGTGATTAATAAAATAATTTTAGAAGAGATCTATGCCTGTCTATTGTAAAATGTATTAAATTCACTGGTGGAGTTTAGCCTACTTTTTAAATTGAACAGGCTGTCAACTAACTATGTTTTTGGTTTTTTTTTTCCAAAAGTATCTCCAAAATTGCATGGATATACAAACAGTATAACCATAAATCATAACAGAAAGGCTAAGCATAGAAATCTTCGCTGTCTACAAGAAAGAATCCTTCTGTGATTCCGAGCGGTTTATTTTACATAAGGAACTCGACGTGTACAACGTCCTGAACCCTAAGAAAATGGTTAGTCCTCCATTGCCCTCCCTTCCGCTTTGACGTCCAAGTACTTAACATCAGAAGGCTCAGTATAAAATCAGAGACACGGGTCCTCTCAAAAAACAAACAAACAAAAATCTTTACAATTAAGTAATTGTTTGATCTGTCAGCCTTTCGTCATCGAGTAAAAAGGAAACGAGCTTTACACAGTCAGAAACGAACTCTATGCTTATAAGTGTCGTTTCAAAACGTGTTAGAGGGCACTTTATAATTCATGGGAATACTGCGGCGCTCGCGTGTACAAGATAAAAATAAAGTGTCATATTAGGGCCACCTGAGAACCAACTCATCTGCCCATGTGTAATATGTTCGTAAATTTGTGTGTGTTCGGGTCGATTTACCTGTTTTGCACGAAAAACTCGACTAATTCAGCCACGGAGTGAAAAAATCCCATTCAAGTTCCTCGCGTCATTGACGAGAGTCGAACCCGGGCCTTTTTCACTCGGTGTGTGGAAAACGGTGGTTATTATCACTGTGCTACCGCGCAGACCGTGATTACAACATAAAAAAATATCTATTCTAGAAAACGAAACTTCCTGACGATGGATTGTAGGCCGATTTCAGAATCGATTTCAACGAGACCCGATTTCAGCAGCGCCTATTCTTAGTACAGGAAAAAAATATGCATCTTAAAATATGTTTATATTTTAACAAGCAAATATTGGGAATTAAAAAAAATTGACAAATGCGAGTAGTGGAAGGTTGAAGGTTGCCTGAACTGGACCCCTTAACATCGAAGGCTAATAATTTTTGGAAGTATGATAAATGTTTAAGAGATATGCGTCAAATGAAGCTTATAAAAAATATCAATGCAAAATATATGAAAGTGCGACTGAGTAATTGTAATGAATTGCACCATAGACACCCACTCGGTACAATTTAGGAAGTTGGAGCCTAAATTGGACCAGTAGGTTTTTTAGATTGGACAGCTACTCTTACTGTTAGCCGTTATGGACAAACAATAACTAACAGGAAATTTATGGGCTTTTATCTCAACCTGGCTGAGTTAGTTGGTCTCAGGCAAGGGTTGTATGGTTTCCCATCCCTAAAACTCAGGTTTTTCATCCAGCAGCAAATAGACAAATTAAAAAGAAAGTACCCAATTTACAGACATAATATGTATACGGTGCAATATGGTCTACGTTGCTGATACTGCTGAAACCCTGCCTACAACACAACAATTCAGTGGTACATGGGAAAGTGTGTTTTGAACAGAACTGATCTAAACACACTTTTCCATGTAGCAAAGTTTCTTCTTCTTCGACTACAACGAAACTAAAAAAGGAAATCCTGGTTGTCGAAAGCAAGGCACTCTCGTCTCCAAGTGCCTACCGTAATTTTAGATTATATGAAATTTATTGGTTGTCCAATTGAAGCAACTCCTTTATACTCCTAGATAATTGTGAACATCAACAGCTGGGCCATCGGAAATGGTTGCTTCCTGTTAAGATATCTTCGAAGATTTGTTCTTGCTTTGCGGCAGCTCCTATTTTCTTATTTTTATTGTTATATTTTATAGCATTTTATTTTTAATCGAAATAACATATCTATTATACAATGTTTTATATGGATTTAAGTAGTGAACTCCATATTTTTACTTTTTGTTGTATTTTTGTCTTTATGAGGTACACCTTGAAATATTATTCCAACCAAGGTTTATGATGAAACATTCTACCAAGTTTGATTGCTCACTACTTTTTTAGCGCTAAGCTATATGATTGAGAGGATGGTAAAATCATAAACAGACATATTACTGAAAGCCACCCATAGATAATGTTTTAAGGGATCCAAAATTTATTTTCCTGAAGAATATTTTTGATGCGATCCTTTTATGTCCGTAAGGCCAAAGATTAAAATCTTAGGATGAAGAGCATGCAAAATAAAGGAAGAAAAAGCAAGATTAAGAAAGAAGAAATTTAAAATGGCAGATGTGAATATATACATAAAGAGAATTCAAATTAAAAAGAAGAATTTAACATAATAAATGTAGATGGAAAAAAGTCACTGGGTACAAGATAAAATAGCGAGAGACGCACCAGTAATTACCAGCAAGTACATCAAGGCAAAAGGATACACTCAACATCGTACTGTATAAGGGCTCGAACAGCAGGCCTTGCGCAGATAATACAAGCAAGGGCATATTCATGTTTAGATAAAGATAGGGTAGAGTTCGAATAAAGGTCTACATTGAAGCCTTTAATGGTCAGATTGTTATATGTCGTCGCGATAGTTCAAGAGCTGTTAGTAATTTTATATGAGCGGTGTGTGAACGTTGGCCCAATATTATGACAAGCTCCTCTGTGTTCAAGTGCAGAAAGGATGAAATTGATGGTCACCAGAAGATGTGTATTACGTTAAATATCACTAGAAGATACTCATTGATATAGAGGCTGAGATATTTAAGCATGAACCGTCTGTACTGTGGAGATGAAAGAACCGGTAGCTCAATCCGCTACTTTTCTGAGATACTTTTCTTTTTTTTATTATTTTTGGCAGCAAAAACCTCTGGCTTCCTTGCACTGTATAACCAATACTGATACTGACGGTATGTCATATGACTCAATCGCCTGTGGTAGATTAATTTCGACAGAATGTTGGGCATAAGATTCATCTTGCGACGAAGTCAGCAAAGTTTGTGGGAAAGCTGCTGCAGAAATTTGAACGATACTAATAGGAGTGATCGAGATAAATTCTCATTAATGGCTCAATTATTTGGTCCAGTTCCTAAAAAAATTAACGCGTAGAATGTATTATTTTTAATTTTAAGAACTGTCTGGTATTTCGAGTTTCAAAACTAACCGAATTTCTTTATTAATACTTGAATTAACCTGTTACTAAAAGTATTACTGTTTTAATAGAAATATTACTGGGCATCATGAGCTATTTCCATTTCGTAATTTCTGCACGATCGCACTTTTTTTTCTGGGCTGCTTTTCCTGGAGAGAAGAAGAGGGATAAAACTCAAATTACCAGCTTTGGTGGCGATCATGTAGGCGAATGTACGCAGGTTAGGTGCAAGTGTCTGCCACGCAATGACATCAGACCACTGTCATGAACTTTGAAATATAAAATTAAGCAAATAGTTCTTATCTTGAAGTAAATTTGATAAAATTCATCAAAGCTGTTTACAGTTCATGACCCTACACATCATCTCTCCTCTCTCACATCCTTCTGAGGGCAGCTCACCACATTTCGAGATAAGAAAGGTAAGATAATGCTCTACAATTTTGTCTAATAGTAAAGCTTATAACCCTCCATAAAGTGACATATACGAAGAATAAATAAGCAGTAGTTCAACTTTTGATAAATGAATATTTATTATAGCTTGTATTACATTGTATTTTGAACTTTATCAATTTAAATTCCTCAATTTGTTGTAGTAGTGGTAGGGTTTTAGGCGCATTAGCAACTTAGGCCATCTTGCGCCGTATATAATGTCTGTAAACTGCGTGTGTTCTGATGTCTATTTTCTGTTTGATGGATGAAAAACTCGAGTTTCCAGGAGGAAAAAAGCATTCTACCCTCGCGTGAGATTGACTAACTCACCCACGTTGTGAAAAAACGTTCTATAAAATTCCTCACGTTATCGATGGGACTAGAACTCAGGTCTTTTCCACTTGGTGTGGGGAGGACAGCGATTCTACCAACTCTGCTACCACGAGGCTTAAGCGTGACTGCTATGCAGACAAGTCATTATTATAGTAGATTTAAATGTAGGATATTTGTCGCTGCCTGTTGAGGTGCACTTTAGCAAACATGGGTTTCTGTCGTGATCAAAGTCACGATAGTAATGCAAGATAAACGTTTTGAAAATGTCAGAAAACAAACGATGAAAACAAGAGGTATTAATAGCTGAAAGTCCATTAAAAACGCATAATGTACTTTTTTAAAGGTCCTTTATTTGTGTTACATTCGCAGAGCAGAGCTTGTTTGGACATTCATAGGAAATGGCTCTGATCTCTCGCACAAATATCTGAAAGTGTCTCAGCCAATCAGAAATTGTGGGTGCAGGCTGAAAAAATAAAACGAATGCAATTATTTATGGCAAGAAACGTCAGTAATATTCTTTCTTTTCGTATGACAAAGTAACCTGTGTATCTGTTACTCACTTGCGAAGAATGAAAACCGTTCTGCTTCTGACTCTCGAATAAACTCTCAGTTAACTTTCTAGTACATTTTTTTTTTTTTTTTTTCAGTTTAGAAGCTTATAACCTTTTTGCTGCTTGCTTTCTCAACGTCTTTTTTTTTTTATGATGTCTTAAAGCTCTCGTTCAGTGTAACCCACTTTGACTATCTATCGTCTTGGAACCCACTCAGGGAAAGCGTACAGATTACTTTAATGCATATTTTATGCCTCTTTCCGTATCGCAGGTATATCGTACGGTGCTGCCTTCGGGGAACTGCACAAGTCTATATTTCCACGAACTGTAAGCGTCCCCTTGTATCGATGTTTTTGTGAAAGGCATGAAGCCTCCGTTAAAGAACTCACGAGGTGTGGCTGGAAAAGGTACGTTTTGTTTTTCTCTTTTCGCAATTCTTTGCATACATTTGTTAGAAAATACCAAATAATTTACATATGCTGGTTACACAATATTCTGGTATGGTATGATTGTCTGTAGATGGAATTCAGTTCTTAAAATAACCCCATTTCTGAACCTTTAAATAACTGTATACAGCGCATCATATTAAAATCGCTTAGATCTATGCCCAGCGTATTTTACAGTGATAATACGAGCATGTAGGCGTTACAACAGCAACCTCCAACCATAGAATTACCTTGTTCCTTTTTAAAACATGGAGAATTGTGGCAGTAGGCACATTTTCTTTTTTTATTCGCAATTAAACATTACTCTTCTTCCCATCCCACTGTTCCTTGCGGTTATTGTCATCTTTTTAATATGCATCTGCAGATGATTCATCCACATACTAACGAAATAATTTGTAAAAGTAACACTCGCGCATCAGTGAATTCATCTTTGTCCAACTGCACATGAACGTATTTGTCAAATAGTCCGATAGAGTGCATGTGATAAGTGACCAATAGAGATAGTTCTAGTTCAACGCGTTGTTGGGGAGAGTTTGTCCAGCTATTTCCGTCTAGCTGGTGTAACGGATGTCCTGAAAGTTCCAATAAAAGATATTTAGCAAGTAGCAGTTGAAACTGGGCTGCTACAAAGCAACTAACAAAGAACACTGACATTGAATTGAAAAAAAAAAAAAAACAGTATAAATCAGTTTATACAATATGGACATTTACGATTCATAATACCCAATCACGATATTAAACATATAATTACAATTAACTTTATTATCTCTATTTTATTATGTTAATTTTCTTGGAAGATAAAGCTTTGTCAATAATATTTTTACTAAATTTATTATACAGCTACTATTAATGTACATACCTTATGTATAACAACTGGAAGCCTGGAAGATATCATATTTTGCCTAATTATTTCCTAATTTTCATGTCTTTGCAACAGCACGGATTAACAAAAATAGAAAATTAAGTCCTTGCTACTTCGATGTTTAGGCAAAATCGGTTTTACTGTTTTTTTTTTTTTTTAATCATGGTCGCAATCGGCTGCAGCAGCACCACCACCATCCTTTCGTTATTCCATCATCCCGCCACCTGAAATCAGTCGCTCGTGCAGCGGCAACTCCCTAATACGTTGTCGGCAGGATGCCTGCGTTACTTCTGCATCAGCACACTAGTCCTGTTTCCGCATTACACATTAATAACGTTGATTTGATTAGAGAAAGTTTCAAGGAAGTGCTGACCCCATCAAGAAATGGCTGGGCTCATTGATTGTAGAAAAAAATAAATAAAATAAACAAAGGAATGTAATGATTATTTAGTTAACAAAATCCTTTATTAATTACTAACTCGAAATTTGATTAAAAACTCAATTTACGTTTATTGGAAAAGTGGCAAATGTGCATCTCTTTTCATCTGTTAGGCCTAATCGGAGCGAAAAGTAATAAAATTAATAGTTTTGAGTTATTGCACGGTTTTTATGCTAATGCTTGTTGTTTTTATTTCTGCTTTTTCACTGTGTCCATGGTAACCGAATGTCATCATTTTTATTTTGAGAATTCCACGGATGAAAAGCTATATTAGGCTGTTTCTACCTTTCATTCCATTTTCGTTGGTGTTAACAAGATCCTTCCATCTTGGGCAAACCTTTGTTTTGATATGCGAGAAAAAGAAAGTATGAGAAATTTATCTCATAATTTTTTTTTTCTCTCTCTGCGCTTAAAATATGACGGTGTAAATTACTTAATTAAGGTCCATTAAGGATAATTAGAGGAAGGTTTTAATGGACTAAAACTGCTCATTAGCAATTCTGTCTTTACTTCCCTTTCCTTTTTCTCTTTTTTTTTAATTTTTCCTCGCGGTGAACAAAACAAAAATCAAAACTTCGCGATAAAGAAAAGCTCACCTGCAAGTTTTCTAGCAGTTCAAAAATTATAACGAAAATCAATATGGGTGTTGGGTCGCTACGCCGAAGCGAGTGCTTAATGATTCGATTCTTCGTGACCTCAAAATGTGTCGAGGGATTACGCTGAAGATCAGCTAAGTATTTTTTCAGTTTTTTGATTAAGTTTTGTGCAGTTTCTCTACAAAAATTCAGGCACTGCTGAATATGGTAGATTAATAAGATGTCCAATAGGAAATTTCAAACCATAGTTTAAAGAAGGTGCGTTGTTTCTTCTTTGGTTTTTATCGGATAGCAAAGAGAATTTCCCAATAAATTATCGCTGAGAATGCTAAAATTTAAGTGTCTTACGTCTCCTAAAGTTCTTTTGGAATATGTCACGTGGTGTTAGAAAAGTGGCCGAAAAATAAAACTGGCTAAAGTGTTTTTTGCGCACGCGCACACATACACACGCATTGAGTCATCTGTTCTGGTTCTCAGAGACGACATTATAAAGAGTAAGCACCATTTATTTGAACTCCTTAATCGACCATTATTGATAAACACTGAAGTATAGAAGAAGAAGAAAAAAATTTTCAAAATACCACAAATCACGTCAAACTTTTAAAATGTTTCTACATTCAATTAACGGACAAGAAGAAAATCGAAAATTGATTGATTCTGCGTGGTACAAGAGTTGGTCCACAGGAAAAAGTCAGGATAAATGACACTGTTTACATGTTGATATTGGACTTGGACTCTGCAAATAAAAACAAAAGAAACCTGACGAAGAGCGAAAAATAAATAAAACTTTAAATTAACTAAAATAAAATATTTCGTTATCACATGATGAAATAATAATTGGCGGTGAGTTGTGGCACCCAATCAGTTTTTGCCTAATGGCCAAGGATCAGGCCAAGCCTTACTCTTAATCTAGAAGTGCTGAGGAAGTGTTAGATTCTCTTCCGAAGTTGGATGAAGATCTTTTGGGAAGTAACTTTGACAATCAATGATTCGATTGACCTTGATGCCATTCTTTTGTTTCTTCTTTGCGAATATTATTTGCTCTGACTTTTCACAACTGATTTTTACCCAATCCAGTGGAGGTATTTCATTGAAGCAGAATTTCAAACACAACAGGTTGTTGTGTCTGAAATTCTGCTTCAATGAATTTTGAGATTTTTATGTTAATTCCAAGCAATAAAGTTTATTGTAACCTACTTTACTGTAGCAGTGTAAGTTCTAATAACCTTCATTACTAGATCACATTTCATAATGTGGGATGAGAAGACAAAATACACTTGTTGTGCTTGGCTTGGATTTCTGTGCATTGTAATCTCAGGAATTTCAAGTGGAGGAGGTACATTTCACAGAACAAAAGTAGAAGAGATAAATGAAGAAGAAGACAGTTATGAGAGCTGTTTGAATAGTATGGTAAAAAAATATTTTGGAAAGGAAACCGAGCCTTTCCCAAGAGTGAAACGTATTAATAATGTCACATATGAAACTTTTTTCCCTTTATGTTGTTGACCTTATAACATTAAATAAAATTAGCTACTTAACTTGAACAAATTAAGATGTATACGTATGTGTTTTATGAATGGACGATAAAAGAACTGAGCCAAGAGATATTCATAAGAAACTCTCTGTTATATAATCCAATAGTCATGCCAAATAAACATTATTAGATGAATAAATTAACTGTACCGTACAAAGTGTAATCAAAAGTTCAGTTATTCGGATGGATCGCTTTGACACTGTATAGAGTGTCAAACGGATCCACCGATAAATCTACTGCCTATTCCGATTGCAACGTTGCTGAAACGTTTAGAATTGCAAAAGAACCCTAATAGGGTTCTTTTGGAATTGATAATAGTTACTGTGTCGCTTTATGAATAACTTCCCCAGTCATGAAAATCTGTGACTTTTCAAGAGAACCTTGGGAAACAAAAAAAAAAAAAAAAAAAAAAAAAACCACGTTATTAATCTCCATTTTATTCTGTGAAATCCCTTACCAGGCTACTCGTAAATGATATATCACAGTTCAAGTCTTAAGGTTTTATTCTTAATGCAGTTTTTAATTGTCACACTTCAACATGGCCGCCATCATTAACTAAACCAGTTCTTTAAAATTTTTCATCCACTACTTATGACTTTTTATGGGGGTGCATCTTTTTTATAATGAGCAGTGAACTTTCTTCTAACAGCTGGTACTGATTTAAACTCTGCAAGCCAAAGCACGCAGTTAACTTTTTCTTCAATTGTCGCCATTTAGGGTCATTCAATATCTGCAAATAAAAGAGAAATTGATAAAATATAACATAAGAAAAATCAGATTTATATGGATGAAATTATTATATAAAAAAACTTTTAAGACTTCAACATTGGTTCTATCATTTGTATAACTTTAGTTATTAAAATTTAAAACCGCTGCAGGACTTCATGACCACCCTGTATATCGAGAAAAAATAAAATAAATGAAGATATGGATAAAGCATAATATTACTTTTGTAGTGGATCAAATAATAATTCAACAATAACGGGGCGGATGACAATAGACTGATTTCTGTAATCAATCAGATGTACACTGAATACATTGCTTTTCCATTAATACCCGGACGACCCTCAGTTGATAGCTAGTCAAACACCCAAGCACTACTTGTAAAACACAACTATAAATACGTTCTCGGGTGTTCGAAGAAACTGTAGTACGATTGTGAATGCAAGTTGCCGCGATAGCGGTGTTAAGCCTTAAAGTGCGAAATGACAATAGGGTGCCACAAAAGAAATTGGCCTGTATATTTAAACCGCACTGAAGACCCTTAGATCCATGATATGGTTACCATGGTCGTGCAGCTGTGCACAAGCCACTGATCATCCCAACTAATGCCAGACGCCGTCTAGCGTGGTTTCAGGTTCGCATTCTTTGAGCGTAGACCAATGGAAAGCTATTCTATGGAGTAACGAGTCATGGCACATGGTCTACCAGTCTGAAGGTCGCTCCTAGACGTGGATGCCATTGAATGACATCCTGACAATGAATCAGCAGAGGTAGCGTGATGGTCTGGGGCAGTTTTTCATGGTTTGACCTGGGACCATTGGTTGTTTTGGACAAAAAACATGGATTCTGAGGTCTATCTAGACGTTCTGGACAATGCGTTACCTACGTTTTGACAGCACATCGGGGAAGGCCCCGACTTGTATCAGCAGGACAACGCTCCATATCATACTGCGCGTTGTGACCGACTGGGTTGAGAACATTAGCGTCGAAAAGTTGGATAGGCCAACCCAGAGCCCTGACTTATAGAGAACTTCTGGGACTGCCACTTTATAAAGTCCACTGCCTAATTGCGAGTAGGTCCCCTTTAATCCCTAAGAACACCCTGGATTTCAGTTGACATGGCGTCAATGAGGTTTCGAAAGCGTACCACACAGATGCTGCTCTATGTTGACTCAATTAATTCCCACAGTTGTTGCAAATTGGATGGTTGTGAGTCTACTCCGAAGAGTTTGTTTCATATCACCCCATAGGTGCTCAATTTGAGCACGATATAGTGACTAAAGAGGCCATCACAGTAGGCTGAATTAATTTTCATATTCCACAAACCATTTCTCTACAGTTCTGGCCTTATGACAAGCCGCATTATTCTATTGGAAGAACCATTCCAATGGGATAATGGGCAGATGGATACGCTGCAAATGTGTAGGGATTCGTGAGATCGGAAACAATTTCCAGATAACTAGTGCCATCCAAGTGTGCTTCACTGGTATTAAGGGACCCAATGTGCATCACGAAAATACTTCCCACCATTATACTACCAACACCAGCCTGCACTGTTGACACCTAGCCGGATGAGCCCATATAAAAAAAAAGTAAAGTGCAGCCATTATCAACCCACTGCAGGGTGGAAGCCTCCTCAACAATTCATGCTGAGGGAAATGGACCATAATCTGCCACGCTGGTCCAGTGCGGGTTGGCAGATCGACCGTATTCAGCAGTCAGGGGCTTGAACCCCGGTCTACTCAAAGAGCGTGTGCTACTGCACTCCCGCTCCTGCCCACTCGGCTACGGAGGCACTCACCTTATTTTTGCCACATTCTGGTGCTCCCAGAGTGAAGCAGCAAGAACCGAGACGCATGATACCAGGAAAAGTTTTTCAAGCCTTTCACTGTCTAGCGTTGGTACTCCTGAGCCCATTATCACCATACTTTCTTGTTTTTTGCTGACAGGAGTGGAACCCGATTCAGTTGTCTACTGTGATACCCGATCCATGATAAGGTAGGACGAGTTGTGCTTTCTGAAATTGTTCTTTGGTCACCATTGTTGTTCTGGTTGTTATTTGACTGACTATAATCTTTCTCTTAGTCCTGTCACGCTCCACGGACCTCTCGCATTATCAAACTGTTTTCTACCACAGGATTTCCAGTGGTGGGATGGTATTTGGTTACTGGACCAATCCTGATACACCTGAGATACAGTCGTGCATGTAAATCCAGGCAGGGGGTGTAGTTTCGGGGAAACCCATAGAACGCCTATGGCACCGACTACCATGTTTTATATGTTTGCTCATCCCTTTATATTGTATGGTACGCACTCTTGATATTGTTACTGAAGAATATGATTCACTGCAGTTTCAAGGGACCTGCTATTGCACTATGCACTTCTCTTTTTCCTTTATTTCCTTCTCTTTTGTCTCAAACTGACTACCTATTGCTCTAAAGAGCCGTGTATATATATTTCTCCCAGCATAGGATCGTTTTCCGCTAGTGAGTGCCCTCGCAGCTAACTGTGACCCTCACTTTTAAAGTGTTCTATTTCCTGGAAAGTGTAGATGTATCTAATAAAGTAGCTACTCAGTGTATTTTTTGATGATTTTTGCTGTAAACGTTCTTGTTGGTTAAGGCTTAGGTAAGCCAACCAAAATTTAATAAAATTATTCTCAGAACTAATTTTGACTTTCTTTTATTAAGAAAAGATTTTTCTGAATGTGGAAATGGCATGTTCATGCAGTCTCTTTAAGTGTCCTTATTAACTTTAGGACTCATAATTTCTTGTTTGGGCTCTCTGACTTTACAAATGTCTGAAGCGAATGTCATTTAGGAAGCGGCTTCAGAATAGTCGACGTGTTCCACGTCTTATTTCGTCAAGGCCAGTACGAAATTTCCTTCATATTATATTTTGTCAGAACACTTAGTAAGACTCGGTAAGCACTGGAAACTCATTTCTCAGATGAATCCACTGAATCTGTCACTGCAGTCGAGATGAAATTACCCAAACTGTACACGTGTCTCTTTGAAACCACTGCAATTTCCACAAATGAAGTTAGCAGCGTCACGATTGAGGGGCACTTTCCAAATGTCACCTCTAATATAAAATTTTTGAAATGTCAATAACTCGGATGTCGGGCTTCTTGACAGGTGGCGCTTACACACACACAAGCGCATGGACGTCGGAAAGAGGACGAAAGGGAGAACTTGTCCTTCTGAATTTTGGAAGATGATTTTCACATTAATGCCTTTCCACTCCTTTTACCAGATGGATACTGACTTTCATAACGTACTAGCTTTCTTGCAGTTCCACTCTTCTCTCTCTCTCTCTCAGAAATATATATGGCGACTATTGATCGACTATTTAATTTATTTTATTTATAAATTTGTCTTTAGAAGTTATTGGTAATAGAAAATTCGTATTTTTAGGGTGGCATTCGCTGAAGAAATCGTCAAAATAATGGCAAATTGTTGCTGTTAACTACTTGGAATTTGTGGAATTAGAGAATTGTTTTTAAAAAATGGTGGAACCGCGAAAAGCTCGTATTGGAAAAGTATGAATATGTGAAAGAGGACACATGCCAACTCCAAAAGGAAACAACCACCTTCAACGTACCTGCACTCCCATACGGTGAAGAAAGATTTGCTTGTTCTGACAGCCTTGATCAGTGCGTGGACATCTTGTTTATCTTCCTAAATGATGTCGATGAGACAGTACAAGGAAAACTGTCAAACTTGACTAATGAAATTAAAGGTTGAGAGAGTGTTAACGATCAGAATCAGGCTATTCTGCTTCGAAGTACAGTACTTGGACCGACCTCAAGTACAGTCTGAAAAACGGCAGCTAAATTCTACTAGATGCAAAGTAGAACTTGTAGATTAGAAATCCACGAGAACGCTACCTGAATATAGTCCTAGAGGAAGAAAGATTAAAGGATGTTCAAGATGAGAAGGAAATGGAGATTACGACTTCGGCATGCAATGTAAACAGGCGACAAGAAAGGCACGTGGAGTTATACCGGACGGTTATAAAATAAGTTTCCCTATTCAGGAGACCCTAGTGTCAAAACGGTTAGAGTTAGCGCTATGAAAATCGGTGGGTATGTCATTTAGGATATAGGGAATCGATTTGTAGAAGAAAAAAAAAAAAAAAAGTTCAAGTTTCCTCCACAAGGGGAAAAACGGCGCTGCACATATGCAAAAGTTGTCATTTACTTCAAGACACATTGCATACGCAAATGACATCCTGTTAGATAAAAGCAGAAAGGCCAACACCACCGTCAATAACCATTATGCCTGTTACAAAAAAGGAACGTGTTCTTTTAGTAAAACTGTTTTACCAGAATAATAGTAACGCTACCTGAATATTGGAAACTTGGACCTTTGACTCAGTGGGACTTCGAAAACTAATAAAGAAATTTGAAGCGACCGAACGGGGAGTTAGGTGTAATTCCAGGCAGGGCACCCACGACCACGTTCGGAAAGTGGTAGTGGATCAAGTGACGGTTGCAATGGTCACAATGCGAAATATTACCAGTCAGTAGTGACAGAGGTGTCAAGAGACTTGACACTTCCTTGGTCTACTGTACGTAAAGTGCTTCGAATAATTTTACGTTGGTTCCCGTACAAGATTCGCGTAATGCAAGAACTAAAGTCTTATGATCAGCAACAACGAATAGACTTTTGCTCTATGATTTCTGGCTCTTATAGAACTTGACGATACATGGGCTAGAATTATCTTGTGGTCTGATGAGGCACATTTCACTCTTCATGGGCTGTAAATGCAAAAAACTGCCGAATATGGGGAACTTCTCGTCCATCTGCTGTGCATGAAAGACCACTACAAAGTCCATACGTTAGAGTATGGTGTGAATTCACAGCAGAGTTTATAATCGGACCATTTTTCTTTGAAGAGTGTACACCTGATGGACGCATGAGGTGTACGGTAACTAGCGCACGGTACTGTGCTCTTATAAGAGATGACATTATTCCCGCTCTGCAAGAAAGGCAATGTTTGGTCGACAAGTGAAGGAACTGCTCCTTTCAACATTCGGAAATGATCGCATCATTTCTGGAGACTTTCCGCAATTCTGGCCAGCCCGATCAGCAGATCTTAACCCCTGTGATTTCTGGCTATGGGGATACCTGAAAGACAGAGTTTACCGTGGCGGCATATAAACGTTGTCGATTTGAAAGCAAGCATTAAACAGCATGTAGCCAACGTCCCCAATGAGATGCTACTCGAAACTGTGTCGCACGCAATCCTCCGTTTTGAGAATACCATCTCAAGTGAAAGAAAGCACATAGAACAATATCTGTAGATTTCTAAGTTTCGATTTTAAAATCCAATTTTAAGTTAAGTATTCCATCTCATGTTTACAGTGCCAATTTCTCCCCTAATGGCGGAAATTTGAACATTTTTTTTCTTCTACGGATCGCTTCCCCATATCCTAAATGACAGACCCACCGATTTTCAAACCGCTATCTCTAGCCGTTTTGACACTAAGGTCTCCTGAATAGGGAAACTTATTTTATAACCACCCGGTATGTATTATTTGATTTTTAAGGAATTTTGCAAGTAAAGACGAGGTTATTATCCCTTAATAAAACGATGCTGCGACGAAACTTGGAATGTTTAACCCCGGGGACTCACATCTGGTGAGTATGGGCTTGGCAAATCCATGGTTCTGAGCTGGATATCATCATTCTTCTCTTTCTTGGTGATTCCTTTCTACTTCTCTCTCTCTCTCAGGGGGTAACTCGGGAATTTTTTTTTTTTTTTTTTTGGCTGGTGCAGCATAAGCCTCAGGCTTCCTTGTACCATATGGCTAATAATAATAATAATAATAATAATAATAATAATCACACAGCCGTATCTGTGCTGCCATAGCAGCCACTAGTATAATGGAAAAGAACCGAGAGACCAGCAGCAGAAGAACCGGAAACAGAAGGAACCGCCAGCTTGGGAAAGAAGACTTCAGCAGAAGATAGAAGAATTAAGAGTCAAGATAAATCAGTTGACCCAGTAATTAATTTCAAAGGTGAAGAGCATCCTCAAGAGAGACAGCGCCCACAGCAAACATGAGACCAGAAACAGAGAATAGGAGAATACTTGGACACACTGAAGCAGAATCTCCTCGCACTCAGCAAGAGACTACGCCGATGCAAAGAGAGCTCTCAGAGGAAAATAAACAACCAAATCTTCGATGAGGATCTAAGAGCCTTCTACAGGAAACTGGCTGAAGATGAGAAAGCAGGAAACGGACCACTCGAGAAGAAGACGATCGAAGAGTTCTGGGGAAATATCTGGAGCAGTGAAGTAAGACATAACAAAGCTCCCTGGATAGATGAGGAACAGAAGGAAAGGAAGGACATAAAAGAGATGAGAGAGTGGGAGATTCGAGAAGAAGAAGTAAAGCAGTCGATCAAGAACACCCACAACTGGCGAACCCCGGGAATTGATAACATCCACAACTACTGGTACAAGAAGCTCACCTGCACACACAAGCACCTAGCAGAGCAGGTCACTCGAATGATAAGCAACCCGGAGACAATCCCGAAGTTTCTCACTGAAGGAGCCACATATCTGAAGCCTAAAGATGAAGATACAAGAAACCCGGAGAAATACAGGCCAATCACATGCCTCCCAACGATGTACAAGATCCTGACCAGCTGCATAACTAAGAAGATATCAGACCACTTAGAGAGTCAGAACATAATGGCCGAACAGCAGAAAGGATGCAAGCGGAGGAGCAAAGGATGCAAGGAGCAATTAACCATAGATGCCGCAGATATGAAGCAAGCCTTCAAGAAGCACCGCAACCGATAAACGGCCAACATCGATTACCGCAAGGCCTTCGAATCCGTACCTCATAGCTGGCTAATAGAGACCCTGAAGATCTACAAGGTCAATCCTATAGTGACAAACTTCCTAGGAGCAACAATGGCGAAATGGAATACCACCATTAATGTCGAGAACATCACAACCAGGCCAATCACCATTAGAAGAGGAATCTTTCAGGGAGATTCTCTGAGCCCACTATGGTTCTGTCTAGCACTTAACCCGCTATCCACCATGCTCAACGGCAGCAAGTATGGATATAACCTCAAAGAAGGAAGAACCTGTACACCCTCACCCACCTGATGTACATGGATGACATCAAGCTCTACGCGGCAACCGAGAAGCAACTCCAGCAACTACTCCGGATCACCGAAGAATTCAGCAAGGACATCAGGATGGAATTTGGTCTAGACAAATGCAAGACCCACATACTGCACCAGGGAAAATTAGTTGGCCGAAACTATCAGCTGCTGACTGGTAAACAGATCGAAGCTATCACAGAAGGAGAGACCTACAAGTACCTAGGGATGATGCAGGCTGAGCAGTTGGAACATAAGGATATCAAGAAGTGCCTGACTGAAAAATATCATCAGAGACTCAGAAGCCTGCTGAAAGCAAAATAGAACGGAGGGAACACAGTTAAAGCCATAAACACCTATACAGCTCCAGTAATAACATACACATCCGGGGTCATAGATTGGACTAACACCGATCTAGAAGATGTCATGCGAAAGACAAGGACAATGATGACCAAGAGTCCCCAACACCACCCGAAGTCAGCAGTGGAGAGACTAACAATAGCTCGGAAAGAAGGAGGAAGGGGCCTGATAGACCTGACAGAACAACAAAAAACAGTGATAGTTAACCTGAAGGATTACTTCGAAAACAACACAGCACCACTCCACCATGCCATAAGGAAGATAGATAAGTGGTATATCCAACTCAACCTAAGCGAGGAAACCCCTCCCGCCCAAAGTACAAGAAACGAAGATAGAAAGATGAGCAAAGAAGACACCCCATGGCAGACACTACAATGACATCCATCAAGATAACATTGCCTCCAATGCATGGCTCACAAGCGGGACGCTCTTCCCCAAGACTGAAGGATTCATACTGGCCATCCAAGACCAGGTAATCAACACCAGAAACTATAGAAAATACATCGCAAAGGAGCCCGGAATGTCAGATGATACATGTCGACGATGTCACCTGGCCTCAGAAACGATCCAACACATCACCGCGGGGTGCAAGGTGATCACCCAGACTGAGTATACTCATAGACACGACCAGGTAGCCGGGATAATACATCAGAAGCTAGCGAGGAAATACCAGTTGACCAAAGAAACTGTACCATAACGAATCCCAGGCAGTACTAGAGATCCGAACCCACAAGCTGTACTGGGACCCCGCCATAATAACGGATAAGACCATCCCGCACAGCAGACCGGGCATAACCCTTGTCGACAAGATGGAAAAGGCTACCTACCTAATTGACATAGCGGTGCCCAACACTAGCAATGTCCAGAAAACCCATGAGGAAAAAAATAGGAAGTACACGAACCTGAGACGTGAGATCGAGGACATGTGGCATATGCAAGATATATCAACCATCCCAATCATCGTGTCAACAACTGGTATGGTACCAAAGACTAAACATAGCAGCCTAGCAGCAATAGGTCTCCCAGAGAACACCTGCAAGAAACTCCAGAAAGTCGCAATCCTCAACACCTGTAGGATAGTCAGAGATTTCATCGACCGACAGTAACACCAGACATTAGAACCTCCCTGTGTACTTGGTAGCAGTACCCGTCACGGAGTGGAATCCGGGAGAAATAATATAAGAGAAACAATAATAATAATAATAATAATAATAATAATAATAATGTTCTGCGAGGAATGGCTTAGAAGATGTGGTCTATGGATGTTAGCAGATAGACACTTTGTGAAGGGGAATTTTACTGAAGTTTATAAGGCTAGTAAATGCGACAAGACCCAGCTGGCCCAACTGTAAAATAGTAGGAAAGAACTGTAGACTAAACCTTACCAAGTTTACTTTCGAACAGCATGTCGACCAAAATTATGATGAATTGCCTAAAAGAGTATCCAAAGCGGAAAGATTGGAAAAATTCAAGGAGGTGGTCGGCAGACGCTGCCCTCATGGCTGGCACAGTTTGCATAATCAGCGATGTCTCCACGCCGGGTGGAAAAGACTTGAGTTCGAATCCCGTCAATAATGCGAGGAAATTTTATGGGTTCTTTTGGAAATGTGCTAAGTTAGTTGATCTCAGGCGAGGGCAGCATAGTTTTTTTCTCCAGGCATCTCTGGCTTTAAGTCCAGCAAACAGCAAATCGACCACAGAATACACGCAATTTACAGACATATTATATACGGTACAATATGATTTAAGTTGGTGATGCGCCTAAAAGCCTGCTACTATAACCAACCATCGATAGGCGCTGTTGGATAACGAGAATAATGTTAGTTTTTTGTTTTTTAATGCTATTTTTAATATTACGCTCAATAACCAAAAAAATTAGAAACCTGTATTAAATATTTAGTAGGCCATTCTTTGCCCGAATTACAGGCCGTTCATCTTGGCTTCGATTCCATTAAATGTCTGAGGGAGTCTAGCCCCAGATTTGATTATTCTTTCATCAGGATATTTGACAGCTGCTGTATTCTGGCCAGTAGAGAACTACGAAGCTGAACTGCTCTTTCCAGCATATCCCAGATATTCTCAATCGGATTAAGATCTGGAGATTAAGCGGCCAGAGTAGACGTTCGAAATCTTGAGAATGTTCATCAAACCATTCAGATACAACTTTTGCATCGTGAATAGTTGCGTTGCTGTCTTTAAAAAAAATCCATCGCAATCTGTTAAAAATGAAGCATTGCAGGGTGAAGTTAGTCCGATACGACAGAAAACTATTCTTTGGAGGTAACACGACCTTCTAACTGTACGAGGAGACCCATTCCATATCAACAAAAGATGACATACCCGATACCACGACACCACTTCCAGCCGCTTAAGTGACGGACGCGAGACAATCTGGATGTGGATTCATGAGGTTCATGTCACGCTTTCACCCAACCATTGGCAAAAAAAGTGTAAATCGAAACTCTCCAGACCACGTAATCTCATTGCTCCATTCCACAATCCAGCACCCCCTCTAATCGGATCTTTTATTTATTTTTTATTTTTTACAGGCATATTCGGGAAAGAAGTGGCTTTTGTATAGCTACCCGACTATCAAATCACAGATTCTTCAACTCGCGCCGCATCGTTCGGTTGGAAATCGGTTTTTATTTGTCTAAATTTCAATACTGGTCCTTCTATTCTGACGCATAATTCGCTTTAAATTTCTGAGGTCTCGTTCTGGGAGTACGACTTTCTGTCGCATTTCTTTCTTTTAGAGCCAAATTCTTCCACTCATAACCTGTGAGTTGCAAACTTTCTGAAACTCAACCGCGCTGTACGCCTTGATCATATCTTTGCTTGAAATCCTAAGTGTGCGTGTAAATACCAGTTATCCTTTCTCAATATGAGAATTTTAAGTTCATGTCCTGTAGTTTTCGCTGCTTCTGAAAGAAAAAAAAAGTCACAAAAGGATATTCCCATTATTTAATTTACTGGGACATTTGAAAGCATTTTCTGTATCAATCCACATTCAAATGTTTTGTTTCGACTTTGTAATCTGCAAGATTAGTCTCTCTTCCCCTGTCTCTGTGTGCTTCATCAAATCAACAACTAACCTTGTTGTTGCGCCTTTTCCGGCAGATCGGCATCCGCCTAACTATGAGGGGAGTAGTCCAAAACCTGGATATTATTAGATATTACATAGGGTGTATCATTGAAACGGCACCGGGGTTTATCTCGTTTTAGTTTGTTTGGCGTCTGGATCTCTTTCTGTCAAATTTGGGCTGAAATTTTTAATTGATATTCGTAATGGACTTAGCCTTACCGTTTGGATTTTATGACTTTTTAATTTTAAATTTTGTCTAATAAACTACTTTTTTTTCGCAAGAAAGTTGTTCCTTCTCCTCGGTTTAGTAATTACCTCTTTCTTGTTTTTGTTTATACTCCAGAACTATCATCAGCTCAAAGAAGTTTACAAGAAATCATGAATCCAATCGTTAATCGTATTTAGTAGTTAGTGTCTTGAAACACGGTCCACTCAAAGAACGTGTGCTACTGCACTTATTATTATTAATTTCATTATAGATACTCATTGATATCATTATAGATGCTCATTGAAAGAAGCAACCTATAAAGGAATGGCGAAGCATAAGAAACAACAGTGGAGGTGTATCTTGTGCAGGAAAGAAGAGAGGGAAGAAAGAAGTGAAAATTCCTACTCGGCAGAAGAATTCCACGATTCGCTGCATCCACCAAACAAAGAAAACGAAGACTTAGAGGTAGCACAAAAGCAGGCGAACACCCTTAACATAGAAGACATACTAAGAAAGCTATCCAGCAAAATTCATTTGCTCGATTTACTAATAGAAATTGTTCCAATAAAGAAGCGAATGGAGGACCTGAAAACAGAAGTGGAAGATATCAATAAATCGATTTCGTTTGTCTCAGAATCATTTGACAAAATACAACAAAGCATAAGCAAACTGCAGGACTCCAACGCTGCAATCACCAAAAGAATTGTGGATCTGGAAGATTCATTCAAGCAAAACGAGGAAAATTCCAACTTACTTAACTTAAGGATTGACTCGATGGAATAGCAGATGTTATCAAATAATTTAGAAATAGTAGGATTAACCGGATTAGCAGGCCAAATCTAAAGCTTGTTATACAGCAGCTAGGACTTGCATTGAAGCTACAGTACAATGAAGAAGTTGCTCATGTTTAGATCACTTTATAACAAACATCAAGATAAAGACATACCCAACAATAAGAAATCAATCGACAAGCCTACACTAATTGTGAAATTTTCAAATCATGTGGTAAAGGAGAAATGGATGAGAAAGGCAAAGGAGATCCGACTGAAAGCAAATGATGTATATCAGAACAATAGCAATATTCCAATCTACGTAAATGACCAACTAACAACTCACCTCAAGCAATTGTTTTGGGAAACAAAGCAATTAGTAAAAACTCACAGTTACAAATTTTTATGGTTGAAACATGGAAGGATGAATCTTCAAGAGCCATTAGAATTCTGAGTTCAAAGGATCTGCAGTACGTAAAATAGACTGTTAAATTGTGAATAATTGTAATTTTCTGAAATCTGGACCTAAGGTAAAATTAAGACATCAGGTATGCTTTTTGAGGAATCACAGACTTTCAATTCAACTTTACATTTTTTAAATAATTCTAGTATTCAAGCGCTTATAACTGATAAAAATCAGTTCTTTATGGTCGCTCTGAATATCAGATCATTAAGAAAAAATTGGTTTAACTTCTTACAATTAATGCAATGAAAGAATATATTTCATGTATAGTCTTAACAGAAGTTAACATAAAAAGTGATGAAATTTCAAATTATAACATACACGGTTATGACAAGGTCTATATTTTGAGAGATTTGAGAAGGGGTGGAGGAATAATAATATACTATAGAACGTGCTTTAAGGCAATACAGGTCAACCACTTAACTCAGTCTTGTGAAAACTGCTGTGTCAAATTATTGGGAGATAATCCAGAAAACACATTCATGATTTGTGCGTTTTATAGGCCACCATCAGATTCAATAAACAGCTTCCTAATAGAATTAGATAACATAATTTTGCAATGGGATGACGTACAGACTGAAAAGACCATACTAGTAGGAGATTTCAATATCAATTTACTGATATTGAATGAGGCTGCAAATAGGTTTGCCAAAGCTGTATTAGATCTCAACAGATATAATTTACATTATTGACAAGCTTTCTTTACTAAACAAGATAGTCTTCCTCAGGTAAACCCTTGTGTAGTCTTAACTCTACAATATATTGAGATTCTTAAGATTATAGAACAGTTAAAGAACAAGAAATCTTATGGACTGGACAGTATTACAGTAACCGAAGTAAAGAGAAACAAAGAGCAGTTCTCTGTTCTCTTGTTGGAGCTTATAGCACGGATGTTAGAGTCGGGAAGCTATCCTACAAATTTACTTTCTTTTAAGATAATTCCTATATATAAAAAGGGACCACCAGATGACTTTTGCAATTACAGACCAATAACAATACAGTCACTTATTAAAAAGATAATAGAAAATTATATATTTTCTCATATAAGCAAATACTTACATCAATATGGGCTGTTAAACAACTCTATTTTCATATCAGAAGGGCAAGAGCACACAGACATTATTAGGGAACTTAGTAGACTCTTTTAACTTACATTTAAACAACAATAACTTCATAATGATTTTATTTATAGATTTGACCAAAGCATATGACTTAATTGATATCCCAATATTGCAACAGAAATTACAGAAATATGGTATTAAGGGAAGAATCAATCAACTCTTAGCAAGTTATTTAACCAAGAGAAAAATAACAGTTGAAGTAGAAAATACAAAGGGAAAATCATACAATATAAAGAGAGGAGTACTGCAGGGCATTCATGCTGGGCCAATCATGTTCAACATCTATATAAATGACATATTCGAAGTAATAAAGAACTCCTTTATAAAAAATTATGCTGATGATATAATCTTATATACAATTGGAAAGAACCTGACAAAAATGGCAAAAGATTTACAGCAGGATGTAATACATTTACAAACGGGAAGAAGTTTCAAATCATTGTTACCTTGGGTTATGGATTGACTACAGTCTAAGTTGGGCAATGCATATAACAAACTTGTACAAAAAAATGAGATTTTACGTGCACTTTTTTTTACTACATTAAAAATAAGTTAAATCTTAGAACAAAAGTTACCTTATATTATGCATTAGTGGACTCCCAACTCAATTATTTAGTAAATGTATGGGCACGAGCAAATATAGCTGAAATATGGAAAATAAACAACTTAATTAACAGGATTTTGAAACTTTTAATGGGGCAAACTCTTGGAATCTTTGAACTCTTCAGTTCAAAAACTGAAGTTAAATTTATTCTTGAAAAATCTTAACACTATTTATGAAGAATCAAATCTGCAATCGAATGGCACACATAATTTAAGGAACCCAAAAACAATTACTTCGCCTCACCCTAGGGTACTAAATAAATTTGGAGATAGGCACACAATGAATATAATAAACAACTTGCTGGCTAGTGTTGATTTCAGGCTCAGGAGAAGTTATCCCATCTCTAAATTAAAATTTCTAATAAGAAAATTCTTGATACTCAGTGATACAGTGGATTAAAATTGCTATACAGTTAAATTACTATCTCTGTTTACAGTGTGGAATGTACTACGAGTAGTGACTTCATTGTCTTTTCTGGTAGTAAAAGAATTTGTATACAAAACAGTTGTAAATGAAGAATTTCAACTTGTCAAGAAATTCACTTTTAACAAGTTCATTTATTGTAAACATATTCTCTTGATAAATAAATTGTACTGTATTATTATTATTATTATTATTATTATTATTTTATTTCCACGTCAGTGGGCACCCCTGGAACAGCCTGGTTCGGCTAGAAGGGAGTACATTATGCAAATTCCAGTTAATTACATTGATTGGAATTGCAAGAGATCAAAACAGATTAAACATACACAACAAAATAAAAATAAAATAAATAACAAACAATAAAAAACACAACGGTGAATCCAGGGAAGCCTTTGCAGGGAATGCTTTTCACATAATGCTCATTGTTCGTGTTTATAGAGTTCTTTCACTATGTCCTGTCTATAACGCTTCAAGCTGCAGGAAGATAAGGCATCAATTCCTAGGGAGTTATACATTACGAACGTATTTGTCGGAAACATTGACCTAAGGTATTGCACATTTTGCAGAGAAGATTGTGAGTTTGCAGAAACATCCCAGATGTCAGGCAAATCCATTTTGCCGCATAGAAGTAGTGCCAAGGTGTGTAGATTCCTCTCTTTAATGATGGTTTCCCAGGGTTTTATGCCAAGGTTTGCATAGAGCACGCTCCTAGAGATGGTGAAAGGATAGCCCATCTTCCTGCTTAGCCATCTCAGTAGCCAATATTCAACCCCAAGAAATCTCTTTAGTTAAGTAAAGGAAGCTCCTGACCAGATTACCGAAGCGTAGATCGGTACGGTATTAAATTTCTTCGGACGTATTCTGAAAGGAACTCTCAAGGCCTAAGACCGACAAACTCCTGCCGGATTGCCCAGAACGCTGCAAGCGTTTTTTGCCTGGCCATCTTGAGGTGGTCTTTGAAAGTAAGCACGTCGTCCCACTTCAACCCCAAATCCGTGTGGGAGTGAACCTTTTTATCCTCCTCTGAGTTGCTTTCTGAGGATTCGGAAAGTCATCTGAGCTGCTTTCTGAGGATTCGGAAAGTCATCTGAGCTGCTTTCTGAGGATTCAGTTTAAGTCCCAGACGTCCTAGATAATCCTGGAGTTCAAACAGCACTATCTGATTTTCATAGGCGACTGCCTCAGCTTTTGCTGGATCATCGAATGCGACCAGCATCTTAAGATCATCAACGTATGAAATGAAGTTTGCATGCTTCGCAAGGAAGGGCTCTAGTGCTGCGGCAAAAAACATTATGAAAGAACTCCCCTTATGGGATGCCGATAGAGGTCGTGGTGGTCCTCTCTAATCTATCGCCATATTTAATAAAGATTTGACTGTTGATGAGGAGTTGGTGGAGGATAGCGAGAAGATTACGTTTGATTCTTAAATAATGCTTCAAAATTTTAACTAGCTCTGTTGTGCTGAATGTGTCAAAAGCTGCTTGAATGTCTAGGAATAAGATTTCAAAGGGTTCTCTGGATTTCCCAGCTGGTCATTAATAGATTTGAAAGCGTAGACTTTCTAGGAATAACAGTATGAAGATGCTGTGGACGCCCATTGAAGCAGTGATCAACTAAGATGGACTGTATCGTCTTTTCAAATATTTTTAGTAGTCCACAGGAAATAGAGATTGCTCCGTAGCCACTCGGATCTTTTGGTTTATTAGTTTTGGAACCGTTAAATCATGGTAGACATTCCAAATTGTCGGTGTGATACCAGTCACGAGGATACGGTTGAAGATGTGATGTAGCAGGTCAATCACATAGAAATTGCATATTTTGAGAATAAAGTGGGTAAATCCGTCGGGATCAATTGTAGGTTTATTGGAAAGGCTGTTTTTTGCTTTCATAATCATTTCCCTTGAAATCTTAACATGCGTTAGCTCGGTCCTGGCCTTATCTGTGATGGCCTCTGTAGGGAGGGGCGGATGTTTTTCCTGGTTAGGGTGGAAGGTTGACTGTGACCACAGTTTTATCGTTTCTCCATCCATTTCCACCTGACGACCACGTGTTGAAAAGATACGCTTGGAATGCCTAAGTGTTCTTTGGATATACTTACGATGTGTCTTCTTCCAAACACGCAGAAAATTTGCTCTTTGTTTGTTGTAAGTGATGTGATCTAGCATGGAGCTAGACTTTTTCCAGATTCTGTTCGTTCCTAACCAGTCATTTACGTCATGCCTTGTCGACTGGAGGCATTTCTAAAGACTTCTTCAATCGGGACTGTAGTTAGCCGATCTCAGGTAGAATGAATAGTGGTTCTCCTATGTGTTATTCCAGGTTTTTCAGCCCGAATAGCATGCAATTTGGTCTATGAACATACAGTCGTACATTCATAATACACAAAGTTTCTATACATCATACTGTAAATAAAACACCATACACCATATGGTGTATGGCAGCCTGTGTACATTGTTGAAAGAATTCCATATCAGACTGTAGAATTACATCAAAGCTATTTTCGTTATTATTTTGCTTGTTGTTTTCCAAGTCATAAGATAGTCTGCGATTACTATTACTGAAATGTAGACTCTTACATTTCCTAATGTTGTACTTTAACTGCCATTTCGAAGATCAACTGAGTAATTTATCTAGGCCTTGTTGAAGCAGCATATCTTGATTACCATCGTTTACCATCCTTCAAACTTTCTATAATCAGTAATATATTTTTATTTTATTCATTCTTTGTTACCATAGCTGTGTGCGGCCAGTCATTGCTTTGCATGAAAAAAAAAAAATAAATAAAATAAATAATAATAATAAAGGCGTATTTTAAGAAAGTTTGTGCCCTTCACCCTCATTGATGGTCACAGAGAGCGAGCAGTTCTCTCATACCAGGGTCTTCATCAATGTTGCTATTGATCCAAGCTTCGTTTCTTACATCATTACTGATGACGAATAACGGGTATTTGACTATTATCCGGAAACAAAGTAGGTTCATTAAGGTCCTCTCAATGGAAGACACTGCCTTCTGAAGGCCCGAAACAATAGCAAAACAATATCGACCAATATGTGAAGATAGTGTTTAACGTATTTTTCGACTCACAGGGCGTTGCAATGTCAGTAAACAGTAAAGCACAAAACGTTTCTACTGAGATGCAGTCCATTCGATGCGCATTCCATTCAAGAATTTCTTGTAAAATATCCCATCAGTGTGGTTCGTATCCACCATTCTCTCCGGATTTATATTTCCTTGTGATTTTTGTTTTATTTCCAATGCTTAAATATGTGACTTGCCAAGCCCCTTTGAAAGGTCACAAATTTCCAACAACTGAGAAAATTATTCAGAACACAACACTACAGGAACTATTAGCAATTTTAAAAGAGGCCATCAAGCTGCCTCGAGAAGCTGCCGTGGTATTGGAATCATATAGAGGGTAAAGATTACTCCGAATGGCCGGTACGCTTCATCATTTCCCAAATATTAGTTCAGTCTCCGAACTTTTTGATCACACCTCATAATCTTTCCTTAAGAAGAAGAATTTTTTTTTTATAATTCACCAATGTGATCGTATCTTTTCTCAGAAGCGTTAATTGATATTCTTTCTGATGTTTTACTACGCATGCGTTTAAAAATTGACACCATTTGCCATAACATTGTTTATTGTCAATTATTTATATTTAACACATTGAACTGTTATTTTTAATCACTAGCACTACATTTTAATCATTATAAATGTTTATAGAAATAAATAAATTCAGTTATCAGTACTTAATATAAATTGAAATGTTCTCAAGAAAACTGCTCAACCACCAGGTAATATTTCTCTAAAATAGGGGTAATTTTAAAATCCAGCATCTCCGAAACCCAGAGAGAATCGAAATTTTAGAGAGTTTGCTAAATATTATTATTACTTATTTATTTTTAATGGAAATATCTTCACAAATTTTATCCGTACTGTCCATAAAATCATGTACAGGTTGCAACTTAGTTTCTACTTTTGGTAACAGATGGCAGCATGTTTCGTTTCTAAGCAACGTATTTGAAGCAACACCTTGTTGCATTGTTCATTCTGAAGCTTTTGTAAGATCATGTAATACGTAACTAGAAAAACTCTGTTGCTATTCTAATTCAAATTTTTATATGTTAATATATTCTAAAATATATTAATTGTGAGATCTGATATTACATGGTATATGGTAGATAAAAATGCTCTTTTTTTTATAATGCTAGCTGTCGAAGGGTGTTTTACTTTATCGATTATTGAGCCGGTACGTTTTAAATTGATCGTATTTCAAGAATATTCAAGGTAATTAGAAGACGTCAATACTGAGTTTAAATGGTAAGTATTCATTATAAGTTTTATAAATTACGATAATTTGATTTCTCCTTGTGTAATTTATGCAAATATGATAATAAAAACAAAAACAACATTTAAAAAAATAAAATTTAAATGAAATATGTATAATATATAAAATTCGATAAAAAATAGATTTTTTTAATACTAACTTTCTCATAAATTGACAAAAACTGGCAAGTTTACCCCTCAAATAATTTATCTTTTATCGCGGAATAATATATACATATACTGTATATACTTTATTTATTTAGATCTTAATATTTTACGCTAAACATCACCAAATAGAAAATTTTAATTTTACCTGGACACTTACCATGTTATCTATTTTGTGCTACATTTATGAATATAATATATATAAAAAAATCATTTTAAGATTTCCTCCCCAAACCTCAAGCAACATTACGTATCATCCAAGAGCAATATGTGTTTTTCTATATCCCTAGTAGATGGCGCCACTCTATTAAAGCTTAACTAACCATGGATGGTTTCTATTCACTTCCACGAAATTTAAGTGAAAGATTTTTACGTGATGTCGCGGATATCTGCAAGATAGACAGTGTTCCCAGAATATATACTTAAAAAGTGAAAATAAATATGATTGTGATTTGCTTTTGCTTTTACGTTCATCTCAACGCAGCGTGTTTGTTGACGGAAGTGCCACTGCACGTTGCAGCTAGAGGTAAAAAAAAAAGAGTACAACTGTTAAAGTAGTTCCTAGTGTATGAATTTATTTTTCTCACAATTACTTTCTCTTTCACAACATCCGCAGCATGCTTTTCACTCACTGCCAAATCGTGTTCTGCCACTGGATTCCTTACAATTTTTTTTATATTGACTCGTTTAAAGCTACTACGCTGAACTAACAGACATTTAAATATGAATATCTAAAACCATCAGCTTATAGGCAAACAGCAATGGCGGATTTAGACATCCTGATGGGGCTGCTGTCTTTAATATATTTTGAGCCTAGCGATGTAGTCCTTAAAGTAATTGTCGTTGTGATTCAGGGTTTTTGGCACAAGGGCCATATTGTGCCAATTAATGATTTACTTATGACTGAATCTTTTATATTATGGCTTTCAGAGATGGTTATATAAATTTATGCGTTTCAAGTATTGAAACAGTTCTTCAAAATTTGCATTTTTGCCAACTATGTTTGTTTGTTTGAGTGTGGACTCTACGGCGCAAGGGCAACATAGCCATAATGCGCCTAACTATAGAAAAGTTTAGTGCTCTGTTGATTTTTTTTTTTTTTTTTTTTCAATTTGGATTGCAGTTAAAGTTTACAGTATATTGTACAGTTTTATCTCTTTAAGGAAAGTGAAGATTTTGTCTACATGTGGCGTATCTGCTAAAAGATTGGCAATACTCAGAGTATTCGTTTCTGAAAATGAGGCAAAGAGAGTTTGTCGCTCGCTGTTGTAAATCGGGCAGTCAATGAGTATACGCTGGACTGTAAGTTGGGTGTTGCAGTTTGTGCAACGTGGTGGGTCAGCGGCCGTAAGTAGATAGAGATGTGTGACCTATCCGTAATCGGACTAATACAACTTCTTCATGTCGGTTCTCACGAATGTTAGACTTCCATGGTTTGAGATCTTTTTTAATGCCGAGTGATTTATTATTGGCCTGACTCTGCCAGATGTGCTGCCATTGTTCACGACATTGTTTTTTTATAATGTACTTGTAGTCAGATGCAGGTGTAGTAAAGGCTTGGGCTATAGGATCGGTAGCAGTTTTGGCAGCTAGGTCGGCCTGTTCATTTCCATAAAATCCAGCATGACCAGGGATCCAACATAACAGAACTCGTTGTTTCTTCCGGTTTAACTTAGTCAGAGTATTCCAGACCTGTCTATGTAGGGAGTTATCATTCTTTGGGTTCTGATGTATAGTTTGGACAGCACTAATTGAGTTTGTATATATAACACTGTGCAATATGGTTTTTGAGAATGCATAGTTTAAGGCTATGTGGATAGCACAAATTTCTGCAGTATAGCTGCTACATTCAGTAGGGAGTTTCTTGGATATAGTTGTGTTGAGAAATACTGCTGCTGTACCAACATGATTGTCAGTTTTAGACCCATCTGTGTAAATTGGTGTGTACTGGACGTGCTGGGTTCTCAGTGCGGCGTATATTTGCAGTATGTTCTGTTGGGTGTTTTCCCCAGGCTGTCAATAAATTTTTTTAGGTCCGTAGGGATTGGGAGTTGAAGAACAGAATTATTCATTTGGATCATCAAGTAATAGAAATTTTTCTTGAGGAATTACAGTTCATCGTGCAGTTCATGAATATTTACGTTATGTTATCTGTAATTCTTCAAGTATTCGTTAGCTGTAATTCTTCAAGTATTCTTCATGAATACTTGAAAATATAATGGCAGTAAAGAAACAGACCATTCGTCTTACATTTCTCAGACCATAGTATCTATCAGTTCACCATCTATGGTGAACTGATAGATCTCTTGGTCAACGGATTTTTGCTGAAAATACAGTAGTTATTGAAATAAAGTTTAATGAATATTATGCTCTTGATATTTAATTACAGACTCTTTATCGTTTTGAAGACAATGTTTTTGAACGACCTGTAATTAAATATCAAGAACAATGTTTTTATTCTTGATATTTAATTACAGACTCTGTATCGTTTTGAAGACAATGTTTTTGGACGACCTCTTACTTCTTACTATTCAAAGTCGTACTAGCAAAGTTTTGACTGAAAATGTTTTAAAGGTATCTTAAATCACTGGGTATCAACGTCACGCTTTGAAGAGGAGAAAGCTATGACATACGTATGCGCCCCTAAAATGGAGAGCGAATTCGAAGGATTACAAACACATATTCGGAAAGCAAATAAGGTCTCATTTTCTTCACCACACGCCGGAAAATCTCTAAACTTATGTGGAATGCATGCAGGAAAATGCTGTCAGGAAGCTGAAAATTACTTCGGGTTTCTTCAAAAATAGTATTCGTGTTTAGTAGTATCGCTATACAAATGGAAAATTCTCAAGACAGGTTTAATGTCCGGTGAAGCAAAAACATATTTTAAAGACATTGATCTACATCAGACTTATTGGGCGTTATTCCGAGTCCTGCAAAGCTGTTGTCTAAACTATAAAAATGTTATAACTATTTTAGTAATTCTATTAATTTTCCTCTTTGTACTTTGGGACATTCATATTGTCAGAGGAGTTCAGGATACAGAGAAGAGAATAAAAGGGAAGCGAACCATATTGAGCATTCCGTGGAATGAACCACTTGAACCACTTATGCACCCTCCCGCTTGACCACTCGGCTACGGCAGCACATAAGAAGTAGATTAGTGCAGTTCGCAGCTATATACTTGAATACAATTTACAAGCACATTCTGCTATCTACAAATACCTGTCAGACTTATGTATTGTATCTAGAAATAAGCACGTTTGATAATGCTAAAAAATATTAGTTATGGAATACCCTGCTATAAATTTATTGGAAATAAAGTGTTAACTACTTTTCTCTGTTTAGTATTTCCAACCTCCTAGGATGTTTCATCGCAGGATTCAACTTCTCCACTGTCACTTTCCGGGATGCAAGCAGGACAAATATACCACCAAAAAGGGGTGGGTACTTCAAGCCCAAAATAAGTGGAGTAACAGATACCAGTGTAGATAAGTAATGATCAAGTGTGAGTATCAATTCAGGAAGGTTTACTTACGAAATGTGGGGGTGCATCAGCATGAAGTATAGCCTCCTTGAATAGCCATACAAGTGGCCCACATGATATTCATCATATTTTCTCGGTAGAATGACTTCTATTGATGAATAGCATGTTGGTGAAGGTTGAACTACGCTTCTTATGATGTGATCGCAAAAACAATAGTATGGGACTGAGAGATGGAGATCAGCAACCATCATATCCTAGATGTGTTCGATGGGTGACAGATCTGTTGACTTGCAGACCAAGGGAGCACGTCCACATCACCTAGTCACGATCGGGATACAAGAGCGATATTTGGGTGGGCGTTGTCCTGCTGAAAAATAGCGTTTCGGATGAACTTAGAAAGGACAGAAAAACGCTGGTCCTAGACTGATTGCTATAATGTTTTGACTCAGCTTACCATCAGTAACAACCAGAGATGAGTGGCATTCCAACTGATTGAATTCCATGTCAAAATTTTGGGTGTTCTCCCGGTATACCTTTCCATGGTGCAGACCGCCGCGTTCTTAGATGCCCATAAACAGAAATCTGAAAATTAAGGAAAAGTCACCATTTTTGTTCCCAAGCAGCCCTCGCCTTGCGCCACTGCAGACGCTGACAACGACGGAATGGCTTCAGAGGTAGGAAACAGACAATAAGAATGTAGCCCACTTTTTGCAGTTGTCTGCTAGTCGCACTTCCCACGCACATAATCAGACAGGAATGACATTACGATGTTGGAAATTTTATGAATTCTGACTGATCTGTTTCATATCGCTAGTGCTGGATTAACTATTACTCAAAACACGTAATATGTCATAAGGAGAGCATTTATAAGAGTTCACTGAAGAAGTGATACAAGAAGTATCACGAAACTTCTGAGAATAATCTGTAATTCTTTAAGAAATTATAGGCAGATTACACTCCACGCAGATTTAAGGGCTCATTATGGCTTCATATCTAGGTACTTACCTGTACTCATCGCTGCTAACAGCATTTCTCTCCACTAGCGAGCCATTCCTCACCGTTTTGTTTGCTTGCTGACTTTTACACACGTTTTATAGCACTTGTGGAGGACAGTAACAGACACTTCATTGGGCTTTCTACTGCGTTGCCGATTTGCTCGATTATGCTAATTATTTGGTTACTTTCCAGCTTTAAGAAATAAGTCCACCTGTCCAATGCATTCTCATGCTAATAATTCCATTACAGAATGCCCTATCAGCTATTTTGTTATGACTCGAACTTTCAACTGATTCTAGTGACATTTCAAATAACGCATATCTAAGCTATTTAAAAGAAACGGCTGCTTTTTAAATATCCACATGACAACTTATTCTACACTCAGTAGAGCGTTTATTAAGAATACCACAATGGCGGATGTAGTGTGAAAACAAAATATTGGTAAAGGAGATCGTGAAAGTTGATTTTATTCCCGTGGATACCAAAAAAAACTTCATAATAGAGACACCCAATATTGACCTTACGCGCCCATGTGTATTATGTACTATAAATTCCATATGTGCTCTGGTCGACTTGCGCGTTCTGCTGGATGAAAAACACGAGTTTCTTGTGCAAAGGGGAACCTGAGGCCGACTAACTCAGCCAACGAGTGAAAAGAGCCCATAAAAGTTCTTCCGCCATTGACAGGATTTGAACCCGGGCTTTTTACACCCGGTGGGACTGTGATTATAACCACTGTACTATCTGCGAAGACCTGATGTTGTGGCCAGCAATAAGACTGTCAATAGTCTTTACTGGCCTGAAATAGTTACTGCGAAAATAATCATATGTTTGCGCGCACTCTGTCTGTATGCAGCTCCTACATCCTTCATTATGAGATTAAGAGGAAAGTAACAGCCCACATTTGGATATAAGACTATCGAATCAATTATAAAGACATAAGTAAGAAGGAAGTTCTGCTCAGACCATTAACAAGAACTCAGTTATTAATGAGAACCCAGTTACATTAATAAATTCCATGTGAATTAGTCTATTTTGAAATTTAACTAAGGATCAACATACCACTTTCAGCTGTCCTAAATCAACACCTAGAGATTGGTCGTCCAAGGTGGGTCACCAATGACGTAGAAACTTTGGCACACCCTCGTTCCAGTCATCGTCACATAGCCACCGATGACGTCATTCCGAAATTGCGCCTGCCGTCTAGGTTCTAGATTTTCCACTTTCTGCCCCAAAACCTGCAAAAAATACCTTTCACTTGAGGGTATAACTAAGTTTAAAATGTCCACGTCCCGCGCTGTAACGCACGAAATGGTAAAACTTACTGTTTGGCGTTTTTTACAACCTAGCGGAATGTTTTCTTCCCACGTTATGCAGCTTAAAGCTTTCACTAAGGAAGCGCTTGACATTTCTTGATGTTCACCTCCTTGTAGTTAGCCTTTGACCAATTCATAAATTTATCTTCCTTGTAATAGCCGACAGTTGGACAGATCATCAAAGGCCGATTAGAACTTGATATCATCCATTCACTTCACTTGAGTGGTGAGGTTAATATCAGTTACATCATATATCGTCTGCGCAAATAATAGCTTACATAGTGGCGTTCCATTTAATAGTTTCACTGGAGTTCGTAACCATTTAAGAAGCCAATATGAGTTTGTATACCTGATTATACTGCGAGTGTAGCACAGTGGTTAGTGATTATCATAGTTTCCGTAGCGGTTATCATCGCCATTCTTTTCACACCGGGTGAAAAAGGCATGGGTTCGAATCCCGTTAATAACTTTTAGACATTTTTTTCACTCCGTAGCTGGGTTACTCAGTCTCAGGCGTGGACAGTAAGGTTTTTCATCCAGCAAAACAGGCAAACACCAAATTTATGGACATAATACACATTGGCCCGCGTGGGGAGTACAGTTGGTAGAATCGCCGTCCTCTCCACCCAGGGTGGAAATCACATGAGGTCTAGTCCCGTCCATGACGTGACGAATTTTTGCGGACATTTTTCACAACGTGGCTGAGTTAATCGGTCACAGGAGAGGGTAGCATGGTTTTATCTCCCGGAAACGTGGGTTCTTCATCCAGCAAGTAGCAAATCGACCATAGCCACACGCAATTTTAGGAAGAAGAAGAAGAAATGCTCAATATGGCCTAAGTTGCTGATGCTCTCAAACCCTACAACAACAATAACAACATATTAGCACCTGATGACAGCACACTGTCATCAGCAAAACCTCAGGTTTTTAAGTCTCGAAATCTACCATCATTTCCTTAAATGCCTATATCTGTTAATTTTCCAATGATTCGAGAAAACTTAGTTAATTTCGATCCTTTACTCTTTTTAGTAATTATTTTCTTATTTCTCATAAAAAAGGAACTTCTGCTCCCATGTTCATTTTCGATTACATTGAGACACAAAGAACTGCCCTGAATTTCAATCTCTCTTGGCATAAGCACATCACAAATGTTGGTTCCTCTGCATCTAAAAAACTGTTTTTTCTTTCGCTGTCAGCGTTATTTTCCTTCCAAACAGCTGTTCGCTCTGTACAAATCTCTATTCCTCCCTACCATGGTTGTTGTTGGGATTTACGACACAAGGGCTACTGAGGCCAAATTGTGTCTGTTCATAGTTTATTTACAGGCAACATATCGTTAGAGTTGTTAAATTATATGTTCTTGTACAGGCCAATATGTTTTAAATAAATGAAAAGTTCTTGTATATCGGCTTCATTTCCTAATATATGAGATAAATTAGATGAGAAGTTCAACGTTAAGAGTGATCGGAAAGTGTTTAATCGAATGGTTGAATATAAAGGAAACTCAACCAGAAAATGAGGAACCGTAAGTTGCTTCTGACAGGATGAGCACTGAGGTGGGTTTTCTCCCAGTAGCAGGAAGAGATGGGTATGGTGAGTGTGTCCAATTCTGAGCTTTGCCAATACCACTTCTTCTCGTCTGTTTCGTTGGAAGCTAGAGAGCCACAGCTTTGGATCTTTTTTTATCTGGTAAAGTTTATTGTCGATGTTACCTTTCCAGATCTGTGACCATTTATCGTAGCAAGCTTTCCGAATGACAGACTTATTTATAGTCACTGTAAGGAACCTGAGGGTGTTGTGAGAAAGAGGGTTGAGGATAGCGGCAAAGTCACCACTTTCATTTTCAGGAATGCCAGAACGGCCTGGGATCCAGCAGAAACTGATCGACTGATTGGATACACTGCAGCAGAATAGCTGGGAATGAATCTGTTCAACATATAGGATGAGAATATGAGAACTTCTTTATGGCAGAGACAGCACTGAGGGAGTCGGTGTAAATTATGACAGGTGAGATGGAAAGCTCAATAATTTTACTAAGCGCTAACTTAATGGCATATAATTCAGCTGTTAAGACGCTGCAAGCTAGCGGTAGTGTAGCTGAAATCGTACATGAAGGAAAATCTACAGCAGCACCTACCATTTTGTCAGTTTTGGAACCACCTGTATAAATTTTATAGGCATGGTTGTTCATAGTAGCATGAACTGAGTGTAACTGTCTGATATTGCAGGGTTGGGAGTTGTGTAATGACATTGTCAAGTTCTGAATGGGGAAGAGGTAGAGATGGTGGAATATAAATGATAACAAGAGTAACTGATGTACCAACTGCAATACGAGTAGCCACATCTTCTAGATTTGTTATTAACTGGATCGGCTTGGATGTCACGTTAGAATTAACCAGAATGGCTACTCCTCCACGTGCAGGAGACTCTGTTTCTATCTCGTCTATACATCATACAATTGGAGAATTTCGGCGAAACTTGGGGTGACAAGAATGTTTCCTGTAGGCATACAGCTATTGGGTTGAATGAGCTATTAAATCTTTTAAATCATCAGAATGGCTGCTTAGTCCTCTGCAATTCCACTGCATGATGTTATGCATTATTTAGGTTTATTTAAGGATGATTCATCTGGCTGTTTTTTGGATGCGGGACATTTTTTCCTGGTCTTTTTTTGGGAATGTGGGGCGACCAGTATCCATAGTGTCATTGGCATGCAATTCTAGGATGGGTTCCTCATAATCCGGGTGTACATCCACTTACTTTCATACTGTTTGTTTGAGGTTCAGCTTTCTTACAATCTTTAGTAGTTTTCATTCTTTCAGTGTCCTGCGAGACTGTTGGAGTATCAGTTGGGATACTAATTGGGGTGTTCGTGACTTCATTGGTTTTCGGTTTAGGAGTATCTTTTCTGGAGGCTGATAAGGTTTCTTTAACCCAATTTGCCAAAGAAGTGTTCGGTGGTATTGACACGTCTGTTTGAGCTGCAGTTGAAATATAGCTTCGGGTGCGAGACACATAAGATTGACTGGGCATAGTCGACATAATTTGTCTGCGTGCTGCAGGATATGTTACTTTATGTTCTATTTTGTATCTCTGAATTTTCTTCCCAGTTTTCCACATATTGCATGATTTAGAAAATGCAGGATGACTTCCTTTGCAGTTGGGACACACGGGGGTTGAGGCTGAGCAATCTGCTTGTGTATGGTTTTTAAAGCCACATATAGGACAGATGGCATCACCTCTGCATGCCTGTTGGGAATGGCCATATTTCTGGGATTTAAAACAGCGCAGAGGATTCGGGATGTACGGTCGAATCCGGCAGTTTAAATAACCAGCTTTTACAGTGGACGGCAAATCAGGAGTGCTGAAGGTTCAAATGTTGGATCGAGTTGGTACGAGATTTCCATCTTTTTTAATCATTATGCGCTTCGCACTGATTACCTTCTGATTACTAAGTTCGTGGACTAACTCCTCCCCAGACACTGAAAGCAAGTCCCACTCTGTGATGATTCATCTCTGAAAGAACTCCTCACAATACTTTAAATTCGATGAATTTAAAGTATTGTGGGGAGTAACAGATACTTGCACCCTACCAAATGTTTTTGTCTTTAATAGCCACTCAGAATGTTTGGCGGTGCTGTTTCAACCAGGAGGTCTCCTGATTGTAGTCTTTTCACCATTTTTGGTGATCATGCAATTGATTCTAAATATTTTTGGATCGTAAAGGCTGAGTAGACAGAGTGTATCACCAAAACATTAGGGAGGTTATGACACTCTACTTCTATTCGAGATCTTTTAGGTTGGTTTTAGTCATTTTCATTGGACATTTCTGATCGTGAGCTTGATGTCTCTAAAGGAGGAAAATTATTTAAGTCCATCTTTGCTCCTTTTAGCCCCGGGAGAGTAACTTTCTTCTCCCAGGTTACCGGCCCCGCCACGTGGGGGCAGGAGCTGTGCCACAAGTGACCAAGCGGTTGAGGAAGTTAGTTGGGTTGGTACGTATTAAATAAATATATATGTATAAAGAAAGAAATGTGAATTTCCTTTCTGGATTCTTACTTGAAAACTTTTAAGTAAAGAATTACTTGAGTACAGCAGGAAGAAAAGACACTAAAATAAATATAACTTATTCGCTGAATAAGAGCACTCTATATATATATGGCACAAAAAATCGCTTGGCACTCGGGGTCCCCTACCATGGAATATTATTCCCACATCTGTGGCTGTGCCCTCATAACCTCTCTCAGTCATCTCCACTCCATTCAAAAGAGAGGAAGTTAGATTAATTAATGACACATCTCTGGCGCATTATAGCCACAGCAGCTTATGCGCCATCAAACCCCTATAACAACAACAAATGACCCATCTTTTACAGTCTGTCCACCCTCTCTCTCTCTCATAGACGTTCTGTTTCTGCTGCATGCCATTTCTATAGATTCTTCTTTGGCTTCTGTAATCCCTTCTCTCTTCCAGACCAGTCAGAAAACGTGTCACAACCAGTCAGCTTCCTTTTACTGTTCAACTTCAAACTAACTTTTAACTAACCAGAAAAAGAAAGAACCAACTTTTCTTCTTCTGCGTTCTGGAACAATCTCCGTTCACAAGTATTTTCCGAAAATTACTATCTACAGAAATTGAAGTCTATTTTCAACGATTATTCATCTGCTTTCTTAACCTTAAACCAATGCACAGTACTAAAGTAATATATGGTTTATCGTGTTCAAAACTCTACGTTACTAAAAAATAAAGATAATAATAAAGCGAAATTGAAGACTCAGATGAAAGGTCACTTTAAATAGACACGTTCGTATTCATTACTTCAATCGCCATGAACAAATGAAAAGAACTCTGAACATTTAAACTATCGTCCCTCCCGGCTAAAATGGGATCAAATGTTATCAGGTTTCAACGTGGCCTTTAAACAGACAAAATGTTGAGTTACGGAGTGATTTTTAGAGATGAATGCACCATTTTTACTAAGAGATGGTTTTCTGAGCAAAAGCTACATCAACATTATACTATGAGGAAATTGAAGCCAGTCCTTCAGGTGCTATGATCCGTGTTGGAATAATAAGAAAACATCTTGGTCGGCTCCATTTTTTTATCTTCTTCAACAAGCATTATTAAAGAACCGGTCTGTACAGCACTTGCAACTCTTGGTATAAATGGAGATCATTTGGTTCCAACATGACAGAGTTCCTCCCATTATTATTATATCAGTTAGAATATTCTAAAAAAGATTTTCCTAACAGATGAATGCGTGGATTACGTCATTTCGGAAAGCCAAATCGATTGACCACCAACAGATTTATCATGTGCACAGTTCATCATGAGTTTTTATTACAGGAAGTATAAACGACTTTAAATAAAAACTAAGTAAAAAAATTTAGCGAATAAAAACTACAAAGATGCTGGAGAAAATGTCACGTCGAATATGTAGAAGGAACATCCTGGGTCATGAAGGCCTGCAAACAAGTGTTTTTTGATTTTGGTTAAGCAAGTGACTTTGAAGTCCACAAAGAGGCCAATAGGGTATTTTGATGTACATTCTCTTTGGAGAGTCAGTAAGGAGGCAATGGCATCTTCAGTACCTTTTCCTCGGAAAAAGCCAAATTGTGTAGACGATGATAATCCCCTGGAGCTGTACACTGTTAGGAGCCTGTAAGCAATGACTTTCTCTAATGCCTTGCCCAAGACGGGGAGCAATGCAATAAGACGATAAGAAGCTGAATCTGAGGCAGACTTGTCACGACTTTTAAGAAGTATTTTCAAGTTGGCAACTTTCCAAACAGCAGGGAAAGTACCGTGTGCAAGACATGAATTAAACAAGGTTAGAAAAACAACAGGAACAACCTTCCAGACCCTCTTAATAACTTCGACCTCTATGCCGTCATATCCCGGACACTTACCGGAACGCATAGTCTTCAAAGCAAGATCTATTTCATCAAATGTAAAAACAAGTTCTTCCAAAGAGCCATCATAATTTGAATTCTTATTTTTAATTTCTTCTTGTAGCGGAGAAAACTCCTCGCGTTCTTTATGTACTGTATTATAACATCTAGTATCCTTTCCATATGAAACCCAAGAAGTGGTATCCTTGTTATCTACAGTCTTGACAGAAGTGAAAACTACTCTGACCGGAATTTTATTATTTAGAAGTAAGTCCCCAGGGATCATTGTTTCCTTGGGTGTCAACCAGATTCTCCCAGGACGCTTTCTTGGATTGATAAATTTCTTGGTGGTATTTCCTTCGAGCATCTACTTTGTAATATAACAACCTGAACGATGGAGCGAGACCTATCTCGCTTCGCCCGTTGATATTCTCGTCTCGCATGCCTAGTTTCCGATTTAAGGTGTGATAGATTTGGAGACCACCATGGAACATGGTAAGGTTTGTGCTTCTTAAATTTCATAGATTGTTCACATGCAATGATGATATTATTTTGAACAAACTTTGCTTGCTCCTCTACACTAAGTGTTGTCAGTAAATTAAAATTTTCCTGGGAAAACAATTCCCTTATTATAGTATCAAAGCTCTTCCATTTAGAACGTTTGGTATTAAATCTGGGAACATCCGCCAGATCATGTCTTGATCTACGAAACTCAGAGTCCAGCTGGAAAGTAATAACGTTGTCACCCTACAACAACAGCAATCATTGTTTCACCAAGTGGAACAGCTTTCCCCTTGATGATGAAACCAATCGCAGGAAGCCTTCTGTAGTATAATCCAGCGCCTCATGCTTTTACTTGCCTGTAAACAATCAATCAAATCAATGTCTGAAAATATGGAAATTAGAGGAAACAAAAAGAGAATGAGGTAGCTGCTCCAACAGTCTTCGTTTTAACAGATATTTATTTAAAGTATACCCAGTAAAATAAAATAAAATAAAATATTTCCAGAAGCTTTCGGAACTCGTGTCCCTTTCTCAACTGACAGAATTTTTAAATACATTACAAGCAAACTGTGGCACGTTACTCATTCGTCATTGTTGTAGCACGGACGTGTGCTGCCTTGCGCCAGTGATCATCCATCAATAAAACGGTTGTCTCCAGGATTGGATGTATACGCATGCCTTTCTGGCGATTTAATGCCTTAGGGTTGTTCATTATGTTTAGTGACTCTAGCCATAGGCGGTGGCGAAAGTGTCGCGCGTGGTCCACTATCTCAAAGTCGCGCTTGGGGTCAAGATCGTGGTTGGTAGCCCAAAAAATGACGAATGAGTAACGTGCCACAGTTTGCTTGTAATGTATTTAAAAATTCTGTCAGTTGAGAAAGGGACACGAGTTCCGAAAGCTTCTGGAAATATTTTATTTTATTTTATTTTACTGGGTATACTTTAAATAAATATCTGTTAAACTATGGACCCCAGTACTCCAGGCCCATTTGTCACTAGTCTTCGTTTTATTTCGTGTAATAGAGGCTGATTGGATTTGGGATCTTTGGTACCTAAAAGGTTAGTGTTGGCCTTCCCCAGATTATCTACTCCCGCTTCAGTTGTTGCCTAGACACTGTGTTGAATTTTTGTGGCTGTCAGGACTTCATAAAATTCCACAGAAGGAACTGTCGGTTGTCAGTTATTTTTTAATTTTAATTTTCCACGCGTGATACAGTAGATGGTTTCAGTCTTCCGGAATAATAAACCTTGCAAATCCAGTGGACAAAACTGAAGGATACGGATTGGCAAAACCCGAAGTGGATAATTAACCACATAGTCAAAGATGCCCATACATAATTTGACATCAGAGCGCGAGATATAAATAGGAAGTGCATTGTTCATAAGGGAGTGATATCTCTTTGAAATTCATGGAAATGCAGCTTACAACTCATCGTTCATGGTCTCTCTCTCTCTCTCTATGGAAAGAGGTCCTGTGACGGGTTGCATTGTTGTTGTAGTATGGTTTTAGGAGCATCACCGACTAAGGCCATATTGCTCCGTGTATACTGTTTGTAGATTGTGTGTTCTGTGGTCGATATTCTGTTTTCTGGACGAAAAACCCGAGTTTCCGGGAGAAAAACAATGCTACCCTCGCCTGAGACCGGCTAACTCAGCTACGTTGTTAAAAATGTCTTTAAAAAAAAAATTCCTCACGTCATCGACGGGATTCGAATCCAGGCCACTTCCACCGTGTGTGGGAAAATGGTATACCAACTGTGCTTCTGAAGATGTCTTCATCTCAGGATGAAGACATCTCCAGGAACTTTCCAGTTTCTTCTGTTTTGTGCAATGGTCATCCATTTACTACCCACGAACTTGTGAATTTCATCTGTCCGTCTCCTTTGTTGTCTTCCAGATTTTCTTTTAACTCCTCTTGGGTACCATTCTGTTATTTTCTTAGTCCATCTGTCATCATGTCTTCGAGCTATATGTCCTGCCCAAGTCCATTTCAGTTCTCTTTCAGAACCATTATCATAGAAGACATTAAATCATTAAACTTGCCTGTTTCATTTGCTATTGATTCTTATATGTATCATATTGCTATTAAAACAATGTGATTTTCAAGTTACATCTTTATCCTTTGCCTTCTTTAGGATAATGGATATCCATCGACATTGTCGAATGATATCCATTATATTGAAGATTATGCTCCATCTGTTGTTCTGGAAGTCTGTTGGAAAAAAAAAAAAAAAAAATGGCTCCGATTGAGGATCACAGAAACTGAGCAACGGATACTACCAAGAATAGACGGTTATAAGCACTTGCCTAGATAATAAAAAGGTTTTTTGAACAATTAGCATTTAATGACTAGTAAAATGAAGAAGGACCAGATACATGTAATTAGCTTTAAGAAAACGATATTGTTTTTAGGAAAAATTAGAACTTCTTATAAACGGCAGAGATATCTCTTACTGAAAAGGAAATTTCCATTTCCCCTGCATAAAAGTTGATTAGATGGTTTGTTAAAAGTTGCATAAAAGTTAATTAGATGGTTTATTGTATTGATTTATAGTTCGTTTTATACATTTTACGTATTTGCATATTTTATCTATAATTTCAAATGTTGATTTATTTTTATATTACTTTTTCAAATATGAATTGAATTTTATTTAAAATTCGTTGGCATTATTGTACATTCGACGAACATATGGCCTATTTAATACGTGAATAAAGTGGATCAAATTACATACGTTTCCATCAATTGAAACCCACCATGACAACGCGTTTTTATTCCTTCTGTTCTGCATTTCTGTTTCAACTGCCAACCGTTCAAGAACGTTTGGATAATTTTCATTTCTTCTACAACTTGCTGCAGTTGTCACGGCCTCCGGACAGTAAACTGATCCGTCTACCTTCCTTCAGTCCGAAATTCCTACTTTTCTCTTTGATAAAGTGACTTTTGAACTACCAAAAAGATCCGACTTAAGAGTATTGCTTGAAGACTAACCGATAGTCACGTTCTCGGATGAAATTTGAATAAACAATTCTCAAGGACGCGGAAGTCCACTACGGGTGATGAGACAGTGACGAACACACAACTACACCTGTGCTGGTGTACCTGAAATAGTACGAAAGCGACACATATTATCGATGCAGAACAAATGAGCGCACTTCATTATCAGGTAGGTGACACTTTATTCCACTTTTAAGCTCTTCCTCTTTTTCACTGTGCGACATTCGGTATTTTTGACTCGCCAAAAATTAAAATAAAAACACAGGCTTTCGAATTAAGTGGATGCAATGTAATATAGCTTGAAACTGATATTTATATTTTGCTGTGTGTGTGTGTATGTCGGAGAGAGAGAGTGAAAGAGATATGGCGCGGCCATATCTCTCTATCTCTCTTAAGTTTCCGTTTTCTGTTTTTTTTTCTAGCTTGATAAAGAATCGATCCTCTTCCTGTTTATTTGTTAAAAATGGCGATTAGACAGATCTGTTTATTGCTTGTAAACAAGTAGACCCATTTGTCGATTGTAGGTATATGCTATTGTGTTAAACACTAAAGTAACTGAGGCTATGAGGCGTCAGTATATTGTGGCTGTAAATTCAGTGTATTCTGTGATCGATTTGCTTTTTTGTAAACTCTCGTTGGTAGCGCAGTTGGAAGAATTTCATCCTCCCCATACCAGCTAGAAAAGACCCTACTTCGAGTCTCGTCGATGACGGGGTGGGGGGGGAATTTTTATCGGCTTTTTGATGTGAGAGCATTCTACAGCGGAATGTAACGGAAATGCGAGACGAAAAAGGTAATTGTTGAAAAATATTTGTATTGTTGCAGTCGTACTATTCATCAAATGGCTACAATAATACTTCCTAATTAGGCTATTGACTTGGATTTCGCTAACCCCTTCCAAGCCATGAATGTTTTCACATAAAACATCTTTCGTGAGTACAAGGATACACACACTTTAATTTTTTTCACAACGTGGCTGAGTTAGTCGGTCTGAGGCGAGGATAGCATGGTTTTTTCCCTTTAGCTATTACAAATAGGCAAACCTATTTATAGATTACAAGCGAGTATGCATATTTGCGATTTTAAATAAACAGCCCTCGTGTAAACCATTATATATCTGTTATTTGTCACCATCTCTCTTCGATATTGGTTTATAAACAAGCATTCACCGTCGCGGATAACAGACGTGTGAAAAAGGCCTCGTTGCGAAACCTATCTTAGTTTGATGGACTTTTATGGATGAGCTTTTTTTCTTGTTATGACCAAATTAGGACCCGGAAGCGTGATGCATGATTTTTCATCCAGAAAGAAAGAAACAAACCAATAAAACACGCTATTTACAAACACGATATACTGAAGCCTTATGTCCTTAATTACCTTGGCGCAGTTGAAACGAATCTCGCTTCTCCTACCTCGCTCTACCTTCCCTCTCACCGAATTCGTCAAGGAAAAATATTTCCTAGTACAGTATTTCTCCTCAGTTAATATTTTGTTAATTTGATTCTGCTCGTGGTGTCAACACAACACAACACGACAAACGGTCTCTTCTAAAGGACCTTTTGGGTATTTTATTATCCGCCCACGCACACGCGTTGCTTGCGGAGGTGTTCGGTGGGCTGAGGAAATTAGTACTTAACAAGATTCAAATGGAAAATTGCCTGAGTTTCTCGGCTTCACGTGACCAGTTTTACAAAGAGAAAATTACTCATTTGGTTGCGCTCTGTGTGCACATCGAAGGGCTGCTACGAGGTACCAGTTGTCTAGGTAAATCGCACTAATGCAGGTAAGCCAAGGATGTTTTCGATTTTTCAAAGATTATTTCCTATAATTAGTGGCTTACTGTTTGTTCTTTTTCAACTTATTCAGTCCAAAAAACACGTTATTTCATTTTTAAACGAAGTGTCCTGGACAGAGTGTGGAAACTAAATGCCGACAAGGAACTAGACATTACTCAATTCATGTTACTGTTGTTTGCCAGTTAGACACGTGATCACACCCCATTCCTACATATATACCTGTACCGTATATGCTCTTATTGGAATCGGATGAACGAGCAGAAGCTTACACAATATCTTAGTCATAAACCTGTTTTTATTTTCGCCAACTACAAGCTTGTATACAGGGTGTCCCAAAAGTCACTGTCTATCAGCTAAATAAGGCGAATTTCAAATTAAAATGTTTTAATGGAAATATTATACGTATATTTGGGTCTGGAAAGAAAAAAATAATAATAAATTATGAAAAGTTGTAGAAAAATATGCGTATAATCATGTCATTTGGACAGTTTTTATGAAATTCATCTTATTTAGCCAAATAGAGTGATTTTTGGGACACCCTGTATTAAAACTTCCACGCTAGATCCTTGATCCATGGTGCATTGCATCCAACTAGATATTCCCATTCGGAACAAATAATTTTATTATTAATAGAACAGAAAGATTTTTAAAATGGTCAAGGTTTTGTTTCTTAAACGAATAATTATAAAAATTGTATTCGCTAATATTTATTTATAACAATAAATGTATTCGCTTATATTTATTTAGGGAAAAAAACATATTAATGACCTTATCGTGATCATGATATTATTTAAAAAAAAATTGGCACAAAGAAGTATAACGACAATAGCTTTTAAATAAAGTTTATCACAAAGAGCAGATTAAAATGAAAAAAAAAAAAAAATGCAAAAATTACCTGAAAACAGCTTATCATTTATTCTATATAACTATTATATATAATAAAGCACAGTAGTTTTATAACAATGATTAATTTTACTTAATTATTGATAATTATTAATTTTTTGGATATCGTTAGTTTGTTAAAATATTTTAATAATAAAATATTATATAGAATAAGCATATACAAAATTTTAAATGTTTGATACTGTCTTATTTTCGAAATTATCCAAGATGCCTGACATCATAAGGTCAGGTATCTCTTGTACATGCGCCAAATCGGATTTTTCTCCCAACAAAATCAAGCAATCCGACCGAAGGATACACGCAATTTACAAAGCCATTAGACTGACTCCTCAAGGTCTTAATTTTTCTCTGCGCAAAGCCTGAAAATAAGAGACAACAGCGGTCTTTTTCAAGACATAAACTCTGGACCCTTCCACACATTGTGAATGACCAGGGAAGCTATCCATTTACTACCAGTGATGGTTTAGAGAAGTAATAAAGGCAAGCGAATACGCGTCTATATGAGGTTTTGTCTTTCATGACTAAGCAAAGATAAAAAAGATTTCTGAAGAATAATAAACAAGTGTGTGTTAGAAATAATTCTTTTTCTGACCGCATTTTTTATGGCAATCCCAAATAGACACCAGAATGGCAGAAATTTAAAACGTTATGTTTAACATTGAGGTTTAAATTTCAGTGGATGTAATAGAGAAGCATACATCTCCAACAGAGCAGTTGAATTTAGACTTTGCGCAAGAGCGATGGAATAAATAGCAAATCTTGTTTGCTGAATGTTACGTACGAAGTGGGGCTATTCCCTACATGTACAGGTAATAAAATAACATAAATAAACTTACGAGACTGTCAGACAAAGCTGAGGGTGGGAGGTGAAATAACCCTACCTTATGGTCCCTATTTAACGGCCCTCCCAAACTAATTTGATGACATTTTAAACAAGAAAAGAAGGCCAATCCCTCACAGAGTCGAAAAGACCCGAGTTCGAAACCCGTCAATGATGAGAGGAATTTTTATGAGTCTTCTTCACAATGTGGCTGAGTTAGTCGGTCTCAGGCGAGGATAGCATGGTCTTTTCTCCTGGAAACTCAAAAAATTGTCCAGCAAACAGGAAATCAACCACAGAACACATAATTAACAGACATATCAGACATCAATAGATCAGAAGAACCAGTTCAAACGCAATTATCTATAACTCAAAGCTGCTTAAGCGTTAATTTTATGTTGGGGAAAGCGATTAATTCGATGTGATTTATGTATTCAATGCTTGTTCTATGTATTCTGTGGATGTTATATGCAGTTTTTCTATGTTTTAGCAGTTTGTATATGAGTAAATATAATATTTACAATTACTGTATATTGTTAGGTTACTCTGGATGCCTGTAAAGGGAATCGTATCCTTGTAAAATTTTGTGAATAAAGAATTTTATTATTATTATATTATATACGGCGCAAGATGGCCTAAGTTGCTGATGTGTCTAAAACGCTACAACAGCCAACCAAAGAAGGGCGCAGAACATAACACTTCGTAAACAAGCTGATATGGCATCTACTTATTTGCGAACACTTATTGGTGACTATTTTCGGGACTTCATAGGGAGCTGTATGTCACAGAATTTTCTGGTTACGTTTTAATGACCTTGAGATCCGCACGGTAAGCGCTGTAGCCATGATTACCGTCCTCCCCACACCTGTTAGAAATGGCCCGATTTCACATTCCGTCAATTATGCGAGGAACTTTTATGGGCTTTTTTCACTCTGTGGCGGAGTTAGTCTGCTTCAGACGTGAATAGCAAGCACCCCCAAACTCTGATATTTCGTCCAGCAAAGCAGGAATAGATGTAATTGACAGACCGTACGTGCTGTCTGCGTGGGTAGCACAGTGGTATCGTCACTGTCCTCCCCACACCGGGTGGAAAAGGCCCGGGTTCGAATCCTGTCGATGACCCGAGGAACTTTAGTGGGCTTTTTTCATCCCGTGGTTGAGTTATTATTATTATCATTATTATTATCTGTTTATTTCCATAAGGAAACCACCCCGGGACGGCAAAGTGCCAGGAGGGTGCTAAGTACATATCAGGGTACGAGATACTACGTGCAGTGGGTTACATATACTGAACACGTAGTCTCGTCCCGAAATATTATATACACATTTTATGTTTAATATATACAGTATTTACACATTAATCATTCCGTACATACATTCTACAACTCATATATTTACAATTCAGTAATAATACCATCTATAACTTACATATTTACATAACTGTTACAGAAGGTATATTTTTACAGTCAACAATTTATTATTGTTCTTAAAGCAGAAAGTTTCACTTTTATTCACAATTCTTTGGTACTTTGCAGCCGATTCATATTTCGGTAAGTCTATACGAATCCTGGAAGATCTCTTTCCGGTATGTTGCATCCTCACACAGTTTTTCGGCATCTATGTGTAGTGAGTTAAATATTTTCGCTGCATTTGATGGGAAGAATCTTTGCAGGCTACTAAGATTGTTCAGGACTGAACGCAGTGGATTATTTACTTCTCCGCAACGTCTAGCAGTGGCACGCGGTTTAACTAGCATATTATCCAGGACTGGAGCATCCACTCTGCCTGTGAGCATTTGTGCGAGAGTGTGTATGTTCCTGTTAATTGTCCGCTGCATCCAGGGTGTGATGTTAAGGTTTGAGTAGAGAATGGCTCTTGAGATAGTAAAAGGGTGGCCAGCAACTCTGTTAAGCCATCGCAAGAACCAGTACTCGATCCCAAGGACGGACTTATAATGTGAATCTGGAGCTGAAGACCAGATTTGCGAGGCATACATTGCAATTGGCAGGACACACATTAAAATGTACTTGGTCGCTAGCTGAGGATCCCTAATTCCTACCAGTTCCTGTCTAGTAGCCCATAAAGCGGCGAATATTTTTGTCTTCATATGGGCGAAGTGGGTGTTAGTGGGTCTCAGGCGTAGATAGCAAGGTTTTTTCCTCAGAAACTGGGGTTTTTTTTGTCCAGCAAAACAGGCAAATCGACCAGAGAACACACTCAATTTACAGACACGAATACGGGTTAATGTAATCATTTACAGATAACCCTAATATAGTAATTTTTTTTTTAGACCATACACGCTAGATAATATCGTTCTTTTTTTCTTTTTTTTTTTTTTTTTTACTGTCTGTGGGAAGAAACCAATTGGTCGTGGCTTGTCTTGAATGCTTACTCTACTTGTACGTTTGCTGAGACGTTTTGGGTCCAGTAGCTCAATGGCTATTAGCAAGCAGAAGAAATTCTAGGTGTAGAAGCTGTGGTGTGGAAAGAAAGACAGAACAAAACACTGTGTTATTCTACCTGCCTGTGAAAAAATGCCATTCAACTCCTATATTATGTTTAAAACTGTGTTTTTAATTTGTGGAGACGTAACTGTTGGGAAATATACATCGTTTAATATTTTTTTTATGAAGAATGGTAGAATAAATGAATGAAAAGATTAGTTGGTTCAGTGAGTTTGGAGTAAAACGTAAAGGGAAAGGTGGTGGTTTAATTGTAAAGGATGGGGATAAACAGCTGCTCGGAAGAACAACTTGGTCGTGAGCAAAGAGAAAACTTAGCAGTGAGAAATGATGCAAGAAAACAAACTTATAGATCGGTTAAAACTCCCCACATCACCTGTTCACCCCTCCAGTAGTTTGTCTACTTTTCTGCACTGAATTTATTCAAACTACTCACTTCCAAAATATCATAAGGAAGTTTGTTCCAACAATCAACCACCCGCTGGCTGAAGGCAAACTTCGCACATCTATCCTGCAACCATCCTTCCTCAATTTGAATTTATGCCTTCTCATATGTGTAGTCAGAGCATGAGAAAAAATGCCATCAGCAGTCATCTCGCTCAATCCATTCAAAGCCTTAAACATCTCAATCAGATTACCATGCAATCGCCTCGTCTCCAGATGTTGCTTGCAGAACTGAAGCCTTTCTTGGTAAGAGCACCATTTTTCTCCCCTTCACTAATCGCGTAGCCCTTCTCTACACTCGTCCCAAGAGATCCACAGCCTTTCTAAAATGCGGCCTCCAGACCGGTATGTCTTGCTCAAGATATTACATTGTACAATGGGATAGCCACCTCGTTATCTCTACTAGCAAAATTCCTGTATATCATTGACCCCGTGAGCTGTCCTGGCAGCCTGTCTGTACTTCCCAGATAACTTCATATCTGACTGCACAATTTCCCTCAGGTCTTTCTCATTCTCCACTACACTGAATGTGGTAGCACAGAGTTGGTACGTTAATCTCGATTACTGTTACCCATATACATTACTTTGCATTCGTCAATGTTAAACTTCAGCTGGCATTTCTCAGCCCATTTGCCTAGATTTTCTAGATCTTGTTGCAGTAGCTTACCTTGATGACTCTTATTAACCATTGCTGACAACATTTGTATCATTTGCAAACATATACCTTCATCAATATCATTAATAAATATTGAAAACAACAATGGGCCCAGCACCGAACCCGGGTGGGATCCGCTAACAACAATAGTCTAAGAAGAGCAGCCCCCATTGATAGCAACTTCTGCAATTTGTGTAGCAGCTTTTTTAGTGTAACATTATTAAAATCTTCCCTGAAATTCAAGTATATGATATCAAAATTATTTTTTGTATCCAGTTCCTTTGTTAGTGTATCATAGTATCCAAACTGTGATTGCCGTATAATTGCATTGCTGTTTAGATGATCATGCATTACCATTGACGCCATCATTTTCCCTGGAACAGATGTTAAACTAACAGTTACTCTGTAGTTGTTCATGTCACCCTGTGATTTCCCTTTAATGAATTGCACATACATTCTCACATCCCCAGTCCACAGGGACTCCCCTGAATCTAAATATTCTCTCACAATTTGGCTAAGGGCTTGCTTAGCTTCTTTGATGCTCCCTTAATATAATTGGATATATTCCATTCACCCCAGGTGCCTTTTTTTATGTTTAGCTTCAATAATTTCATTTACATTTTCATCTCAGTTTTCGCAAATCATTTTGCTTTCTGTCGGAATTTGATAAACTACTGGTATCCTCATCCCTAATTAATTCCTCGTGTGTGCGTGTGTGTGTGTGAATATACACAGTACTGCCATAAACACTGTTCAGTGTGTTACTGCATGTAGCCACAAAATAAAAAGACAGGAACTCAAAACTCTGTGGGTTTATCCTTGAACACCCAAACAAATGAAGCAACACAACACTCATTCAAAATGCCCCCCCTTTGTTTTTTACACAAGACCTCAAAGGTTCCACCATTCATCAATAGAAATACGCACAACATCCAGAGGGAAATTGGCCACAGCATGCTCCAGTTATCTCTTCAGGCTCTCCAATGTGGCATGTCTTTTATCACAGACCATCCCTTCCAAAATAGCCGATGAACGGTAATCAAGTGGATTAAGATCTGGGCTGGCAAGATGCCATTCATCATGCTTGATGAACTCAGGCACATTCTCTGTCAGCCATGTTTGGGTGATCTTTGCCTTGTGGGCAGGCGCTGAGTCCTGTTGGAAGATCTAGTGCTGACCATTGAAGAAAGTCTGATTGAGGGGTCTCCCATGAGGCTCGAGAATATCATTCAAGTACACCCTTGCACTAGTTTTCACCCTCTGAACACAAAAATGCTTCTTTGTTACACCTTCGTAGGAGACTCCCAACCAAACCATTACTGATGCTGGATGATGACCCCTTTCCACCGTTTTAATGGTCTGACATGCCTCTGCAGAGCTATGGGCATACACCTTGTCATTTTGACGATTGTGATTCTCCTGAATAGTAAAAATCTTTTCATCTGTGAAGAGTATCTGTCGATGCTTACCATTCGCGTACCGACGCTGCAGTGCCTCTGATCTTTTTTGCCTCCTTTCGATCAAAACTGGAGTTAGGAACTGTCCTATTCTCCTGCGGTAGGCACTTATCCATAGATCACTTTTGATTATGCGTGACATGGATCTTGGTGATATTCCCATTTCTCTGGACATGATTTTCTGTTTTCGTATTCTGTTCTCCAGCGCCTTGATAGCAGCAGGGGTCCTTACAGTTCTTGGGCGGCCAGACCGGGGCCTGTCATAAATTCTCTATTGTTCATTGTAACTATCAATTGCCCTGTAGACAAATCTTCGGCTTATTCCAAGCGGTTTCAGAAGTTTGAAAATTGAAGGTGCATCATGTCCTGCCTTATGAAGACCCATGACAGTAGTCCTGTTTTCTTTATCTCTCCACTCCATTTTCACTGGCTTCCTTTACTAGTTGATGACCTGTTAAAGAAAACCATACATTAGTACTACACATGATGCAAAACCCACAGCTCTGTGATATCATTTTCTATTTTTACGGGAGTCTTACTTTTGTGACAATATTTATGGCAGTACTGTGTAGATTCAAAATACCTGTTCAGTTTGTTAGCAACCTGAGCAGGATCCTCAACAGTTAAAATATTGATATTAAGTGAACCAATGTGATTATCTCTTTACTTCTGCTGTTAATATAAGTGAAGAAGTCTTTGCTGTTTTTCTTTGCATTCTTTGCCAAAGACTTCTCATAATCTGTTTTAGCTTATCTAACCTTCTTTGTCACTTCATTGCAGACTAGTTTATATCTCCCATAGGCTTCTGTACCACCGGATAATTTATATGCAACCCATGTATTTTCTTTTCTGCAACAAGAGAAAACGATTTAAGACTAAGTAAAGAAATCTGTTCTTGTATAAAAATCTAGGATATTCTTCTAACACACACTGTAGTGTATATATGAAATCATCATTGAAGGAACTGGTGTTGGATATTTGAGAAGTATTTTCTGTTTTTGTAGCTCAAAGCCGGCAGTCAAAGGAATATGAGTAGTATAGTGTAGTATTATCAGAAACATTATGGATAGGATTTCTAGTCAATGGAATCTGGTCAATGACATCCGGTGAAAATGGGGTGAATGAACAGAATCTCGAGATGCGGTAGTTTTAGGGCTACACAAACTGAGAAGGCATCCTCGTTCCAGTTCCGCGTGGATGGGAATAATTTTATGGGATTTCTCATACAATGGTTGCTCCAGGGCGAGGGCAGCACTTTATCTCTCTTGAAAACTTGTACTTTCATCCAGAAAACAGCTACACAGACCATAGAGTGCACTATAGTCATAATAATCTAACGCCTCATTTGCCTCGCCTTTAATCTAAAACAAAGTGAGCAGTTCTCTGTCCATTAAGCTTGTTTTGGATTACAAATAGAAAAATACAGAAGATGGACCATGGAATGTCCATCTTTCATGGCATAAAAGCCTTCATGTTAAGGCTTTTATGCCAAATATAATCAAATGCCTTTGACATATATGGAGAGCAATCACCTGTGTAGTTACCTTTCAGTGGACTTTTTAGTTGGTCATCTGTGATTAAAGTAATCATTAGTAATCATTAATCTGACGAAAGTTGATGCAAACGTTTGACAATGATTTTCTTTACTTTAAACATCATTCACATAACGTAAATACAAGGAAAACTGCATTTATATCTTTTGATGGATATAATTGCACAGTTTGTTCCATAAACAAATATTAACGAACCAGAAAAACATTATGGAAAAATAAGTGTATCAAAAGTGACAGAATTGTGGTTAGCTTGATTGTTGTTGTTGTTGTTGTGCTTGGATTTTTTCTGGGGCAAAGGCTACTTAGGCCATATTGCACCTACCATAGAAGTTTTAATACTAATTTTATTGGCTTCTATGGAAGTAGTTAGAAACTGTTATATAAACCTATTCGTTTCATAAAGAAGAAAAATTCTGTAAGATTTGAATTTTCGCCTATGATATGACTAAGTGACAATTCCTGTAAGTTTGAGAGAGAAGTGAATGAAATTAGACGGGAGTTGTTATATAAGGTGCATTCCAGGAGTGTGTGTTTTATTGTGAGTAGCCTGTGGTAATGTGAACACTGTGGAGGGTCATTATCTGATAACAGGAAGATGTGGGTCAAATGAGTGTGGCCTATTCGGGCTCTGGCCAGGACAACCTCTTCTTGTCTGTTTGTGCGGAAATTGGAGGCCCATAATTGCGGTACAGGCTTAATTTCAAAGAGTTTGTTATGAATATGCGTTTGCCACTGTAGTGTCCATCGTTCCTTACATATATTTCGTATATGCATTTTCACTGAATGCCATGGTAAAGGGTACATTATATGGAAGCTGTCGTGAAGTATGGAAATTGAGATTATATTTTTCTGCTTGTACTTTATGTGACTGGAAACTTGGCTCAAATGCGGATACAGCTGAGATAGTTTCAAAGGTTTTACCTAATGTATTAGAAATATCAAGATGTTTGCAGATTTCTTTGCCTTTTATAAGTTTTATCGGACTGGTTATAGGAGGATATTTTCCATTAATTCTTCGAACTTTAGTCCAAACGGTTCTGATATTTGTGGTTCTGTTTATAGTGGAGTCATATTTGGACCATGTCTCTTTTTTGCTTATTCGTTGTATATGACGAGATTTAGCTCTAGCTTTCTTGAACTGTATGAGATTAGCTGTGGTTGGGTATTTACGAAATAAGTTCCAGTATCTATTCTTCTCTTTTTTGGCATTGCTACAGGCTTCATTCCACCATATTTTTGGGTGGCAGCGGGTTTTCATGGATGAACTGGGTATACCGGTTTGTGCAGCTGCTATTATTTGCTGAGTTATGTAAGTTACGGCGGAGTCAATGGCGAGAGTCTCAATGGTCTGAATATCTAGACGTGCCAGTTTTTGATATTTCTTCCGGTTTGGTTTGTCGAATTTCCAAACAGTTTTTATTTCAGTTTGCGGAGGAGAATTAGTCGACAGTGTGCATATTACTGGAAAGTGGTCACTATTTCGCAGGTTATCAGTGACCATTCAATCAATAAGCGGAAAGAGGTTTGGCGAGCATATTGAAAGATCAATTGCAGAAGTTGACCTTGAGGAAATATGCACGTACATGTGAGTCCCATTGTTTAATAATGTTAAGTTGTGCCTTTCCAGTGAAACAATTCAGCGGAGTATATTGCTCGCCATTACCAGGGCCTGTTGCACAGTAAGTTCTCCCGCCTTCCAGGTTCTTGCAGGTGTCCTCCCCCTTGATTTGGAGGTTATCCGTCGAGGATTGCACTACTGCTTGTCGCGGGGAATCCCAGCTACCATTTTTGGACATACCATCGACACCCGCACTGACTGTAAGCAAGAAAAGAAGAAACTAGCTACCATGCTACTACAAATTTGGCAGACAAGATGGGAGTAGACGGACATGGGACTAATAACTAAGAAATTCATCTCGGATGTCAAACTAGTTTATCCAAAGTCGCCGCCTTGGTTCTCTCCTGGCCTCTACTGTACATATATTATAACTGGACACGGCTCTATAAATCAGAAGTTGACTACCTTGGGAATCATCAATAACCCCTACTGTACATGTGGAGAAATTGAAGATTGGGACCATCTTCTTTATAACTGCCCAATTTATGACGATCTTCGAGGAACACTATACACCAGACTCCAACACATACCTCAAGGACAGGAGCACCTGTTAATTTCTGAAGAACAATATTACAATTTATTAACGGAGTACGCACAGAACCTCTTTTCTAGGCGCAGGACTCTATAACCAACTCAAGCTAGGGATACAAACCTGTGAGGGACTTACTTAAACTTGAAATAAAAAATTTCTGTACTTGACCGTTTTACCAGCATCGACTTGCTAACCCTGGAACATCCAGGTTAGGATTACCTGCTAACTCACCCACATGGTTTGGTAGGCTCCACCGCAAAACATGTCACACTCAGCACTCTCGCTGAGTGGTTTTTCTACCCTTCTGGAGTTATCCCCTCCCCCCTTTTCTCCTGGTGGAGCATATGCTCCACTGTCAATTTAGGGGATGCCCCCACCTACATCCCCTTACTTTTACTTTCATCCCCCATCTTCTTCTGTACACCCTGTACTGCCGCACTCTACCTTATTTTTTATTTATTTATTTTATTTTTTATTATTTAATATATTTTAATTTTAATTTATTATTATTTTTATTATTAATATTATTTTTATTTTATTATTATTATTATTTTTTATTATTATTTTTTTTTTCATTATTATTTTATTTATTATTTTTTATTTTTATTTATAATTTTTTTTATTTTTATTTTTTTATTATTTTTTTAATTGGTGTCCATTCAGGAAGTTCAGGCGACCCTGACGGAGACCTGCCAGAGAATAATGGGCAACCTGGCTACCTCCTAGTGGTGTGTGCGGGCAACATGGGGTCCCATCAGGAATCCTGCAGCCAAATGCCAGGACACACAACAGAACCCAACACAATACTACACATTCGACACACTACACTTTTTCTGGCATTTACAGTGTTCTGTATTCCTTCACAGTGTACATATGGCGCAGATGTGGGAAACCACAGGTGGCGCCCGACCCTAACACTATGTACCTTTCCAGTATCGAAGATTTCCAGGCATCGAAGTGTTTTTATGCTGCCGTTCTTAATGGTTGCGTAACTGGAAGATCTACTCTTCTTTTCTTTATCTCTCCCCCCTTTGGTTTTTTCCCCCTTTCGGTTTTTGGTATATATATGTATGCATGTATGTGTATATATAATAAAAACCAATATATTTATATACTAGGTATATATATTTATTTTATTTTTTTAATTTTTTTTTGTTATCTTAGTTAATTATTTTTATTCTTTTCTTTCTCTTCCTTTTGTGTTTTTTTTCCCCTCTGGAGTGGGCCCCAGAGAAGGAAATTCTTTTTTTTTTTTGTTTCATACTCTCATACTCTGAGAGCATAGGTGTCCAGAACATAACAACAGAATACACACATAATACACGCAAACCTACGTCACATACATATCTGGCCCATTTGTAGTGATACTGTTCTTTACAGAGATAAGACGGAGTTGAACTGACGTTCTAGGAGCCGCCCCTTACATGTGCACAATAAATTCAATAAATTTGCATATTAACTGACCTGTCTTATCAACGTGCGAGGAACCCCATAAGGGGTTATGCCCATTCCAGTCACCCAAGATACAGAAAGGTGATGGCAGCTGGGTAACTAAATCATCCAAATCTGCTAAAGTGTATGAATAATTGGGCGAAAGGTATAAGGAAACAACTGTTACCGCTATCTCAACCATAACTCTGGCAGCGATTGCTTCTAAAGTTGTTTGCAGTGCGACTGGTCTGAAAGAAGTTCTGGAGTTTACTAGAAATGCTACACCTCCATGTGCTGTATTAGAGTCGTTCCTATTCTTTCTAAGCATTACATGATGTTTTATGCTCATAGATATTTTAAGGGTCAGGTTTGTTTCCTGTAGACAAAGAATAGCGGGCTTATATTCGGTAATTAAGTCATAAACATCGTCTAAGTTAGCTCGGAGTCCGCGACAATTCCATTGAATGATTCTATGCATTATTGAGGATTATCGGGTGTGTCTGCTTGCTTACGGGATGTGGTTTGTTTGCGCCTGTCTAGTCTTGTTTTTTCCCTTTTTGAGAAATTTGGCCTAGTGACGTCCATGTCCTTCTTCTGCATGGCGTTCAAGAAGTGGTTCATCTCGGTGTGAATTTCTATCTATGTCCATGGTATCAGTACTGGATTTTTGATTATTTCTTTCAGAGCTTCTTTGATTAACTGGCTGTTATACAGAATTTTTATCTGGTGGTATTGTCAACGGTGTATTTACCGAATGAGTTGATTGCTGTTGGGTAGGCTGTTCTTTTAGTGTAGGGAGGACCGACCTTGCCCAATCAGAAATTGAGATGCTTGGTGGAACTGAACAATCTGTTTTTGCTGTTATGGGTTGTTGCTTTTTTACAACTGAAGAATAAGATGGCAATTTATTTGAAATTGAAAAATGTCTTTTTGCTTCTTGGTATGGCACCTTGCGTTCCACTTTGTACTTTTCTATATTCTTTTTAGTCTGCCACTGGATGCACTCCTTTAAAAATGCTGAATGATTTCCCTTATAGTTTGGGCAGCATTGTATTGCAGTGGGGCAGTCTGTGTGAACATGCTCTTTTGAATCACAGGTGTAACCACCTGTGATTCAAAAGAGCATGTTCACAGGTGGTTATATCCCTGCAGACTGCTTACCAGTGTCCAAATTTTTGGCATTTAAAACACCGGACTGGGTTTGGAATATAAGGTCGAATTTTGCACCTTAAATATCCAGCTTTATAAGTTGTAGGTAAAATGGGTGTTTTAAATGTAAGAATGACTGTTCGGGTAGGAGTAAGAACCCCATCTTTCTTAATGACTATCATTTTGGCATTTATTACATTTTGATGGCCTAATTCCTGAATGATATCCTCTTCAGATACATTAAGGAGATCCCACTCGGCTATTACCCCTTTAGAGGAGTTTAGGGTGGCATGCGTGGTAATCTTTGTGGGAATTCCACTAAAAGTCGATGCTTTTAGTAATCTTTCCGAGTGCTAATTTTCACTCATCTGCACTAGAAGGTTTCCAGATTTTAATCTCCGAACCATTTTTGGAGGACCCGCCACATTTTCAAGACATTTTCGTATTAAGAATGGGGAGAGTTTACTCAAAGGATTATCAGTTAAAGAATGCAGTATAAGAAAAAGAAGAGCAGGGATTTTTCTGCCATTTTGCATTACCGGAATTTAAGTCATCTCTGTTTGAGAGATCTGTAAGTGGAATGTCTATTTATGTCCATCTTTGCTCCTTTTTTCCCCGGGAGAGTGGTTTTCTTCTCCTAAGTTACCAGCCCCGCCATGTGGAGGTAGGAGCGGTACCACCAGTGACCAAACGGTTTAGAAAGTTAGTTAGGTTAGTACGGATTATATATATATATATACAAGGAAAAAAAAGGTGTATTTCCTTTCTGGATTCTCTTCAAAGCTTTTAAGAATCACTTATGAGAAACAAGAATAATAGACACTGGAAAATAAATGAAACTAATCCGCTCAGAAAGAACGCTATGTATCGCACAAAATATCGCTTGGCACTCGGGGCCGTCGGAAGTGATACAGAAGTGATAATGTCATGGAATACCACTGCTGCACCTGATCCACTCTCGGACTTTGATCCATCAGTATATATTTTAGCGAAGTCATGGTTAACATTGTAAATGTGCAATGAGCAGCTGCTGGATGTTAATACCCGTTAAAGAGTGTTCCCCCATTGGTGGAAATAATTGTTAGAACACAGAATGATGACAGACCATGGAGGAAAGTGATCCATAGGTTCTTGGTGGACTTTGAGTTGTATATTCCAGATTTCTGCTAGTTCCATTAACCTAATACCTGCAGGCCTATTTGCTTGTAGTTTGTTCCTATAAAAGGTCGTGAATGGCGGATCATTAAATATTGACCAATTAGGATGGGTCAAGTGGTTTTGGATTTTGGTTGCGTAGTTCAGTAATAACGTCTTTCTTCTGACGTTTAGAGGACCAGTCTGCGCGTGTAGCACAATGGTATCGTCACCGTCCTCCCCACACCGGATGGAAAAGGCCTGGGTTCGAATCCCGTCGATGACGCGAGGAACTTTAATGGGCTTTTTTTCACTCCGTGGCTGAGTTAGTTGGTCTCAGGCGTAGATAGCAAGGTTTTTCTCCCCAGTAACTGGGGTTTTTTCGTCCAGAAAAACAGGCAAATCGACCATAGAACATACGCAATTTACAGACACAAATACGGGTTAATGTATTTAATTACGGGTAACCCTAAAATAATAATTTGATTTTTTTTTTTTTTTTTTTTGTTTAGAGGACCTTCATAGGCTTCTACATAGAGACTTTGCACTGGAGATGTTCTGAACGCACCTAGAGCTGGATGTTAATCCAGCTCTAGGTGCGTTGTTAATGTGGATGTGGTGGATGTTAATCCAGCTGGGTTGAGGCAAGATAAAGCACTTTCCCAATCCCTAGCAGAATCGAAGACAGGTGCGCCATAATCCAGACGAGATCTAATTATGGGTCTTATAAGTGAAGCAAGGTGTAACGATCTGCTCCCCAGGTTTTTGCTGATAAGGCTCTGAGTATGTTAATTTTTTTTTTTTTTTTTTTTTTGCTGTCCGGAGATGTTCAATGTGTTTTTGATAGTTTAACTTACTGTCAAAATTTAAGCCAAGCAGACGAATACTATTTGCTATTGGAATAGGATGGTTATCTAATTGGAGTTCAGAATCAGGATGCATTTTATGTATGGAACAGAAGTGAATGGCAGTAGTTTTCTGGCTGGATAGTCTGTAACCGTTTTGTGTCATCCAAATCTGGATCTGATTTATTGATATCTGCAATCGTCTCTCAATATAGTTCATGTTTTGAGAGTGGCAGCAGATTGTGAGATGAGATTATCGGCATAAAGATATGAGTCCACTGTTTTCGGAATGAGTTCAGTTAAGTGATTAATTCTAATTGCGAATAGAGTGGCGTCGTTGAGAACGGACCTTTGAAGGATTCCTTCTTCCTGGACAAAGTTTTTAGAGAGAGTTCCCCGATAACGAATTAAAAGGATCTTTGTTTTAAGAAATTTTGGATGAAATATGGCAAATTTACTCTCAGGCCAAGAGAATGTAGATCTTTTAAGATGCCGAAACGCCATGTGGTGTCAAAGGCTTTCTAAATATCCAGACAGACCATAACGAGATGCTCCTCTTTGATGAATGCATTTCTGATGTTTGCTTCGGCTTTAATCATTAGGTTCAATGATGATCGATTTTCTCTGAATACAAATTGATTGTGATTGATTAAATTTTGGGACTCAAGATACCAAGTCAGACCGCGATGAATCATTTTTTCGAGGGTTTTGCTTAGACAGCTGGTGAGTGAAATTGGTCTGTAGTTATGAGGAACAGAATAGTCTTTACCAGGTTTTGGAACAGCCAGAACGTAGGAATGACGCCAGGAGCTTGGGAATGTATGTTTAGTGAAGATTCGATTGAAGAATATCATCAGTGATGGGTGCGACTTATGATCTAAATTTTTGAGTATTATATAAAATATCCCATCAGGAGCAGCGGCACTGTTCCTTGTGTTGGTAAGAGCGTGCTGCAGTTCAACCATGGTAAATGGTTGATTAAATGTTAGTGTACATCTGTCAGTGAAATTCAGTTTGGAGTTTTCAGTTACACCTTTAATTTTTTGAAATGATTGGTCATAAGCAGTTGAGGAGGACAACTGAGAAAATACAGATCCTAGTGCATTTGTGGTTTATGCAGGAGTAGAGTTCCAGTCCATTCCAGTTAAATAATGGAGTTGACGTTGGAGGAATTTTACCATTTAACAATTTTATCTTATTCCAGATTAGTCTGATGTCTGTATTTTTATTAACTGAGGAAGCGAATTTAATCCAAGATTATATTTTTTGCTTTCCGTCTGATATAACGGGCTTTTGCTCTAAGTTGCTTATAATTAATAAGATTGGAAGTGGTTTGTGGAATTTGTGGAATTGATTCCAAGCTTTGTTTTTCGCTTTTTTTGCATTGTTTCACTCTTTGTTTCGCCAATGATTTAATTTTCGCCTTTTCCTGGCTTTAAGATGTAGATTGTGGAATTGCAGCGGTTGCGGCTGTTTGAATTTGGTTTGTTATATGTTGAGTAACATGGTTGGTTGAAGAGCATTGTATGATATGGTTGTCGAATGAGATAATTGTACTGTATTTTACCCAGTCAGCCTTTGAAAATTTCCAGTTTACTGGATTATCTGTTGGTAATGAAGAGGAAGTTTGAACTTTGCATATTATTGGGAAATGATTGCTGTTGTGAGGGTCGTTTAGAGTCACTCACTCGATACTTGAATAGAGCACTGGAGAGCAAATGGAAATTTCTATTGTGGAGGTTGATCCGGTATTAAATGAACATAGATAGGAGGGCCAGTATTCAACAATGTTAAATCCCCTCTATCTATCAACATTTCAACAAGCATTACACGCCTATTTAAGCTGCAGGAACCCCATAATGGGTGGTGAGCATTAAAGTCACCTAGTAGACAGAAGGGAACTGGTAACTGCAACAGAAGATAAATGGGAGATAAATTGAGACCAGTGTAACAGTGATTCCAATTACTATGCGTGTGGCAACAGCTTCTAAAGAGATTTGCAATGGAATGCATCTAGAAGGAACTCTTGAGTCAAACAGGATGGCTACTCCTCCATGAGCACTATTAGTGTCAGATCTATCTTGTCTTCAGATAGTGTAATTTTTGAATGTAGTGGAAATTTGGAGCGTCCAGTTGGTTTCCTGTAGGCACATGGCAATAGGATTGAAGCAGTGAATTATTTCATTGATATCATCGATGTTGCTGCGAAAACCTCTACAATTCCATTGAATGATGTGTTGCATTATTTGGTTTTGTTCGTGGAAGATGTATCTGACTGCTTTTTATAAGTTCATTGTTTATGACGGTCTGGTTTTTCTTTTCGAGGAAAAGTGAGACGTCCTGATTCATTGCTATCGTCCATATCATCTTCTGCGTGTATTTCAAGCAGTTCTTTTTGACCGATACTATCATCTATATCCATGCTTGTTAGGCATGATTCTTTCGTTTCATCAGGCATATTTTATGCTACCTGACAATGCGGAGGTCTTTGGGCTGGAATTGTGAGTGGCATATTATTGCTCTGGTCTACTAAATTTGGTTTAGATGAATGCTGGACCAGGAGAACTGATCGTGCCCAGTCTGATATTGATATTTTTGGAGAGATGGATACTTCAGTTTGACATGCCACTGATTCGTGTCTGTGAATTGTAGAAGCATAAGTGCTTTTTGGTATACTTAAGTTGACCTGTTTTTTCCGCTTCTTGATAAGAGACTTTATTTTCAATTTTATATTTTTTGTATTTTTTTTCCTGTCTTCCATAGTTCACAATCTTTCGAGTAAGGTGGATGTTTGCCACTACAATTAGGACACTGTGGTGTTGGAGCTTTGCATTCTGCTTTGCGTGTGATTTTTGCATCCGCAATTCGGACATATAGCGTCTCCAGGGCATGCTATCTGAGAATGGCCGAACTTTAGACATTTATAACATCTGAGCGGATTTAGGATATATGGCCTAATGCGGCAATTCAAGTAACCTGCTTTGACAGAACTCGGTACATTTGAAGTACTGAAAGTTAAGATTATGTTTGGCGTGTGTGTTAAGTTGCCGTCTTTTCTGATCATGATACGTTTTGCAGGAGACACATTTTGATTTTTTAGCTCTTAGACAATTTCTTCCTCAGAAACGTTTAATAGATCCCATTCGGAGATCACTCCCTTGGAAGAATTCGGGGTGTTGTGTGGGGGGTAACCTGAATTAGTATTCCGCGTAAAGAAGTAAGTTGTAGTAGTAACTCAGAATGTCTTGAGTGAGATGTCTGTATTAGTAAATCTCCTGATTGGAGACGTTTAACCATTTTTGGTGAACCTGCAGCATTTTCTAGGCATCTCTGGATGATGAAAGGGGAGTGCTTGCTTACAGGTTGGTATGACAAAGAGTGTACTATGAGGAAAGCTGGAGATTCTTGCTTCCTAGTGACTTTTTTAAGTCTCTTTGAAAGAGAGAAGTCATGGTCGGTGTCATTGCCATGTTCATGTTGAGAGCTCTCGGGCTCTAAGGTTTAAATACGTCAGTTTCCATTTCTGCTACGTTTAGCCCTGAGGGATGGATTTCCCCCCAGGTTACCGGCCCCGCCACGTGGAGGCAGGAGCTATGCCACCAGACTAAGCTGATATTGAAGTTAGTAGAGTGGTTAGTATTTGATATGATGACTTAGAAAAGAAAGGTGGATTCCCTTTCTGGGTTTTTACTTCTGACTTTGCAAGCAAAAAACCACTTGATGCGAACAAAAGAGGAGAAAATCACACGAGAAAATAAATAAAACTATATTGTTTTCAAAGAGCACTCTATAAATCGCACAGAGAAAAACGCTTGGCACTCGGGGCCAGGTTAGCTTGGAGTACATAAAATAACCCATAATGAGCATCTTCTTCCAACAACAAAACTTTAGGTCCAATGATCATAAATTTAAGTTTTTAAAATTTTTTATTATAGATTTAAGACTACAAAAATGGAATTGATAAAGCTATTGAAGATGGGACCGAAAGCTGACTCAAATGGATAGACCTTTATTGACTTGTTAAAATGATTTCTAAAGCTCCAATATACCTCATTTGCAATATACAGTATGTTAGTATCAGAATCGTATAGATCAACATAATACAAATAGTCTTCATACTCATCAGATATGGCTCCTTCTTAGCTATTTTGTTCTGTTCTTAAATTGGGGGGAAAGAAATCATATTTTGTACTTTAAATTACGAAAAACAACGCTAATCCCGGATTATCAGTACCTCCTATGATCAACGCATGACGTAATTTTTAATATTTTAAATAATTGTGCCACAGAAATAAATGTCAGCCCTGGATCCTGAATATAATTTTATTTCAAAATGTCAGTGTATTGTTTCAGTGGCGAGTTTTGTATTTCATTTCAATTATATTTCCGTTTTTTTCTAGTTTTAAATCGTTCTGTCGTGTTCAATTAAAATGAAATAAATTAAAATTTATTCTAAGGTTGATTTTCTTATTTCTTGCAGCAGTAGCATACTTCGAGACAGTGAATGAAACTTGTATGAATAAGATGCGATGACTGTCGGCTAAATATAGGCATGCAAATCTCCTTGGCACAAGAACTGTTACCCCCCTCAAAGCTATGCTCTTGACTTGTGTTTGCTCTGATGTTAACATGTAGTAGACAGAGCAAGATGGACGAGGAGGACATTCACGCACTTACATGTCACGATGAACGAAATATCTCAGGTATGATTACAAATTTTAAGACAATGCGGGTAATTCACTTTTCTCAAATATTTCTATTATTTTCGCAGATTAAGATGGAGGTTTATGGCTAGAAATCTGATACTAAATTATTTTCGATAGAAAATAATTTTATCAAATGGTGTACATAAGAATTGTGCTAAATATTTTTATTAATTAGTGTGTAGCATAAGAAAAAGTCGTTGGAGTACGCTAATAGCCATGTGTCAAAATAAGTCAATAATATTTGTGCAATATTTTATCCTAGGAGTTTTTATTACAATTTAATGTTTATCTACAACGCAATTTATCTACTAGGATTAATTAGTTTTCAGAACTAAAGCAGAACAGAAACGTAATCTTTAAAAGTTAAAAATTAATCAAATATAAACATGTGTACAAATTTAATATATGAAAATTTATTTATTAGTTTACTTAAAAATTATACTAAAGAAGCTTTTATTTATTTATAGACTATACATAGCTTTTTATTTACTAAATTGCTGTATTATGATTACTACGAAAACTTTTCTTTTGCGAGGAGAAAAAGCCTGCGATATTTATTCATTTTTTTAAGTTATTTATTTTTTTAATTGTATAAAACGGTCGACTTATCTTTGTAAAATCATGATATTTAAGAGAAATTCTTTATTTCTAGTTAAGAAATACTTACAGTAACGAAATTAGGAATAAAATATGAGAGAAACAATTTTAAATTATGATTATTTTTGCTGTTTATAAACAATTTTATTTGTAAGCTGCTCTCACTCTCTCTCTCTCTCTCTCCATCACAATGAAAGAAAAATAGAAAGAACAGAAATCTGACAGCAATTTTCAAAACTAAGATAGAATAAAAATATTGCCATAATTTTAAATAGTTTTAAAAGGTTTAAATTTGTAATTGTTTGTTATTTTTTGAAATATTATTTTACAGTGAAACTTTTCGATAATATTCAATATTTCATATTGAATAGGATACCGTTTTGACTAATTTTCTTAACTGTTTTCATCAAAATGAACATATAAGCTTAATGATGAATGTGTAAAATATTTTATAAACTGTAAAATAGCCCTCTGATGAGCACACAGAAATTTTATCAATTAGAAATCATTTTAAAAATTGCATCAAGATTGCTGAAATTCAGCAGGTTCAATAAGCCTAACCACTAATTTAGAACCTATGCTGGTGTTCCCCAAGGTTCAATTTCGTACAGTTTTATTGTGGTTGTTGTTGTCAGATTTGTTGGCGCATCAGCAACTTAGGCTATAATGCGCTAATTACTCTCTGATTTTTTCTTCGTTTTTCTTAAGGGTGATAAGGTTTCAGAGAAGGCGATATTTATTTATCAATTTTAGAAAAAGAAAAATGTCATTCATGTTCGCTCGATCTCCTAGGACACACTGTAGTGTTAACTGGTTGCAATTATGAAAATGAGAGAAAAAAGATGTTTTCCGTTCTTTTTTATATAGTGGGCATTCTGTGGTGATATGCTTTACTGCGAGTGGGCATTCTATGGTGATATGCTTTACTGTGAATGGGCATAAACAGTTACTGCATTGTAGAGGATCATTGTTTGTTAGTAGGTAGCTGTGAGTGAGAATTGTATGACCGATGCGTAATCTTGCTAGTATGGTTTCTTCCTTTCTGTTTCGTCTCAGGCTGGATTGCCACTGTTTGGGTTCTCTTTCGATTTCAAAAAGTTTATTATTTATTTGATTTTTCCACATTCGTGTCCACTGTTCTTTATATGTCTGTTTGATAAAGGATTTATTGTTAATATAAGTAGTCCTGAGATGAGATGGCATTACATTTTTAGCAATTTTAGCAGCTAAATCTGCCTGCTCATTTTCTAGGATTCCAATGTCCGGGGATCCAACAGAATATTATTAGCTATCCATGTCCATGAAGCTCTAATAACTGTGCCCAAATTTTATGTATTAGAGCATGATTAGGGGAGAATTTACACTGTAGATCATTAACAGCACTTAACGAGTCTGTATATATGATGGATTAAGTATATGAGGCTTTTTATATTCTCTAGGGCTAATAGAATACCATATAACTCTGAAGTACTGTATAAGTACTGCATTCTGATGGGAGTTGTTTGGAGATTATGGCATTTGGCAATACTACAGCTGTGCCAACTTTATTACTAGTTTTGGATCCATCTGTATATAGTTGAATGAAACTGCTAAACTCGATGGAATCGCCATATGTATTTGTCTAATGTTGATATCTGGAAGGTTATTCTTTCCCCGTTGCTGAAAATGTCTATCAATGTGTACCGGAGGAATTTTCCATGGCTGGGACACACTTTCAATCCTGAAGTGTGTTACTAAACTTCAGGCCGCAGTTTGTGATCAGAGCTTGAAGCCTAATGCCAGATGGTTTGTTGAACCTCCGTTTAGTTTGATAGAGATCTCTCAATTTTGACATGAAGAGATATTGCCACATGGGATGATGTGGGAGACTGCTGATTTTGGCTTCATAATTTAGGAGCAGAACTTCTCGCCGATGGAGTAGCGGTGGTTCGTAGGCTTCGGTATAGAGGCCTAAAATTGGTGATGTGCGAAAAGCCCCAATGTAACTCGTAATGCACTATGATGTATGGGATCGAGCCATTTCAGTACTGTACACTTGGTCTGGCCGAGTTATATGTAGGAGACCCGTAGTCTAACCGGGGTCTGATCAGTAAGCTGTATAGTTGTAACAATGCTTAACGCTCTGCACCCCAGACATACTCTGAGATTTAGTTTTCTAAGACAACTTGTACGATTGTGCTTTATGTTTTCTAAAGAGTTTATTTTTTTATCAAGTTTTAAATCAAGAAATCTAATACTAGGCTGGAAAGTGACTGATGAGAATCTAACCGAAGGTCTGGATCAGGATGTAAAGAACTCTTACGACAGAAGTGTATGGCAGTTGTTTTTGGTTTAGAAAGCCGATATCCGTTGTTTTTGGCTCAAGAGACTATTTTGCTAATGGTGCCGTGTAGTTGTCTTTCAATTAGTCGCAAATTTTGAGAATGTCATGATATGTCAAGATCGTCAATGTACAAGTACATACCTCAACTGTGTTAGGTATGCACTTGGTTATAGAATCAATCCTAATGTCAAAAAGGGTGGCGCTGAGCCTCCCTCTTCTTATATATATGCTCGAGATAATGAACAATGGAATCAGACCTGAAATGATCTATTGCCTAGAAAGTTCTTTCTAGGCAATAGATCCAACATAGTTGACCGATCTAAGCAATAGATCGATGTCAACACATTTCACGACTAGGTGCTGCTCATTTCTGAGTAAAGCATTCCGAATATTTGTTTCAGCCTTGATAATGGGATCAAGCGTATTGGTATTGGTATGATTGTTTTTGGGCACAAGGGCAACTGGGGCCAAAATGTGTCTATTCTTATATTATAACTTTATTTGTAAAATAATAAGAGGAGTTTACCTCAATATAGTACGTAGAACACTTCCGTATGATACACTCCAGAAATTAAAACGGAAAAAACGAAAAAATCGACAACTTACCGGTACACTAGAGTAAAATATAAATAAATAATTAAAAAACCAATTTAACACAATTCAAATCAATTTAAAACAATTAAAAATCAAATGAACGCAATTAAAAGAATCTAACGAAAATATTCAAAACGATTTTCCCTATTTTCCTTCCTGATTTTCTTTCAATCTGTAGATATTGTTTGGTGGAAGGTATAATGAGACTAGAGTTATTGTTCGTCCCACTGCTACACGTACTGCAACAGCTTCTAAGTGGGTCTGAAGTGGAATGTTTCTAGCTGGTTGTTGTTGTTGTTATTTGGCTTCACGACACAAGGGCTACTGAGGCCAAATTGTGTCTGCTCAGTTTATTTAGTCGAAATACACCGATGTAGATGTTAAATTAAATACTCCTGTATAGGCCAATACATTTTAAATAGATTACACGTTCTATGCTTGCTTCATTTCCCAGGATATGAGTTAAATCATATAAGAGGTTCAGCCTAGAGAGCGACTGAAAAGTGCTTGACCGTATGGTTGAATATAATGGACAATCAAAGAGAAAATGCCTAACAGTAAGTTGACTGTCACAGGATGAACACTGGGGTGGATCTTCTCCCAGTATCAGGAACAGATGGGTATGATGAGTGTGTCCAATTCTGAGTCTTGTTAGTACCTCTTCCTCTCGTCTGCTTCGTCGAAAGCCTGAGAGCCACAGCTTTGGTTCTTGCTTTATCTGGTAAAATTTATTGTTGGTGTTACTTTTCCAGATCTGTGACCAGTTGTCATAACTTTCTTTGCATATAATAGGCTTATAATCAGTGTAAGGAACCTGAGGATGTTTAGCCGCGAGGTCGGCACTTTCATTTCCCGGAATGCCAGAATGGCCAGGAATCCAGCAAAAACTGATTGGACACACTGCAGGAATATAGCTGAGAATGAATGTGTTTCAAGGTATGATGAGATGATGAGAAATTCTTCCTTATGGCAGAAAGAGCACTGAGGGAGGGAGTCAGTATAAATTATGGCTGGTGAGATGGAAAGTTCAATAATGAGGCATGAGAGTTCAGAGTAGTGTGAGCTAAGTGCAACTGCCTGATATTAAAGGAAGGTACAGTATTCTTTCCCCACTCCAGAAAATGTGTATCATGGGAGGCAGAAACGTATGTCCAAGGTGGAACAGGGACACTTGTGTCCTGAAAAATATCGCTTAAATCGACATTCCAACTCTGAGAAAGCTCTTTAATCCTGAGTGAAGCAGGTCAGTTTTCATTTGGCTTGCTCTCATAGAACAAATCCCACCTAGTATTATAAAGATACTCCCAACTGGGGTGAGATGGAAGACTCTGTATCTTAGCAGCGTAGGGGAGCAGTAATGTTTCCTGCGAAGATGTAATGGAGGATCATGTGCTTCGATATAAAGACTCTGGATTGGAGAAGTCCTAAAAGCGCCAAATGCAGTCCTGAGAGCACTGTGCTGGACAACATTTAGACGTTGTAAAGCAGTGCTCCTGGCAGAGTCATAGACCGGACAACAATAATCTAGCCGTAAACGGATTAAAGTTCTATAAAGATGCAGTAGCGTATGCCGATCAGCGCCCCATGATATAGCCGAGACTGATCGCAGTATATTCAGATATACAATCTTATATTTTTGTATCTTTTTTTCCATGTTCCACATGTCACATGATTTCGAATAAGCTGGGTGATCCATCTTGCAATTCGGACATTCATGAGACGTTGCTGTACACTCTGCTTGGGCATGATTTTTTCCCTACAATTAGGACATGTAATTTCACCTCTGCATGTTGTCTGAGAATGACCAAATTTTTGGCATGTGAAACATCTTAAAGGGTTCGGTATATATGAACGAACTCGGCAGTGCAGGTACCCTGCCTTAACTGAAGTTGGAAAATTGGGTGCACTAAATGTCAAAATAATATTTCTTGTTGGAACAAGTTTATCATCCTTCCGGATCATAATTCGCCTTGCTTGTGTCACTTTCCGTTCTTTTAATTCCTGAACTATCTCCTCCTCGGTGACATTCAATAGATCCTACTCACTCATCACTCCTGTTGAGGACTTCAGTGTGTTATGTGGCCTCACTTTGATTGGGAATCCACTTATAGAGGGCATTTTTAATAATAATTCAGAATGCTTTGCTTGTGTAGTCTCAATCAATAGGTCTCCTGACGGAAGTCGTTTTACCATTTTTGGTGTACCTCCTGCATTCCCGAGACATCTCTGAATAACAAAGGGTGAGATTCTGCTTACCGGTTGAGTTGATAACGAATGCATTATCAAAAATGCTGGTGGTTCTGATTTGTTAGATTCCGTTCTCATTCTTTTTGAAAGCCCTATATCGTGTCCCCTTTTACGGGTGTCAGAATGATGAGAGCCTGTTGGCTCTAGTGGTGGATAATCATCACAATCCATTGTTGCTCCTTTTAGCCCTGGGAGAGGGGCTTCCTTCTCCCAGGTTACCGGCCCCGCCACGTGGAGGCAGGAGCGTGCCAACCACTGACCAAGCGATCAGAAAATAAGAAGGCAATAACGTTGCTGGCGAGGGAGGCAGTAACATTGCGAGCGGAGGAGGGTTTATGAAAAAAAGCTAGTACTCGCCCTAGCAAAACACTAGAAAATCGTTTGGAAACTATCGCTTGGCACCCGGGGCCTTCCATTTTGTACTTTCTTTTCTGTTTTCCAGGTTTCACAGATTTTTGAGTAAGCTTGATGGTTACCCTTACAGTTTGGACATACTGGTGTTTGTACTGGGCAGTCTTTGCGTGTTCCTTGGAGCTACAGTTGGGACACACTGAAACCCCTCTACACACTATTTGAGCATAGCCAAATTTTTGGCACTTGAAGCACCTGAGAGGATTGGGGATATAAGGTCGGATATGGCAGTTCAGATATCCAGCCTTAACTATAGCTAGAGGTGTTGGTGTTGAAAAGGTCAGTATAACACTGACCTTTTCAACACCAACGTGTCGGAACCAGTTCACCGTCTTTATTGATTTTAATTTGCTTTGCCTGTACAACGTTTTGGTCTTGTAGCTCTTAGACTAATTCCTCTTCAGTAACATTTATTAAGTCCTAGTCAGACAGCACTCCTTTGGATGTATTTAGGGTGGAATGTGGAGTTACTGTGACAGGAATATACGCGAATTTTGAAATTCTTAGCAGGGCTTCAGGGTGCCTGCTATTCATTGTCTCTATAATAGATCTCCGGAGCGGAGTCTTTTCACCATTTTAGATGGTCCGGCAGCATTCTCTAGACATTTATGGATAAGAAATGGAGAAAGTGCACCTATTGGTTGACTTGTTTGGGAATGTATAATAAGAAACAGTGGTGATTTCTTTTTGGATCCTTCTGTTCTTTGTCTCTTGGGATGGTAAGTATCAAAGTCAGTTTGGTCTATCCTTGAACAAGTTGAGGCATGAGGCTCAACAGGTGGATAACGGTCACGGTCTTCGTGATCCATGTTAGCTCCTTTTAGCCCTTGGCAGAGAACCTTTTCTGCCAAGGTTAGCGGCCCCGCCACGGGGAGGCAAGAGCAGTACCGCTAGAGTGACTAAGAAGTGTAAGAGTTGGTTTGTTAGTTTTAAGGAAAGAAAAAAGAAAGGTGGTTTTCCTTTCTGTAACTTACTTACAATTCGTAAGAATAATTTAACAGTAAATTACTTTAAACGTAAGAAAAACTTTCCAAATTAACTAGAACTGTCGCAGTGAGAAAATGCTCTGTCAATAGCTCAAAGCTCGATCACAATAACACTTGGCACCCGGAGCCAAGTTACTACATAACACTTAGATTTTTACTTCCCACTTCCCTCTAAGGATACACTGATGCCTGAAAGTCAATGTTGATGTTTCCAAGAAATTTGTATGACGTAATTTTCTATGTTTGTTTGAAAGCCGGTCTCATCAGAAATCACTGAATTGCAAACAGAGTTGTGCATGCATCTAAGCGAGCGACGAAGGTTTTTTCCAAAATCAGGGACTGCCTTACGTTAGGGCTTTTGTCTTCCCTCATGAATGAAGCCATCATCTGAAAGTGCTTGTTTCTGCCTCCATATGGGCCTCCTGTCGATACACATACAAACAGATACCGATGATGGTGTCTCTCGTGATATCTGTTAGCTTTGGAGTGATGGATTTAATATAAAGAAATGTTATCTTTATCAAGAGGTTATCAAAAGATAAACAATTGGTTTAACTTTTGGACTTTGATCCCTTCAGCATGGTATAAAAGCAGATGCGTTTATGAGCGTTGAATGCACTAAGGATGCATTTTAAACAGGTTATTCTTATATACCTGCAAAAACCATAATTTAAAAATGCAGGTATTTTTAGTTTTGAATACGTTTTAAGATTATTACACGTATTTCGCGTATGTATGGCAAATGACTGCATAGTACCTTCTTATACACTGCTCGAAAATTTAACAGAACACGTAGAAAACGTGGTGTTACTGGTGCAGCATGCGATAAAGAGGGACAAAATTTGGTATGGTGTTGTACTGTAAAATAACGATGACATGAGGAGACAGTGAGAAACTTTGGACAGGTATAAGGGACATTTGTAGGGGTTGTATAAGAATTACCAAAAAGGTCACATTAGAAAAGTCGATAATGGATGCTCGAAAACATGGTCACATGACATCAGTATAGCGTATGATCCCCTCCAACGGAGAAAGAGGTCTGACGGTGGTGAACCATGCTCGATAAGATTCTGTGGCAATAAATCCCATTCATCCACCAGTGGAGACCTTAGCTCACCGAGTGACCGAGGAGTTGGCTGTTGGCGTGCAATACGACGCCCAAGGGGGGTCCCACACATGGTCGATCGGATTTAAGTCTGGTGATCTTGCTGGCCTCTGTTCACATTTTCTAATGGTTGTTGGTAAACAATCATTAGAAAACTTTATGGAATATCTTACCATTGTCATCAGTAAAAGTAAAGAAAAACTACAACGAGAAGCGCTAAAAAAACAATGGATAGCGCTCCTGTACATTGAAACGTACTAACAACCATTGAAAAAAATCTTCAAAGATTCCTGAGTACGTCTAGCCTTTGGCAACTCCAAGAAGCTATCAGCTCAGCTATCAAGCTCAGCTATCAAGAAAAAACAATAGATTTCAAACAACAAACAAACGTGGTTTATGCAATTCCCTGCCCACCGGATTGCGATTGCATATATATAGGCAGCACGAGAACATCCCTACATACAACAATCCAAAAACATAAAAGCAGTTTAAAAGTAGCCGCAAATATATATATATATATATAATCTTTATTGTATACAAACATGGTATATACAATAGACCCTTCACAGCAGTAATGCCAGGGGTTTTACATTGGCTGGTGGACAATAATAGCCTTGGGGAGACGGGGCCCACATCGAAGTTCGGGCTCATCCCCCAGAGCCAACAATAAAATAGAATCAGTGTCAGATTGTTTACAGGATATATGCTTTTGACAGTATTTACAATGAAATAATAAAGATATTCGTATTTACATTATGTTATATTAATATTTATATTCATAAAGACATCGTGCTTTGAACATTATGTACAACACATTGGGCATTATTATGCTGCCCTTATTAATGTGCACTTTGCCTGGCCAAGGTCAGGCTCTTAAGGATCTGTCTTCGGTACCTCCGATCCTTCACAAACCTACAGAGGTCGCCGTCAATTGAAACGATTGTGGGAAGCATCTCCTTGGGGAGAAAGCGGTCACTGAGCGATAGTCTGTTATAGTGAGCTGTGAGCATGGGAGCTGACCTCAGTCCGGGTAGAGGGATCCTCCAGCCACACAGTTAACAAATAACAAAGAAAAAACAGACCGAACGGAAAAGAATAATAGTTCTGAATTGGTAGTTTACCAATTAGACAGGACATTACCCTCCTTCGAAAACGCGATAAAAATTGACAAACAAGACACAAAATTTTAAGTTAGAAACAGTGAGACACTAGCAATGAGATCAACAAACAATCAATATACATAGATAGACCAATAATAATCTCTGAAGAATGGGACCTAAAACAAATATCCTATAAGCTCAACTTTAACAACATAACAAAACACCCCCCCCTCCCCCAATTCAGGATCTCTGCTAATGGGGACGGGTAGTCACGCATCCGGATTTCCGAGTGAAACCAGTTCTTTCCCTTTTCTACCCCCCTTTTTTCCCAAAAAAAATCTACAATTTCCAAACTCCCAAACTATAAGTGTAACACGGTGAGGCGGGATTTTTTTTCCCTTTACGCTACTTCACCTCCTTTCGACTACTCAACCGCCCCCTCCCCCGACCACCACGCTTTTGAAATACAGCAATGGAACGTGCCCGGGCTATAAAAGACGGCCTCAACACGTATTCACCCTTCTTTGAAGGTGGTATTAACGAAAAGCCCCCATTAGGCTTCAGGACATCATCTCCCTTTATGCCTACAATTACTCCCCATGCAAGGATTTAGGACAAAAGCTTGCTTTTTGTCCTACTCAACCTACTCAACCGTAGTTTTTCCTACTCAACCGCCCTCTCCCCCGACCACCACGCTTTTGAAATACAGCAATGGAACGTGCCAGGGCTATAAAAGACGGCCTCAACACGTATTCACCCTCCTTTGAAGGTGGTATTAACGAAAAGCCCCCATTAGGCTTCAGGATATCATCTCCCTTTATGCCTACAATTACTCCCCATGCAAGGATTTAGGACAAAAGCTTGCTTTTTCCTTCGTCGCCCTTCCATTTAATTGCAATTTCAACAGCTTCCGAATTATACCGCAGCCGTTCTTGAAGAAAACCCCAGGTAAGAGAATTCTTCTGCCTAAAAATAAAATATACAGGGTGGCGCAAAATAAGCTTACCATTTAAAAAAAATCATAACTTTTTTTAGTTCTTCTTAGGTTTGAAATTTTTTGTGTTTATCTTACAGTTTATCTTACCCTTGGAGAATTTAATTATGGAGAGGTACACAATTGTTCAGCGGACGAAAATAGTCACAATGTTCTTGGAAAACAATCCGTCAGTAGTTCTAACGCAACGAGCATATAGACAATTTCATAACGTTCTCGAGGCACCGAATAGGAACAAAATTTACACTGCGGTTCGAAATTGTGAAGAAAGGGGAACTGTTGCTCATTCCAGACACACTGGAAGACCTCGTAGTGGTCAATCAATGGAAAACATTGCACGTGTACGGGAGAGTGTTGCAGATCAACCCCAAACATCGACCGGAAGACGCTCTGCTCAATTGAAGATCTCTCGTCGCTCGCTGCAGCGAATTTTGCGTAAGGACTTGCATCACTTTCCGTATAAGATTCAATTGGTCCAAGCCCTTCATCCCGAAGACAAGCAAGCGCGTCTGGATACACCCGTGCCTTCATAAACCTCGCAAAAAATGATGAGAATTTCATTTCAGGTTTGATGATGAGCGACGAAGCACATTTTCAGTTAAGTGGCTTTGTTAATAAACAAAACTGTCGATTTTGGGGCAGTGCAAACCCAAGAATAACTCACCAAGACCACTGCATCCAGCTAAGGTAACGGTTTGGTGTGCCGTAACAGCCGAACGCAACATTAGATCTTATTTCTTCGAGGATGATGATGGTGTTGTTCAGACGGTCAATAGAGAGCTCTGTATGACAATGGTTGAAACTTTTTTGATGCCACAGCTACCAGAAGACCACAATATGTGGTTCCAACAAGATGGCGCCACGGCTGACACCGCTCGAGCCACAATGGACCTCCTAAGGCAGCATTTTCCCAATCGCATTATTTCGAAAAACTGGTGATGTGAGATGACCACTGCGCTTCCCGGATTTGGCCGCCCCAGACTTTTTTTCTTTGGGGCTGTCTCAAGAATAAAGTGTATGCCAATAACCCTCAAACCATAGAGGCCCTAAAAGAGAACTTCCGGCATGAGATAGCCTCAATATCTCATGAAACGCTGAGAAATGCCATGGAAAACGCCGTGAGAAGAGCACATGTTTGCGAGCAAGAAGGGAGTGGTCATATGGCCGATATTATTTTTCACATATGATGTAAAAAAATTCTAAAAATAAAGCTTTCATTTACCGCTTAGATAGTTCATTTATTACATTTCGTTCTAAAGTTACAGAGAAAACAAACTGTTCAGCTTATTTTGCGCCATCCTGTATAATATTCCTAAAATGTTCGATTTTACCAAAATTAGCGGGTCTCGACTACTCAAGTTGTCTGTCCAACTGTCTAATGAAGTTTCGAGCCTTTTGGAACCTCCACATAATTATATTACTCTATGTCAGTGTACGTGCTTTGATAAAAAATATTGTAATTTTTATCATAGCACTTAAGGGGACCTGATAAGTCCTCTTAAAGTACGTAATTTTTCTCTCCTGTCACAAGCTTTCTCTTAAACGCCTGTTTTATTTGCGTATTCAGCAGATAAGAAAGAATCAGCGAGTTGATCAGAAATTTTTCTCAGGGTTTTTTACATCCCTTCGCTGAAATGAAGTTATCCGAACTATGACAAGGAAGTGTTAGAAACTATAAAATGGTCCTTACGACCTTCGACCCCCGCTGCTTGCACTGTTATCTCAGGTAAAAATATTTTATTGCTTATATTGCTCCGCATTATACATAAAGTGGAGGTTTAAAATAAGAGTATTTTTTATTATTTTTACGGTTCTTTCCCTTCGTGAAATTATCAGAATATTTATTATCAGTACAAGTGTAATTAATGTTTCCATAGTTTTTGGGATTTTCCTACAAACAAAATTCCATTTATTATGTTATGTAGCTTGGATAATAAAGTCTGTGTTCCTTGAGAATGTGGGTAGCATAGAGTTAGATGCTACCCACATTCTCAAGGAACAATCCAGACTACTACATTCAACAGGGAGTTTCTCGGCTATAGTTATGTCGGCAAACAATGCTGCTGCATCAACATGGCAGTCAGTATTAGATCCATCCGTGTAGATTGGTGCGTATTGGCTGTTAATGAAAGGTCGCATGATACGTCCAAGGCGGGATTGTACGAGATACAGTGGGCTGTATCTTATCAAAGCCAAGTTGCCAAGCAGTTTGCAATGAACTAAGGCGTATTAGTATTAGTAATGGCCATATGATGTAAGGAAGCCTAAGACTTATGCTGCAACAGCCAATAAAAAAGGAGTAAAATAATAATAATAATAACATGAAAAAAAATTAATAAATAATAAAAGGTTGTTTTTTTTTTGTTGCATCGGCATCTATGGCCATAGTAATAATAAAAGAAGTAATTTATAACTCGCTGGCTAAAATAAAACTTCCTGCAATCCAGTCTAAACAACTCCCCCCCCCCCGTAACTTATCGCCGCTAGTTCTAGAATCATTTGTAACCGTGAAAATTTCGTCTTCTCAGAGCCTTAAACACCTCAATCAAATCTCCTCTAAGTTGTCTAGTTTCCAAACTCTGCAACCCACATATTTGTCTTTCATCATAAGGACGCCCTTTTGCCGATCTCACCAAGCGAGTTACCCGTCTTTGCACCCTTTCAAGAAGCTCGATGTCTTTCTTTAGGTGCGGTCTCCATACTTGAACACAGCATTCCAAGTGTGGTCTAACAAAAGCTTGAACACAGTATTCCAAGTGTGGTCTAACAATAGCCTTATATAATGGGATTATCACGTCCCTATCTCTACTTGCAAAAATTCGATAGATCATCGATAGGACACCATGGGCCTTCCTTGCAACCTGTTTACAATGCTCAGAGAATTTCATGTCTGACTGTATCGTAACACCCAAGTCCCTTTCCTCCAGTACTGGGTTTAGTCGAACTACACCAAGTCAATAAGTTATTTTGGGATTACTGTTTCCCAGGTGTAATACCTTACACTTTGTTGGATTAAAGCATAGCTGCCATTTTTCTGACCGTCTCTGAAGTCTATCCAGGTCACTCTGAAGAAGCTCTGCTTGACAATGATCATTAACTACTCTAACAATATTTACGTCATCTGCAAATTTAGACATCACAGCCTTAATCCCTTCATCGATGTCATTTAAGAAAATTAAAAACAACAGTGGGCCCAATACAACAGTGGGTCCTTGGGAAATCCACTTCTTACATCCAACCCAATATGAGGAATAACTATTTATCAGAACCCTTTGCCTCCTGCTATTCATCTAAAGATTTTCCTGAAGCCTTCCAACTATTCATCTAAGGATTTTCCCTGTGAATCTAACCTCTTCCAGCTTATGCTTATTAAGTAACCGTTTATGTGGGACTGAGTCACATGCTTTGCTGAAATACAAATAAACAATGTCGAAATTATTCCCCGATCCAGCTCACGAGCGACCCTGTCAAAATAGCTAACTAGATTTGTTAAACATGACTTCCCCTTTACAAAACCATGCTGTGTATCCTTCAGAATTCCATTTCTATCTAAATGATCTTGCATTCCACCCTTGATCATTGCCTGCATGATTTTCCCTACTACTGAAGTTAGACTGACCAGTCGGTAATTTCCCACTTCACTCTTAGAACCGTCCTTATGTATTGGAGATACATTGGCACTTTTCCAATCCAATGGAATCTCTGCTGAGTCCAGCTATGCTCTCATAATTAGCCTCAATGGCTCAATGCCCTCACTTGTTGCCTCCGTTAAGATTATAGGGTATATGCCATCAACCCCAGGAGCCTCACTCGCCTGTAGCCTCGAAAGTTTTTTAATTAAATAATCATGTAAAATTTCAATATTATTAATTATATATTTTTCAACTTCACTCCCATAATTTCTCATTGAGAAATTCCTGTTAATGGATTTTTAGATGGGTATGCTCTAAAGATTTTCCCATTTACAGCATAAAAATCCATTCCAAATTGGGTGATCTGGTTGCCCTTTCAATTTTCGTGCGTAGTTTAACAAAAGAATTTGTCTGCGTAGATGCAAGGAAATTTCATTTGCTTCGGCATGTAAGCTCTGAACCAGCGATCTCTGATATGTCCCTAGTGAAAACGAAGAGAACTGTGGTGTACAGGATCAAGCCAACGTAAAGCTCTTGATCTAGCAGATCTGTAGATTGCACAGCCTTTCAGGATTATCATAAGTAGTATTGAAATCAACGAAGCCCTCAGTGGCTTTTTATTATTTCTTTTTTTTTTTTTTTTTCTCTAGTATGGGCAACTAGAGAAATTTGCTGGCACTCACCGATTTAGCACTGTCTTCGGTGGGTGCGTGATCTCCCCCTTTTTTTTGGGCAATTAAGTTAATACAGACCCATCTCCTCGTGATGAGGATGGGTACCGCTTTGCTGCTGTCTGATTAGACGACATATACAACTTTCTTCCTTTTCTTCCATCAATCATATGCATGATGGAAGAGATAGGGAAGGGTTGACCGGAACTTAGCCATAGAGACTAAACATGGGTTCCACCACTTCAAGCCTGCAATAAGCAAAGTGGTGGTATTTCACCAGTTGATGAGAGTCATCTGCCACCTAGTACTGCCTGGTAACATAGAGGAGCGGCGTTCCTCCATTTGGTGTGGGCGCCACACCTCGACTCCTGCTTACGTTGGTTAACACCTGGGTGGTCACCCACCATGTACTTGTGCTTGGAGGTTATACCCAGTATTACTAACAGTCCCACCGTCGTGAAGGTGCAAGCAGAGGATTTGGCTGTCACAGACCGTCCGGACTTCGCCGAAATTGGGTCCACTTGACTTGAGTGTCACCCGAATATCAGTTCCATCAGCGTTTTAGACTCCGAGGTAGCAAGTACAGCTTGTCTGGCATATCTGAGAGAATGTCTGTGACAACCTCAAGCTTAGAGACATAAGGTCTCTATGTCTAAGGACATAAGAGAATGCATGTAATATCAAATAAATTTTCCATTGCAATGAGCCTGATCTCATCAGCAACGCATCTAGAGTGTTGTGCATTGATGTGCATGATTGTAAGTTGGAAGGGACAGTCTGGTTCGCTGCCTAGCTACGCAGAGAAAGGCACACGGCCCATCTCTGGTCTCGAGATCGCTTGTACCACTGGTTGTTCATTATGATTACCAAACGATGGCATTACCAAGAGACTTGTGGGCCAGATAGCTGTGTTTAGATAGGTGTGTCTGGGCATATACAACCATATGTGATGTCCATCTGGCCAAACTACAGCATTCTGTAAACATTACGATGATAACTGGCGGGTTGAACTGTGTTCCAGGCGCCGCCGCTACACTGGACAGTTATACGTATACATGCATATATGTTTTCTATAGAGTCTTTGAGTGTTTAATTGCTATTTATAGATTTGTATGAGATGGTTTATAATCAGAAGGAGTTTCCCAGCAGAACTGGATGCTTGTATAAGAAATATGTTTGTATATATGTATAAATAAATAAAAAAATTGAAAATGAAATGTAGATTTCAGAGCCATAGTCTAGATGTGACCGCATTAATGTCAAATGTTATAGTGTGCAACGGTCGGCTCCCCATATCATCGGCCTACAGGGTAGTGGACACTGTTTGTGGTAGGTCCTCTGTCATTGAATTCATTATTATGTTAAATAAGGTAGCACTTAGCACTCAATCTTGTGGGATCCCTTCTTTCTGCATAAAATTTGAAGATAATTGGTTGCGGATTCTAACTTGAAATGAATGGTGAGGTAGAAAGCTTCTGATAAACTATGGCAGATGTCCGCGTAGTCTCAGATCGCAGTGGTTTCTGGGCGAAGACAAATTTTCGCACTGTTCGGAAACCATCCTTTTCCAGTTTAAAATTATATTCCTTTGTGCGTGTCATCCAAGAAAGGGTAAAGATGTTATTAGCATTTCAACCAATTTAAACCTCTATACACTTCAATAAGGTCACAACGCTGATTTCTAGTTTCCAGATGCTGAAATTTAAAAAAAATGGTCCTTCCCGATAAGAGTACTCTTTTGTACCCGTGGCTAATCTTGTTGCTGTTCTCTGCCTCCCTTTTCAGCAGATCAACGTCCTTCCAAAAATGAGGCTTCTGAACCTTATAAGCAGAACACAAGATGTGACCAACCATTGCCTTCTACTGTGTTCCTCCGTTGCTTTCCTGTTTAACCTAACACTAATTCGTTTGTTTGGCGAAATATTTAACAGGTCCTTAATCTTAATTATGCTTCCTCTTCTTTAAAAGTTCTTGGTTGTCCCCCATTTTAACAAAATAGTACATGTAAAATTCCTCGCTACTGTGCCATCAATTCCAAAATTGGTATTTTGATAAATAAGATAAACAAAACACGTCCTTCAGGTGTAAAAATATATATGAAATTAAGATCAGTATACAGAGAAATATTTTCTTTTAAACTACTTTAAGTTTAAACTTTAAACATAATAATATAAATTACTATGCTTAAAGTAATAATGTGCATGTTCTCTGTTTCTGCGTATTTAGGCAAATAGAGTCAGTTTTATATACATAGGTCTCGATTAGTGCCAACATAATTGACGTTATTAATTGTAATTTTGCAATTACAAGGATGTAAGCCCAAAGGTTAAAAATATTTGAATAAGACTTTAATGTTAATGATATTTTTATATGTAAAGAACAATTCATTGCTTGAGTTTATCATATTATCGAGTAATATTGTTAATTATCGATGGTACTGATGGATTATGGTCCTCCAATTTGTTTTGAAATTTTAAAACGAGTATTGTTTTGGTCAGGGTTGCCAATTATTATGTAGAATTTTAGTCCTAAATTTACTGGTATCCGCATAAAGTTCTTTAAGTGAGCTAATCCGAAGTTACATTCTGTTGCTACTTTGCTAAGTTATTGTACTAAGTATTATACATGTTTTAAAACTTAACTGATCTTGTGTCTTCTCAACAGGAATCTAACTATGATGTCCATGACTAGATTGTGGTTGCTGAGCCTTCTAGCGATTCTTCTCTTCCTCTGGAGCTTTACGCGTTCTCCTACAGTATACGAAACCAATGTGCCTGATACACGTGAATGGAGATGGATGTCCCTGCAGAAGAATATTTCCCGTCTACTGAATTCGAAAGAAATCACGCCATTTAGGTCACGTTTTCAATCGTGTAAATATTTTAACCCTTACTTGGTTATTATAGTTTGTTCAAATCCTTCAAATTTTGCTTTGCGCAAATCTATTCGAGTGACATGGGCTCTCTACAACCAAGAATATCAAGATGTACTAGTCTTTTTCCTCCTAGGTAAACCCGAAAGCAACTTTACAGATATGATGGTCACCGAGGAGAGTGTTGTTTACGCCGATATTATACAATGTGATATTTTAGATTCGTACCGAAACTTAACTCTCAAATCCACTTGGTTGCTGAAATGGGTGAATACTACCTGCTTGGACGTGCAATATATCATGAAGGCCGACGACGATGTTTTTGTAAACATTCCTAATCTTCTGAACTACTTAAAAACAACAAACTACCAGGACGTTCTAATAGGAAACAAGCACAGCCAACCGCGCATTATCAGAGATAAAACTTCAAAGTGGTACACACCAGAATTTGTGTTTCCCCATTCGGTGTATCCGGATTATCTGTCCGGCTCAGCATACGTGATACCAGTGAGCGTGATACCAAAATTATACGAAACTGCCTTAAAAACCAAATTCTTTTATTTAGAAGATGTTTTCATAACTGGAATTTGTGCCGAGATCCTTGATGTGAAACTTGTGCATAATCCCAAATTTGCATACACAAAACAGAAATTAGACCCGTGCGTTTTTCGATCGCTCATCACGGCCCATAGAATGTCATCCCGGGATTTGGAAGAAATATGGGATGGATTACATGATCCAAACCTGTCGTGTTCTTCTAAATCATTTTTCCATTGGTGGAGTTAGCAATGTCAGTGACCAACTAAAGAGACTGTAATTTATTAAATATTTTTTTTATATTTTAAGTTGTAAATTGATACTTGTTAAGATAACCAATTACAGCAAAAATTTAAAAATAAAAATTCCAGTAATTAAATGATTTACTTTAGTTCTCAAAAATTACCTAAATTGCTTCTTTGCAGATGTGATTAAGTCCTTTACGTATTATCTGTATATTGAACACTATAACACTATATGGTGTCTTGTTCAATTTATAAAATTAACATATTAAAACTGAACTGTACCTCTTTCTTTTCATTTAATGATGTTGCACATTCAATGTAAATACATTAATTAAAATTTTAAGCGGTTTATCGCATTTAACTTAATATTTAAGCCGGTTTTAATAAACTTAGCAAAGATTTTTCTTTTAATATCTTCCCATCGAATGCTGCGCCATCTCATAATTAAAGATTGAACTAATTGACAATCTGCGCTGGTGTTTTTTAGTCAGCATATGTGCATATTAAATATGACTGATTTACTTTATTACTATTTATTATTTTGTTCTTGTATTTTGTAAAATTTTATAGACGGATAGAATTAATGAATTTAATGTGAATTTTTTGTATCATAAAACTGAGTTTTTGATCATTTTAGAAGAAAATGTCACATGTACTATAAGTACTATTTTTTGAAACAAAAGGGTCTGTTTAGAATAATGAATAAACATGGCTAAAATATTTTTTATATATTAAGATTTGTGTACGAAATCTCTCTTTTTATTTATGAATGAATTGTATGTTGAATTTATAATCTGTGGCTATATTTAGTTTAAGAATAAATACATTTAATGAAACTCTTCCGGTTTCTGCGTGTATTTCACTCTTCAAATTATTCTGAAATTTGAACTACAATTTCACAAAATATAAAGTTCTACATTTCAGAATTATAGACTAACATCTATTATGAGTTAAACGACTGAGCATAAAGGAAGTCTATGATCGCTTTACACGTTGTAAACTTCGCTTCGAAATGTAATTTATGAGGATCTAGTTCCCTTTAAAAGAGGTATGATAGCGGGTTGTCACAAAAGGACTTGTCCATTCTCCAGATAGCAGAGTTAATTGTTGGAAACATTGTACGCCAGTGGAAGATAATTGGACAATTTTACATAATTTGGTTTTGGATAGTTGGTTGATATCGATGAAACCATGAATGCAGTTGTTCTGATATCGTGAACAATTCTTCTTTACTTGCAATGTGGCAATTCTTTGGAGAGGAATCGTATTTGTACTAGCATGATAATGCGCCGTGTCAAAAAGCACGATCAGTATAACACCGATTCGAGGAGAATAAAGTAGAGAACCTGCCATTTCTGGTTCGGAGCTCAGATCTATATCGAATTGACCGCCTTTGATTGTTTTTGATCCTCATTTGAGAAGAAAAACGTTTTTGCAGTCGGAGAAAGAATGCAGTAAGGGTCCAGACTTCGGATACCAAAGACTTGTATAAAGTGTTGCTGAGAAGAGGGATCATTAATGTAATTGCGTCCATAAGGTCCATACTCCACATTAAAAGTACCTTTTTTGTAACCAGATATTTTTATTTAATATTCCAATACATGTCGTATGATAAGTTCATATTATCAATCCAGGAACCTAAAGAAAATTTTCACAAGAATGACTTGTGGGATGGTGAAACATGGGAGCATTATACAAGCTTAGACAGCATGTATAATATCAAATCTGAGGATTCTCATGATGAAGTTACCATGAGTTTCTGATGGAGGGCGAAAGGCCAAGGGGTTGACAAAGGATACTGTGCTTGAACGATTCATTGTTCGAAAACACTTGGAGATCAACTTCCAGTAAATGACCAAAGAAAAGGATTTCGGTTGGGACCGAACACAGTGGAACTGAGTTCTAAACTCACGATAACATGGACATGCGAACCCTCAGATGTGATTTGGAAGTGGGGGGGGGGGGTGCTGATGGTGTTCGTGAATCGTGTATTGGAGGAACCAATTATCGCCAGCACTGAGTATTTTACATTTTGTGGGACAGGGAAATGAATTAGGCTCCGGACGTATTTTTTGGATATGGATTTATCGTTTATATAGGTCAGATGCCTCTTTAAAAGCCAGGCAAAGGGCGTGCGCTCTTTTGCTAGCAGAATTTCATGGTTCCTGATGGAACTTGAAGGTAAGTTTGTGAATATATAGAACTGACAGATCTGGCAGTATTGGCGTGACTGGTGTTGCGAGTTTTTAATGAGAACAACATTTGGGCTGATTTACTGGTTAATTATTAATTCAAATATAGAGTTCGATCTTTGAAGCGAAATAGAAATGTAGAAACAGCTTGTCATCATTGCCATTTTCGGAAGAAAGTGTTTTGCAACGCAGAAAGAAAATTAAATCAGAATAAGGTTATTTTTTACATATAATAAATAGTATAGAAGCAACGTAGAAAGAAAAAAAAAATCAAATATAACTTTATTCTTATTTTAATATATTTTATTATTATTATTTTTTAAATACAGATTTTAAAATCTTAAATTTTAAATATCAGCGGTCTTCCAAATTATTTCAGTTACTGGGATTGAACATAGCGAACTCCCATTTCACTATCGCCACTTCAAACATCAAACAATTTATTTTCATCAGCAAGCAACTCGAATTTCAACTCCTGTGAACATACTACCCAGATCTTTCTTCTTGTTTCACTGCGAAGAAAGTCCGATGTCTTCGCGACTTCTAATTCCAACTATCGTTTTTTTGTGTCCCCTACCAAGAAAAGTTCCTGCAAAAGGTATTTAAATAACTGTGTCGACTCGAGTCATGTGTTGAGGGTGTAATGCACACAGACACTTCAAACAAAGAGCGATGATAAACCGATGTCTGATATTTTTAATACTTGGTCGTACGCCAGAACTCTATCTCACGCATGCCAGAATGAAACTTCAAGCCAGAATTTCTTCTGTGTGTGCAACACGGAAGAGTAAAATAGTCGAGAAGGTCTGGGTTGAAATCCAGTTCCTGACATAAGTTGTCCATTGAGGTACCAGTCAGGATTCAGTCAGCTGTCTCATGCAGACACACGGGTGCCTCCAGAATTCCCCCGGTTTGATACAGATAAACTGGCTTAAGAACACACAGTTTGTGATACTTTGAATTCGGACATATGACTACCAAGACAGAATAATATAAAATCTAGTTAAATAACTATGATCTCGTTTGTGTTCTATGCAATGTTTTTTAATGAAATAAATCCACAATAAACATGACATTTCTGAAGTACCCGCGTGATTTTTTATCACCTCTCGTTATAGCAGACTTTCATTATACATGAGAACCAAGTTTTAGTAGATAGCTGTTATGAAATGATATTCGATTAATATAATTCACTAACAATGGTGTTTCATTTTCACAAGAGATGGCAGCACATTCTACTCGCCATTTTAGAAATTCGAATTTTGTACTCGTATAGTTATAAATTTGATTTTTAAATGAACTTCGATCATGATGATGAAGAACAGAAAGGCTTTGACAAGTTCTGAATGTTTTAGTAATACGAATATATTACGCATGCGGAATCGATATATGTGATTTTTCTTTTACATGGTGGCGAGAGACCTTGGAACACGTTTTGAAAGTTTATTTACTAAATTGATTTTGGGGAGAACGATCAGTGCAATGTTCACCAACCGTACTGCTGACTAGAATGATACAAAAAGAGTAAACTGACTTTGTTCTCCGTGTGTATCAAATATACATGTCAACTGTGGACTATAAATTTACAAAATTTGTTATGAACATGGCTTGCAATAGGCCTAACACTGTAGATATCTTCAAGCTTGTGCTGGAGTTCAACATGTCTTGCACAATCTGCAGACTGCCATCGTGTGGCGCAGGTTTTATATCGAGTAGGTGGCATAAGAGAGGATAGATATCCACGGTCTCAAATTCTCTTATTTTGTAGTTCTTCTTAAAATCTGGACCGTGGGCGAAAAAAATTGGTCGCATTGACGGAAGGTCGTTATCATACCCATGGGCTGCGATGGGTCGAGAAGCTTTAGATTTGTTCTGCAAATAAAAACTCCATTTAAATTTAAAATAATTGAATAATAATAATAAATAATAGTAATAATTATAATTATTACACTTAGATATCAAATACTTCACCGTATTTGCACGAGACTGGAAGGAAACTACTTGTGTCCGCAATGGCGAGATCCCATCAACTGATATGTTTGATGATAAATGCCAGTTCTAAGCACAGGAGCCTTCTATAGTAGCTCTGAGAATTTTACTGGATGAAAAACCTGAGTTTCTAGGACAATGATAGCTTGCATCCTTCTCCTGAGAAGGACGCAAGAAGGACTACGCCACAGTGTGGAAAATGCAAGTAAATTCCTCTCATCTTGCTGGGATTTCAATCCGATCCTTTTCCAAACAGTGCGTTAGGAAAGTTACTCTTCCGCCCACTAAAGCCGAAGTGAATTATAGAGTTCGTTACACTTAGGGAGCTTATTGCTGGATTTTTCCATTAGAATTCTGATCTTGGAACGCATCCATAAGAGAGTTTACAGCTTTCGATATGATATTACTCGTTGGTGTCCAGTAAGATACGAGGTAAAGATGAGACACATCAGTTCAGCGAAAGGAGTTTCCATGAGTTATTTCGTAATGTGTTACCAGTAATAGCTCTGCGCCAAATGTGCATATAAGTAAAAAAGTAATAACATTGAGCTGGCGAGTCAGTGCATCAACACTTAATCCTAAATAAGCCAGGGAGTTATGTGGCATGCTCTCGTGGGTAGCACAGTTGGTGTGATCACCACCCTCCCCACACCAGATGGAAAACACCAGAGTTCGAATCCCGTCAAGAGGAATTTTTATGGGCTTTTTCACAACTTGGCTGAGTAATCGGGCTCAGGAGAGGGTTTCATGGTTTTCTTCACCTGTAAGTCCGGTTTTTCGTCCAGCAAACAACAAACCGACCACAGAACGCAGTAATTTACAGACATAATAAATATGGCACAATATGGTCTAAATTGCTGGTACCTAAAACCTTATATTGCAAAATTACCCATCAACTGATGTTTGTTAAAAATGACAGTTCTATACTGACCTTAACAAATTCAGGTCTCGATACGCCTTTTAAAATTCTCTTAGGTATGCAAGCTAGGGTTGGCTACCTGGAACTCCAAAACGCTGATGGAATTGATATTCAGGTGACATTTGTGAGGCAAGTGGACCGAATTTAGGTGAAGTCCCTTCCTTCCTTGTGGGACAAAAGAATCCTCCGCTTACACCTTATGTAGGCAGAGGATTCTTTTTTCCCACCTGGGATCAGTAACAGTCTCACCTGGATGGTGGACTGTTACTAACCCTGGATATATCCCAGTGTGCAAGTCCTCAAATGCTGCACCTAGTATACCAGTGACCATCCAGGTGTGAAAAACGTAAGCAGTGATCGAGGTGTGGTGTCTACACCACATAGAGGAATGCCATAACCTCTGTATTACCAGGCAACATTGGATGGTAGATAACGCTTATCAACCAGTTCAATACTACCACTTTGCTTACTGGAGGCTCGAATTAGTGAACATGTGTTTAGTCTCCAGAACAAAGCTCCGACAATACTCAACTCTTCCATTATGCAAATATGATTGATATCCTTGAAAGTTATGGTGAGCATCATGGCGAAATCCAATATTCCTTATATTTCGGGGGTATAGCTCTAAAACGGTATTCGCAGACAGGCCGCTAGATTGTCCATCGGGTCGAACCTATTAGTTTGGTTTTAGACTCTTTAGGAGGCATCCGGATCTCTCGCCGCCTCTACTCTGCCAGATGGTTGGTTAGTTGGTTGGTGGTGTAGATGTTTATCGGCATAAGGGCAACTTAGGCTAAAATGTGCCTATTCTGGTATTTGGATAGATGCTGGAGAATTATTTATTTGATTTTAGAAATATTCATATAGTCTGGTTTGTTTAAGATAAGAAAAGAGCTCGTCCAGATTAGCATTGTTTCCCAACAGGTGGGTCAGTGATAAGGGTTCTTGCATTTGCGACAGAGAAAGGAAAGTATGATTTATGATATGAGAATGAATTGAACAGTCTAAGAGAATATGCCGGACTGTAAGTTGTGATGAACAATGCGTGCATATAGGAGGATCATCACCCATGAGCAGAAACAGGTGGGTCAGGTGTGTGTGCCCTATGCGTTGTCTTGCCAGTATTACCTCTTCATGCCTCTTTCGCCTGTAGCTGGAGTTCCATAGTTGTGGTTCACGTTTCATTTCAAACAATTTATTGTTCATATGGGTCTTCCAAATGTTTAATCACTGACCTCTACAGATATGTCGGATATGTGTTAGTAAATCTATATAGGATACTGTTTGGATGTTTCGCTGCCTTGTCTGCTGTTTCGTTACCTACGATGCCAGCATGCCCCGGAATGATTGCTGTTCCGTAAATGATTTAGACCAGACCGTATTTCTTTTACTATGGGATGTGGAGTTGAGAATATATTACTTATTAAAGAGAGCGCATTCATGGAGTCTGTATATATTAAACTACTGGTGTTGAGATGAATATTGATATTCTCAATAGCTAGCTGGATTACATACAGCTCTGCAGTATAACTGCTGCATTCAGTCGGGAGAGATACAGACACTGTGAAGGAGGGAGTGAAGCTATCTCTGCCATAGCACCCCATGCTATGGTAGAGATAGCTCTAAGTATTTTCAAACAGATGGTTCTAAGATAACTTATATGCATGGAAAAACCTAAAAAGTGGATATTGCTGACGAGAGGGATTGGATGAGTTCTTAATTTAAGTTCAGGTTCTGGATGTAATTTGCGTTTTTTACAGAAATGGATCGCAATCGTCTTTTGTTCTGATAGACGATAACCATTTTGTTGTGTCCATGTCTCCAGCTTATTTATGGAAAGTTGTAGCTGTCTCTCAATGGTATTAATGTTTGATGAATGGTATGACATGGCAAGATTCACACAGCATGCATATACATATCTATAGTTCTAGGAATATTCAGTCATGGTATTTAGCCTAATTGCAAAGAGGGTAGCACTAAGTATGGACCCTTGGGGCACCCCTACTTCCTGGATAAAACATTCTGACAGTACATTCTGGTGACGAACTTGAAAGGTTCTGTGCTTAAGATAATTCTGAATGAATTGTGGTAAGTGTCCTCTCAATCCCATGGAATACAACTCTCGAAGAATACCATACCTCCATGTGGTGTCAAAAGCTTTTTCGATGTCTAGACTGACCATCACTAGATGTTGATTTTTAACGTAAGCGTTGCGAATATTGGTTTCAGCTCTTATCATAAGATCCAAGCAGGCTCTGTTTTGGCGGAAACCGTATTGGTTGTAATTTAACAGCATTTTACTTTCAAGGATCCATTTTAGTCTGTTGTATATCATTTTTTCGAGTGTTTTACCGAGACAGCTAGTGAGAGAAATTGCTCGGTAGTTTTGCTGAACTGATTGATCCTTCCCCGGTTTAGGAAAAGCAAGAATTACTGCGTGATGCCATGAGGAAGGATAAACACATTCAAGGAAAATCTGATTATAGAATACTAGTAATAATTTTAAAGATGTGTTATTCAGTTGTTTGAGCATTATGTAATAGATTCCGTCCGGTCCTGCCGCGCTGTTTTTTGCTCATCTGTTTAGAGCTTCTTGGAGTTCAGTTAAGTTGAAGGGCTGATTATAAGAAAGAGGTCGTGTGGTATTAAAATTTATTTTATATTTTACTGCTGAGGTTTTAATTTTCAGGAATGAATTGTCATATGTGGATGCTGCTGATATTTCACTTAAAGTTTCTCCAAGGAAATTGCCTATTTCTTTAAGGGAAGACAGTTCTCGTCCATTTCTAATCAGGATTGGAGCAGTAGTAAATGGAATGTATTTATTATTGAATTGTTGGATTTTTTTCCATATTATCCGACTGCTGGTGTCCTTCGTGATTGTACTGGCAAACTTTATCCAGCAGTATTTTTTTGCTTTTCTTCTTATTTGTCTTGCTCTTGCCTTTTGTTGTTTATATAATATGAGGTCGGCTGTTGTGGGGGACCTACGAAACTGATTCCGGCTTTATTTTTCTCTCTTTTGGCACTATTGCAAACCGCATTCCACCAGTGTTTTGCATATCTGTGTTGGTCTGCAGAGTATTGAGGAATTGTTTCAGAAGCTCCTGCCAGAATATTTGTGGTAACGTGCTCGGTGACTTTGTCTATAGATTGTGTTTTTATAAATTGATCATCAAAGGACACACAGCTTGAGTATTTTGCCCAATTTGCTTTTGAGAACTTCCATTTTATTCTGTGGTCGGGACATTGGGATTGTTTTTTTTTTTTTTTTTTTGCATATAATTGGAAGATGATCGCTGTTGTGCGGATCTTCTAAGATTGACCACTCCATACTGGGGAACAGTATGGGAGAGCAGATGGACAAGTCAATTGCTGAGGTGGATCCTGTGGGAAGATGAATATAAGTGTGATGGCCAGTATTTAATAAGCTTAACTGCTGTTGGTTCAGTAAGGTCTCAATCAGATGTCCTCTTTGATCCATGCGGGAAGATCCCCACAATGGGTGATGCCCATTGAAGTCACCGAGGAGACAGAAGGGTGCTGCCACTTGAACTATAAGGCCTTCTAGTTCTTTTAGTGTGACGGGACTGTTTGGCGGAAGGTATGTTGAAACTAGCGTTAGCGTTATTCCAAGAGTCACACGCACAGTAACAGCTTCCCAGTCCGTCTGTAGAGAGATAATTCGAGAGGGAATTTTAGAGTTTACTAAGATCTCCACCCCCTCCATGTGCGGATCTTGCAGTATTCCTGTCTTTTCTATACATTATTGTTGTTGTTGTTATTTGGTTTTTAGGAGCATTAGCAACTAAGGCGATATGCGGTGATCATTCCCTGACCTTTCCGCATCCTCCGTATTTGGTCTATACATCGTGAAGTTTTTGATTGAGAGAGTTACTTGCGGCGTTAAATTGGTTTCTTGTAAACAAACTATCATCGGATTATATCTATTAATCAGGTCATGTAAGTCGTCTGTATTGGCACGGATGCTGCTACAATTCTACTGAAGTATGTGTTGCATTACACGGTTTTTGGAGTCGTGTTTTGATCTGTCTGTTTTTTTTTTTAGAAGTTTGTTTGTATCGTTCAGTTTTATGTCTATCTTTTTTGGGGAATGCCGGTTGCTCTGTATCCATATCTTCTCCTTCTGCATGAAGATATAATATAGTTTCACCTGTTTCAACTTTATTATCAACATCCATATGTACGGGAGATTTTTTCTTGGTCTGGATATGATCCGTTGGTGCAGGTTTGTCTGCTTTTTTTGTAATTGCTTTCTTGTTCTTGTAGACTTTGTTTGGCAGGTTGCGGTTTAGCATTAAGCAGGGATCCGGCCCAATCGGCAATTGAAGTGTTTGGAGGGACTGAGATGTCAGTCTGAGTAGCAATATAAACATTCTGTTGAGCTGCTTGTGCATATGTGCGTTTCGGCATAAACTGCATGATGTGCTTTTTGGCTTCCTGGTATGTTACCTTGTTTTCTGTTTTGTATTTTTGTATATTTTTTTCGACATTTCACAATTTTTTGAATATGCCGGATGATTACCTTTGCAATTGGGGCAAGTGAAGGTGGTTACAGTACAGTCAGCATGGGTGTGTTCTATTGAACCACAATTTAGGCATATCATAGTGCCACGGAATGCTACCTTGCACTTATAACACCTGATGGGATTCGGTATATATGGACGTATGGCGCAATTTAGATACCCTGCTTTAATTGTTGTTCGTAAATTTGGGGTACTGTGTAGGTTCCGTGTAGGCATTAATTCCCCATCTTTCTTGATTAATATTCTCTTTGTTTGTATGACTCTTTGATCAGCCCATTCTTGCACAATTGCTTTCTCTGAGATGTTAATGAGGTCCACTCTGCTATAACTCCTTTGGAGGTATTCAGAGTGGCATGTGGTGTAATGATCACTGGTATTCCACCAAAGGTGGTCAGTTTCATTAATCTTTTTAATGATTTCGTTTTATTGTTTCTACCAGCAGATCTCTAGACTGTAGACGTTTTACCATCTTTGGTGTTCATGCAGCATTTTCCAAGCATTTCTGAATTAGAAATGGGGATAATTTGCTCACAGGATAGTCCGACAGTGAATGTACTAGGAGAAAGGCTGGGTGGTCTTGTTGACATGGATCTTTTTTTTTTTTGCCTTTTATTTTGATAATGGTCACGATGAGGTTGGTCCGTATCGGTAGGTGATCTCAATGGATCAAGTGGAGGAAAAGTTTTTTTCTCCATTTTATACTCCTTTTGCCCCTGAGGGTTGATTTTACCATTCAGGTAAAATCAACCTTGCCTTGCCACGGGGAAGAAGGAATAATGCCACGAGTGGCCAAGCGTTTGTTCGGTTAGTTGGATTAGTAACTCTAATAAGAATAAAAGGAAAGTTGTGTTTTCTTTCCTGACTTTACTTACTACTTGTAAGATGAAGCCTACAATGATTTTTGAAAGAACTTAAGAGAAACTAACTGGAAACTTAAACAGAAGAGTGATTCCTTTAAAGGAGAACGCTTTAGATCGCTTTACAGAGCTCTGAAATCGCTTGACCACGAAAACGCTTGGCACACGGGGCCCTGCCAGATGGTGACCGGCAGAAGTCAGAGTAGTGTGTATCGGGGGGGGGGGGGGCATTTTCGAGGCCATATTATGTCAAGGAGCTGGGTATATGCTTTTCATGTGTACGCCATATCCAAAAATTTCATTAATTTAAACAACATATCCCTCCTATACTTTTACTTTACTGCTGAATACAACGTTTTCAGTCAAACTGAAAAAACAAACTTATCTGGGAAAAGATATAAAATTTATTGGTTCATTCAACCTCCTCATATCAGTTTTCCTAATTATTCACTGTATGATTCCTTTCGCTTCAAATATGAACTTGTCTGCTTTGATATTCCCTTTTGTCAGAGACTTAGTGATTTGGAATCTCCTCTTTTCGATCTATCTGGCCTAAAATCTCTCTACCCCATTCGGTAAAATTCATCTGTTGCCTCTAATGATCTCCCAATTCCACTAACCACTCGGAATACTTTGATTTTCTTTCTTTGAAATTCAGCTTTCACCGGTTGTTCTTTCCTAATAGTGACGTAAATTTTCCTTTGCGATTTTAACGATCACAACTCCGGTTGTCTGCAATTTTCTAGTCATGCGGATCCAGCTGGTCGAGAAGCTGAGGCTTTTGCAATTAAAAATGCCAGCAAGTCCTAATCAAGCCAACATAGTTAATCATTTTCTCACGAACAACCCTTTCAAGTTGTTACACTGTTTATGGTTGCAGAAGATCCTATATATGATCCCGAATTCAAGCCTTTTATGTAAACTGGCAAGAAGTCAGAATGTTCAACTCGGTAGGATGAATAGAGCTGAAGATAGACAGAGTACCAGACTTTAAGGGAAAAGTCGCATGCCAGAACTTGAGCATACCAGGGTGGAAAGCAGTTGCTTTGGTGATTGCGCAAACTTTTCTACTGATATTAAGCTCTGAATAACTCTTGAACACGAATACCGAAAGGACGAATAGCAGTCTGACGGGCGTTGTACAAATTTTCCCATCGTGGCTCAAAAATGGTATGCCGGTATAGGATGGTCTGTTAGGGATTTCGGTTTTAAAGCATACTTTAGAGACAACTACTTACATCGAAGAAATAATAGTGGTTCATTTGTTCAATGCATGCAAGGGCTCCACGACCGGCTATTTGCGAGCGTCCATATTTCTGGCACTTAAAGCACATTAAACGATTAGGATCATATGAACGTACCGAACGATTAACATAGCTAGCTTTGATCTCATTAGGAGAAGTTGGTGAATTAAATGTCTCTCTGCAACGCAATAAATGCGCTGTAGAGAGAGTTCTTGATCTTTTAGTTCCTGAACTATTTCTTCAGAAATATTTAATAAATCCCATTCAGTGATCACTCCCTTGGACTAATTGAGTATGCTATGTAGGGTGACTTAAATTGGAAATGTGCTTAAAGACGTGAACCGTAATAATAGCTCAAAGTGTCTACAATTTCTCTGCTACTTGACAAAGAGGAATGCAAATTGCAGCCTCTGAAGACTAGACACCTGCGATGAAATCTGATTGAGGAGTTAAAGGCCTTGAATGGTTGGAATAAGCTCTTTGTTAATGGTATTCTTTCTCTTGCTCAGGCTATCCACAAGAAGGAGCATAAATTCAAATTAAAGAAGAATGGTTACAGGATAGATGCGCGGAAGCTTGCATTCATCCAGCAGATGATTGTTGTCGAAAACTTGTTGTGGAATTGGGTAGTTTGAATAAATTCAAAGAAGAACTATACAAATTCTTGTAGTAGATGGACGGATGATGTGAGTAAGTTTTTTTGTTTTTTGGTTGATGCTCTACAAACTTTCTTTCTTGCATCATTTTCTGCTACTGATAGTAATTCTAATACTACCATGGAATAACGTCTGGACATCTAGGGCGGTTTCCTTATAACTTACATCCGGCTTCTAGATTCCATTCAAAAGAAGGCAATTAGGTTAATTAATGACCCTTCTCTTACAAAGTATCTCTCTCTCCACACTCATAGACGTTCTGTTTCTGCTGCATGCCTTTCCTACAGGTACTTCCGTGGGCACTGTTCTTCTGAATTGGCTTCTATAATTCTCTCTTCTCTCCTCCCTTTTCTTTCTCTTCCAAATCAATTCGAACATGTCCCGTAATCAGTCAACATCCTTTCCCCGTCAAACTTCAAATTCACACAATTACTTTTTCTTCTTTCTTAATCCTTCAACGTCCGAGGTTTTTTTGGAGGTGGGGACAACCTCCCTTCGCACGTATTTCCGGAATATTACAATCAACAGAAATTGAAGTCTGATATCAACAGATATCTGCTTTCATCTTCTCCACGTTCCACCCACGCACGGTACTAAGTACTATAAGTTCCAGTACCTTTCGTGTTTGGGGTTTTCATAAAACAAAATTTAGCCGATTTCTGGGGAGGAATAGAGTTACCCCCTGAATTACTCCTGGTTTACCAGGCTACACAACATGCAATTTGGTCCGCGAATCCACATTCATTTGGACCGTCTCTAGACGTTCTGTCTCTTTAGATTTGAAGCCTGCAAACGTATTTGAAAATGCGGTCTCACAATCGTTTTATAGATAATAATAACATTTAATATTTAACTGATTAACATTTAACATGTGATTTAAATGATTTTATAGTAATTTTTTTATATTTTTTTGAAAGAACACACTGGAATTTTTGCCTACTTCACTAATCATAAAGTCTTAACATTGGGTTACACCAATTTAACAAAGTAACGTGCATGACATGAAATGTCTTAGAAATTAAATGAAAAATGAAGGACACTTTTGCAGCACATGAGAATTTCTTTTTATGTGATAAGATGCTTAGAGGCCTGAAGACGGGGTTCGACAGAACCTTGAAACGTAACCATCCTGTATAAGTGTAGATTAAAATAGTAACACGCACTACTCGTTTTAAACAGCAACCAGTTTGAGAAGAATTATTAGACATGTGTAGAAATGTTATTCATATGGAATTTCAAACTGGGAGAAAACTTATTTGATTTTGTCAGTTTCTTTGCTTAAATACTTGAAAAAAAAAAGTCGCAAACAGTCAGAGGAACCAAGAAAAAAAAGACATTCGATGTAGTTATCTTTATATTTTTATAAAGAGGGGAGAAAAGAACATAATTTATAGGATAACACGATAAGGATAATAAAAATCCGGGATGGTCACTTGGGATCAAAATGATATTCTTGTAGTCTCTACGAGATACAGACTACAAGAATATCGCCATGTATATGTATATTGAAATCCCACAGTTAAGTCTGTAGTCAAGTGGTTAATACACTCAATTTCGGTCAATGCATTTACCAAAGATGAAGTTTGAATATAGTATGGTTGAGCATCTTTAGGTCCAACTATAAAATAACTTAAAAATTGAAATAGGCAATGAATTCAGTTACTTACAAAATATATAGAGTAGCCTTCATCTGGAATCGCAACAATTGGAGGAATTCTTCTGTGTTTTCTGTAGTGGAAACGTTCAGGGATGTTGTCCTTCTGGTACACGGTCATGTTAGGATGAGCGTTACGAAGTTTTTCAAACACGTATGTAGTATTTTTAGGGAAGATGCCTGTTGTGGTACCTTTATCAGTAATCCTTTCTAAATCATCCCAGTTGATGAACTTATCTAAGTAGATTGTGTAGGTGTCATCCAGCGAAACATTGGTCATACCATGGTCGCTAAGCACTATGATATCGATAGAATCAAAAAGGTTTTTCTCCTGAAGTTTTTTTATCACAGATTCCAGGACTTGGTCAACATTTAGTACTGAATTACGAACCGCCTCACTGTCGACACCATTTTTATGTCCAATTTTGTCTGGCTCGTTAAAGTACCCCAATGCTATATCCACCTTTTCGTCAGCAAGCCAGGAAACTAGCTGGTCTACTCGAGTTTCAAATTTGATCTTCGGCCTATAAGGCATAAAGTAATTAGCTGTCACGTTGTTAAATTTCACTGTACCTCCAACCCACATGTAAACCGCTGACTTCAGTCCTTGTAACGTGGCTGTGATCCAGATTGGTTGTCCTCCATCCCACCACTTTGGGTCATTTGTGTTTCTATTAAATGTTTCGTTAAATACAGGATCATACATCGTGTTTCCAACGACACCATGGTTTTCAGCGTATAGTCCTGTAAAAAGAAAATGTTAATATCCTGAATGACTGCAGAAGTATTGCAGTAAATTATGAAATGCGGTATGGCGATCAACATGCTTCAATTTGTTTATTTTTATCAAAAAATAAAGGAACTACTTTTCAAAATTCAGTTATTCCTTGCTCTTAATCAAGATGACTTACTGTCGATGCAAGACACGCGCATAAAATAAGAGAAAATAAGCAGAGACGTAAAAAGCAAAGACTATACACTTACCTGTAACGATAGTGTAGTGACCTGGAAAGGTGTTTGTCGGGAAAACTGTTTTCACACCAAAGGGCGCATGCACACCTGAAGACGATAAATTAATGAAGTTCGGTGGAGAAATTTTATTGATGTAATCCCATCGAAATCCATCAAAAGAGAGAACTAGAATCTGTCGACGTCCTGCTGCGTGATGGAGAACACACAACATTGATAGAAATACTGAAAATGGCAACGAAGAACGCAGTATTTGCATTGCACTTAAAAATAATAAACACCACTTGCTAGAGAATGCGGAACTCTGATGTACTCAGACACTTTTTGTCTGCAAATGTCACTTCCGTATAAAAAGGGAAGACAGTTTAAAAACAATGACGTCTGAGAACACAACCACCCTTTCTAAACACATGCTAATATGCCATCCACGCCCAGTTTTTATTTTTCATTACTTTGTAATGGACCTTGGAACAAGGAAGGTGCTTGCGTAAAATATGGGAACATTGCACAATCAGGATAAGAATGGCGTACTTCAACCACGTGACATTTAAAACGATTATCAACATCTCGGCGATAACCATAGTAACTGAAGATATCAGTACTCCAATAGTTGGAGTCCTCTGTCTTTTGTTTCTTGACTGCAACAGATTGGTACCGACTTCTCTAATCGAAGCTCCAATCAGAAAAATCTGGTAATACGGTTTCAATATCATTAGAGAAAATTGAGGTGTCTCGTAATAAATTAAAACATCGTTCGCTTTATGGAGGAACAGAAGAGGACGTATAATATTTATGATTATTGGACCATAACGGGATTGTAAAGAGGGTTTGGTTATATTAAACTACGATTAATTAAGTTTTTAGGGGTTCACAAAATTGAAAATATATTTATGCGTTTTATAATACCAGTTAGAGATAAAAGTGGGGGGGGCAAAAAGAGTACTTTAAGAAGTAATGGGGATATTTAGTAGAATAAACTTACAACTCAAAGATAAAAAAGAGATTATTTTAGAGAGAAAGAGATGGGGTTGCCTATAGAGGTATGTAGAGATTTTACAACAAAGTGTTCTTAGAAGTCTGTGACGATAAATACAATAATCGCAGTAAAATCATTTCAGAATGCATATTTAAAGGGTGCTTATAAAATACCGAGAAACAAACATGGAATATTGGAGAAATAAAAATGTAAGCTGTAAATGAAGAGGCTGAGAATAATAAAGATCGTAGAGAATAATAAGTTTAGGGTTTATTGGCGCATTCGCAAATAAGGTCGTCATGCATAATGCAAGGCTAGAATGACACTTTGCGATTCTGTGTAGATTATGCTCTTTTCGATTGAGAGATGGAAAATGTTTTCCAGAGCAAGCTTTATGGCATATAATTCAGTGGTGTAACTACTGCATTCTGTCGGAGGTGATACAGAAATGATAGTGTCATGGAATACCACTGCTGCATCTGATACACTCTCGGACTTCGATCCATCGGTATATATTTTAGCGAAGTCAGGATAACGTTGTAAATGTGCAATGTGCTGTTGTTGTTGTTGTTGTTTTGGTTTTTAGGAGCATTAGCAACTAAGGTCATATTGCTCCAGTGCAATGTGCAGCTGCTGGATGTTAATACCCGTTAAAGAGTGTTTCCCCCATTGGTCAAAATAATTGTCATAACACGGCATGATGACAGACCATGGAGGAACGTGATCTATAGGTTCTTGGTGGACTTTGAGTTGTATATTCCAGTTTTCTGCTAGTTCCATTAACCTAATACCTGCAGGCCTAGTTGCTTGTGGTTTGTTTCTATAAAAGTTCGTGAATTGCAGATCATTAAATATTGACCAATTAGGATGGGTCAACTGGCTTTGGATCTTGGTTTCGTAGTTCAGTAATAACATCTTTCTTCTGATGTGTAGGGGAGCTTCATAGGCTTCTAAATAGAAACTTTGCATTGGAGATGTTCTGAACGCAACTAGAGCTATTCTAAGACCTGAATGTTGAATAGGGTTGAGACGAGATAAAGCATTTTCCCTAGTAGAATCGAAGATAGGCGCGCCATAATCCAGACAAGATCTGATTATGGATCTATATAAGTGACGCAAGGTATAACGATCTGTTCCCCAGGTTGTTGCTGATAAGGCTCTGAGTATATTCATTTATTTTATTTTATTATTTTTTTTTTGATAAACTGTCCGGAGATGTTCAATGTGTTTTTGATAGTTTAATTTGCTGTCAAAAATTAAGCCAAGCAGACGAATACTATTTGCTATTGGAATAGGATGATTATCTAATTGGAGTTCAGGATCAGGATGCATTTTACGTATGGTACAGAAGTGAATGGCAGTAGATTTCTGGCTGGATAGTCTGTAACCGTTTTGGGTTATCCAAATCTGGATCTGATTTATTGATATCTGCAATCGTCTCTCAATATAGTTCATGTTTTGAGAGTGTCAGGAGATTGTGAGATCATCGGCATAAAGATAGGAGTCCACTGTTTTCGGAATGAGTTCAGTTAAGTAATTAATTCTAATTGCGAATAGAGGGGCGCGCTGAGAACGGACCCTTGAGGGATTCCTTCTTCCTGGACAAAGTTTTTAGAGAGAGTTCCTTGATAACGAATTTGAAAGGATCTTTGTTGTAAGAAATTTTGGATGAAATATGGCAAATTTCCTCTCAGGCCAAGAGAATCTTGATCCTATAAATGCCCAAACGCCATGTGGTTCAAAGGCAGACCATAACGAGTTACTCCTTTTTGATAAATGCATTTCTGATGTTTGCTTCGGCTTTAATCATAAGGTTCGATGATGATAGATTTTTTCTGAATCGAAATTGATTGTTATTGATTAAATTTTGGGACTCAAGATACAATGTAAGACGGCGGTGAATCATTTTTTCGAGGGTTTTGCTCAGACAGCTGGTGAGTGAAATTGGTCTGTAGTTATGAGGAACAGAATAGTCTTTACCAGGATTTGGGACAGCCAGAACGTAGGAATGACTCCAGGAGCTTTGGAATATATGTTTAGTGAAGATTCGATTGAAGAATATCATCAGTGATGAGTGCGACTTATGATCTAAATTTTTGAGCATTATATAAAATATCCCATCAGGGCCAGCGGCACTGTTCCTTGTGTTGGTAAGAGCATGCTGCAGTTCAACCATGGTGAATGGTTGACTATATGTTAATGCACATCTGTAAGTGAAATTGTTTGGATTTTTCAGTTATATCTTTAATTTTTTGAAATGATTGGTCATAAGCAGTTGATGGGGACAACTGAGAAAATACAGATCCTAGTGCATTGCGATTTCTGCAGGGGAAGAGAGTTCATGTCCATTCTAGTTAATTAGATTAGTGCAGTAGACGCTGGAGGAATTTTGTCATTTAACAACTTTATCTTATTCCAGATTTTTATTAACTGAGGAAGCGAATTTAATCCAAGATTATTTTTTTTTTTTTTTTGCTTTCCGTCTGATATAACGGACTCTTGCTCTAAGTCGCTTATAATTAATAAGATTGGAAGTGGTTGGATGTTTGTGGAATTGATTCTATACTTTGGTTTTCTCTTTTTTTGCATTGTTGCACTCTTCTTTCCACCAATAATTTAATTTTCGCCTTTTCCTGACTTGGTATTGTAGAATGGTGGCGGTTGCAGCTGTTAGAGTTTGGTTTGTTATATGTTCAGTAACATGGTTGATAGAAGATCACTGTATGATATGGTTGTCGAACGTTTACTGGATTATCTTTTGGTAATGAACAGGAAGTTTGAACTTTGGATATTATTGGGAAATGATCGCTGTTGTGAGGATCTTTAAGAGTTACCCACTCGATACTTGAATAGAGCACTGGAGAGCAAATGGAAAAGTCAATTGTGGAGGTTGATCCGGTAGGAAAATGAACATAGGTAGGCGAGCCAGTATTCAACAATGTTAAATCCTGTCTGTTTATCAGCATTTCAATAAGCTTTCCGCGCTTGTCTAAGCTGGAGGAACCCCATAATAGGTGAGCATTAAAATCCCCTAGTAGACAGAAGGGAACTGTTAGTTGCAACACAAGATCTTCGATTTCCTGAATAGAATATGGACGATTAGGTGAAAGATAAATTGAGACCAATGTAACAGCTTCTAAAGAAGTTTGCAATGGAATGCATCTGGAGCGAACTCTTCAATTCAACAGGTTGGCTACTCCTCCATGAGCACTATTAGTGTCAGATCTATCTTGTCTGAAGATAGTGCAATTTTGGCTGTAGTGGAAACTTTGGGCATCAAGTTGGTTTCTTTTAGGCACATGGCAACAGGATTGAAGCAGTGAATTAGTTCATTGATATCATCGATGTTGCTGCGAAAACCTCTACAATTCCATTGAATGATGTGTTTCATTATTTGGTTTGGTTCGTGGAAGATGTATCTGACTGCTTTTTATAAGCCGATTGTTTATGACGGTCTGGTTTTGATTTTTCTTTTCGAGAAAAAGTGGGACGTCCTGATTCATTGCTATTGTCCATATCATCTTCTGCGTGTATTTCAAGCAGTTCTTCTTGATTGATAGTATCATCTGTATCCATGCTTGTTAGGCATGATTCTTTCGTCTCCAGAGGATACGATCTTTGCAAATTTTCTGCACCTGACAATGCGGAGGTCTCTGAGATGGAATTGTGAGTGGCATATTATTGCTTTGGTCTACTGAATTTGGTTTAGATGGATGCTGGACCAAGAGTACTGATCAAGCCCAGTCTGATATTGATATTTTTGGAGTGATAGATACTTCAGTCTGACATGCCACTGATTCGTGTCTGTGAATTGTAGAAGCATAAGTGCGTTTTGGTATATTAAAGTTGACCTGTTTTTTCGCTTCTTGGTAACAGACTTTATTTTCAATTTTATATTTTTTCCTATCTTCCATAGTTCACAATCTTTGGAGTAAGCTGGATGCTTTTCACTACAATTAGGACACTCTGGTGTTGGAGCCTTGCATTCTGCTTGCGTGTGATTTTTGCAACCGCAGTTCGGACATATAACGTCTTCACGGCATGCTGTATGAGAATGGCCGAATTTTTGACATTATAACATCGAAGCGGATTTGGGATATATGGCCTAATGCGGCAATTCAAGTAGTCTGCTTTGACAGAACCTGATAGATTTGGAGTACTCAAAGTTAAGATTATGTTTCGGGTGGGAGTTAAGTTGCCGTCTTTTCTGATCATGATTCATTTTGCATGAGACACGTTTTGATCTTTTAGCTCCTGAACATTTCTTTCTCAGAAACATTTAATAGATCACATTCGGAGCTCACTACCTTGGAAGAATTCAATGTGTTGTGTGGGGTTACCTGAATCGGTATTCCACTTAAAAAAGTAAGTTGTAGAACTCAGAATTTATTAAGTGAGGTCTCTCCATTAGTAAATCTCCTGATTGAAGACGTGTAACCATTTTTGGTGAACCTGCGGCATTTTCTAGGCATCTCTGGGTGATGAAAGGGGAAAGCTTGCTCACAGGTTGGGATGACAAAGAGGACTATGAGGAAAGCTGGAGATTCCTGCTTCCTAGTGTCCTTTTTAAGTCTCTTTGCAGAGAGAGAAGTCATGGTCGGTGTTATTGTCATGTTAAGAGCTCTTCGGCTCTAAGCGTGGAAATACATCAGTTTCCATTTCGGCTCCTCTTAGCCCTGAGGGATGGATTTTTCCCCAGGTTACCGGCTCCCCCACGTGGAGGCAGGAGCTGTGCCAGTAGTGACCAAGCGTTATTGAAGTTAGTAGCGTGATTAGTATTTGATATAAAGACTAGGAAAAGAAAGGTGGATTTCCTTTTTGGGTGTTTACTTCTGACTTTGCAAGCAAAGAGCCACTTGATGTGAACAAAAGAGGAAAAAATCTCACAAGAAAAGAAATAAAACTATATTGTTTTCAAAGAGCACTCTATAAATCGCACAGAGAAAAACGCATGGCACTCGGGGCCAGGGAGTGCCACTGCTGCACCTGCTCCACCCTTTGACTTCGATCCATCAGTATATATTTTAGCGAAGTCAGGATAATATTGAGTATGAGCAATGTGTTGAATGTTAATATCTGTTTGAGAGTTTTTTGACCATTGGTGATAACAGTATTAATAAGATGGCAGACCATGGAGGGTCGGGATCTATTTAAGTTCTGAAATGACTTTATAGAAGTGTATATTCCAATTTTCTGCTGGTTCCCTTAACCTAATACCAACAGGCTGGGTTGACTGTGGTTTGTTTCTATAAAAAGTAAACTATGGATCATTAAATATTGAACAATTAGGATGGGCCACTTGGCTTTGGATCTTGGTTTGCGCAATTCATAATAACGTCTTTCTCTTGATATTTAGAGGAACTTCAAAGTTCAGCATGCAGACTTTGCACCGGAGATATTCTGAAAGCACTTAGAGCTGACCTAAGAGCTGAATATAAGATTGGGATGAGATAAAGAACTCTCCCTAGAGGAATCGAAAACAGGTGTGCATTAGTCCAGGCGTGATCTGATTATGGGTCTATAAAAATGAAGCAAGGTGTACCGATTTGCTTCCAAGGTTTTTGCTGATAAGGTTCTGAGTATATTCGTTTTTTTTTTTTTGAAAAGATGTTCAATATGCTTTTGATAGTTAGTTTAAATTGCTGTCAGAAATTAAGCCTAGTCGACAAATAGTGTTGCTATTGGAAGAGGACGGTTATCAAAGTAGAATTCGGGTTCAGGATGCATTTTACGTCTTGTGCAGATTTGAATGGCAATAGATTTCTGACTGGACAGTCTATAATCATTTTGTCTCATCCGTATCTGGATGAAATGTATTGATACTTGCAATTGTCGTTCAATGTAGTTCATGTTTTGGGAATGACGGGAAATTGTGAGATCATCGGCGTAAAGGTATGAATCCGCTGTTTTCGGAATTAGTTCAATTATATGATTCATTCTAATTGAAAACAGAGTGGCACTGAGAAAAGACCCTTGTGGAATTCCTTCTTCGTAGACAAAAGTTTAAGATAGAGTTTGCTGATAACGAATTTGAAAGGATCTTTGTTGAAGGAAATTTTGTTTGAAATATGGTAAATGGCCTCTCAGGCCAAGAGAATGTAGATCCTTTAAGATGCCGAAACGCATTTGGTGTCAAAAACTTTCTGAATGTCAAGAAGACAGCAATCAGATGTTGATTTTTGATTAATGCATTTCTGGTGTTTGCTTCGGTTTTAATCATGAGATCTAACAATGATCGATTTTGTCGGAATCCAAATTTATTATTGTTAATCAAGTTTTGAGACTCAAGGTACCAAGTAAGAGGACGCTGTATTATTTTCTAAAGGGTTTCGCTCCCACAGCTGCTAAGAGATATCGACCGGTAGGTGTGAGGAAAAGAATGGTCTTTACTGGGTTTTGGGATTGCCAGTACATGTGCATGAGGAAACAAGGATAAGTATCCTTCAGAGAAGATTCGATTACCTTCACTTCAACATTATTACCTTCACTGTTAGTCAGCAGTGAAGGTAATAATTTTTGATCTAAATTTTGGAGCATTACATAGCATCTCATAATATCTCATTACAAATTATATGATATATTACAAAGTATCATAGCATTACATAACCAGGGCCAGCAGCACTGTTCCTTGAGTTGGCAAGAGATTGATGCAGTTCAAAGATGGTAAATGGTTGATTGGTTGATCATAAGGCAGAACACATGTGTCAGTGAAATTCGGTTTCAATTTCTCAGTTATATCTTTAATTTTTTGAAATGATTGGTCATGAGCAGTCGAGGAGGACAACTGAGAAAATGCGGTTCCTAGTGCAGTTGGGTAGAGAGCTCCTGTCCATTCCAGTTAAGCAGTGGAGTAGATACCGGAGGAAATGTTTGAGTGCTTTTTTTTTTTTTTTTTTTCAGTTCAGTCTAATATCAGTATTTTTATTAATTGAAGAAGCGAATTTAATCCAAGATTCTTTTTTCGCTTTCTGTCTGATTTAACGGAATCTTGCTCCAAGTTGATTATAATTAATAAGATTGGAAGCATGGAACGGAATAAGTTCCATGCTTTGCTTTTTTCTTTTTTGCATCGTTGCAATCTTCCATGGTTCCATCAACCACTTCCATGGTTGATGGAAGTGGACTGGATGATATGGTAGTTGCCAAACGAGATGCGCCTGCTGTATTTTCTCCAGTTAGCCTTTGAAAATTTCCATTTTACTGGATTATATGTTGGTAAGAAATAGGATGTTTGAATTTTACATATTATCGGGTTGTGGTAACTGCTGTGAGGATCATTAAGAGTTACCCAATCAATACTTGGATAAAGGATTGGAGAACAAATGGAGAGGTCTATTGCAGAGGTTGATCTGGTAGGAAAATGGACGTAGGGAAGAGAGCCAGTGTTCAATAGCATTAAATTCCCTCTGCCGATCAACATTTCAATAAGTTTTCCACGCCTGTCCCAGGTGGGCGAACCCCATAATTGGTGATGAGCATTAAAGTCACCTAGAAAACAGAATGGAGGTGATAATTGCAAGTCAAGATCTTCGATTTCCTGAATAGTATATGGACGATTAGATGGAAGATAAACTGAGACCAAAGTAACAGTAATACCAATTACTATACGTATGGCAACAGCTTCTAAGGAGATTTGCAGTGTAATGCGTCTGGAGGGGAACAGTATCTTGAGTCCAACAGTATGGCTTCTCCTCTGTGTAACAGTATGTCCAACGGTATGGCTTCTCCTCTATTAGTGTCCGATTTAGTCTTGAAAACAGTGAACTAGATAAATAAAGACCTGAATTTAAAATAGGATTATATTAAAAAAATGACATTTACAATGGCGTTTCTATTACAAACATATGACGAACTGTTAAAAGACTGAGCAGCCAGATAAAGAACAAAAGTGTCATTGATGATTTACAGCTCACATTATATGTATCAGATAAATAATGTAAGCAAGGCCCCATCTGACATAACAACGAATCACATATCACCGTTCAATCTGTATGCCCGACACGATACTTGCTTCAAAACGATTGTCAGTGACACGCGGCTAAAAAAAAAACTCTTCACGCAACACTAGCACGATAAGTACTGGCCTACATACACAGAGTCTGCTCAGTAGCGATCAAGGAGAACGCCTCTAGCGGCAGTTATGAAAAATTCGCGGGGTAAATATAAAATCTTGCACCAGTCCGCGAATTAAATCATCACTCATGTATATAAAACTATAGTAAGTGCTATTGTATCTCAGCTGCATATGGAATTGCATATGCAGAAGAAATTTAAGAAATGGGAATCCATACGCGAATGAAGTAGAGGAAGACCAAGAAGAAGATGGAAAGGTAAGCTATCCTTATCCGTTTCCTTAATAGTAGGATGCTGTGATATATTTCAATTAATAAACGTGACTGTTAAATATAAAATATCTAAATTTTATATAAAACAATGCAGAAAGAATTCTTGTAAACTAGGATGCAGATTTTTATTTTTTGTAAATACTAATAAAAGAAAACATCAGACTCGACCTTACTTTATACAAGGGTAATTTAAAAACCAAACCACAACCAAGATGGAAATCTGTAGTAGCAGAACCCATCAATTAGACTACACTTATTAAAAGGGAAAACAAAAGGCAAACATAAAATTAAAATGAATATATTAAATTAAATCAAGCTATTGTGGATCAAATGACTTTACTGAGTTTTGGAAACATTTGCAAATAAGAAGAAATGAAGATATAAATTTCCATAATAATGCCTGTTAAGCATGGACAGGAATTCTTCAAAGTTTCTATTGAGATAAACAGGAAAAAAAGATGGTGTCTCTTTCTCATTAATTTTCCGATGATTTCTTAAATATCTGAAGGCAAAATAATAGGTATGATTTCTCTACATAGTGTTTTTTTGAAGTAAGTTTTGTTATTTTGCTTTAGTAAGATTCTGTTGTATGCCATCACGAGTAGTGCGCGAGCTCCATAAAGAAATTAAGCGCTGGAATTATCGAAATGGTAATCATCAACTCGCAGTTTCAGATTCGTAACAATCATGCAATGGCCAATTTATTGCAAGGTCTGCACACCAGTATATGCAAGTGATCATCAAATAATCAATTAATCGCACTAATTTGCGATATTGTCAACCAAGGCGATTATTTTATTAAAATGTGACAAATTATCTAATCAGCCTAAATCTTTCTCTACATCTCAACTAATTTTTCTATTTGCTGGAAAGATGGTTTATCTTTCCTTGTGTTAAATATCCAAATTTCTTATACGTGTTTCTCAATTGAGCGAAATTAATAAAAAGGAACCATTAATTCCAACTTGTTTGTCCATCCCAAGAAACAAAAAGGAATTTTCTGTTAACTATTGCGGAAGATAAACTTTGCGTACAGCAGATGAAGGGAAAGTTTGGTTGCTATAGTAACTAAATGGAAACAGGATGGGCGTGGTGTAGCTGCTAAGAGAAAATTCCATTTTAAAGGGCAGTGCTTTTACATCTCAAAAAAGAAAATTAGTAAGTAGGAAAAAAAGATGGGGAAAAAATTAGCTCTGTCACCTTATGACAGTAATTTTGATGGATATTCTGTTAAAAGAAAGACAGCTAACTGTGGACTCATTTAAATCAAATATTTGACTGTTTCCATCACTGGGATCCAGCAATAGAAACGATAATGAAAATATCGAGCAATAAACGTAATATCCAGATTCCTCAAAATGCATTTGCTGTAGGGTAGACAGAGGTTGATCCCTAATCTATTTATGCTATGTTCAAACTGTTGAAAAAGCGCTTTTTTATAAATTCCTAGAAGTTTAAGATGAATTCAAATGAGTACTCACTAAATATTTGTGAGACAAAAATCTCAGGGCTTTCCACATTAGTCGAAGATCTTTTTAAATTAATCAAAGATCTTTTTATATTAATCGAAGATCTTTCCACATTATTGATTAACAGAACTTGTGGACAACATATTAATTCAGCCATCTCGACTAAACAGAGAATTAATCAAGGATTCCATGTCTTGTGCAAGGTCCTTTATGCAAGTTTAGTCTTTTATTCACGATAAACTTACAACTGACATACAAGTATAAGTATATGCTGAGGAGCATGTCCACTTCTAGACAACTCACGCACAGATCAAAACAGGTAGACTATAGTCAAGTTTTCAATTTAGGAAGTAAAAATAATTTATCCAAATCCACCAAATTTTGTCTGTCTTTTGGACATTCTGGTGCAACGTAATTTAACTTAGTTCATATTTTGTTCAACTTAAACTTAATTTAAGTTCTAACTTTGCATAACGTGGTGATTAAAAAAGCAGCAATGACCAGTAATAATATCACCAACGCTGGATGATTATAAACGAATTATTATTTAGCATCTTGAGAACCACGTCTAACTGCCCATCTTCGTGAAGTTTACTGCCTTTTTTCCCCATTCACGTAAAGTTTACTTCCCTTTTTTTCCATTCGCGTGAAGTTAATTCGACCTCGATACCATTGAATGCATTTTATCTGTCCAATAAAGCAACAGTCATTAAAAAAATAACGTATAACCGGTGATCGTAAAATCGAGGTTTCACTGTATTAATAAACGAAAACGGGTAGCCACGCTTAGCCGAAATATTTTACCCTTTGAGAAAGCGTTGCCAGTTCGCCAATGCACCGGATATAAACATGCTGACGACTTCCCCTTGCATGTCTTCAAATCAATCGTTAAAAGTAGCTATGGTAACTTGAATCCTAAACGGTACACAGTTAAGTGGCAAAACTCGGTAGCTCCAGGGTGCGCATTCTTAGGTAAGTGCAAATTTCACATAATTTTGTTGTTGTTGTTGTTTCAAATCGCTGTTGGGTTATTGTTTTCAGAAATGTCCTCTACGAAGTTTTCATTTGCATGTCGGCAACCGATCTTAAATATAAAAGCAAACTTAAAAGTATGGTGGCAGTACGTTGTTTACCATTTTGTTTCCTGTTGCTTCAATCGCGTTTGTTGTGGGTCCTGTGGGTGACACACATTACACTGTAACTGGTACGCACCTCGCTCACGACAGGTTTCATGTTTCTTCTTGCGAAAATAACTGAAATGCAACTTAAATGAGAGAAAACTGTTAAAAGTGGCTCGGTTTCAAGCCAACTAAGAAAATGAGGCACGGATACATCGTAAAGTTTCTAATTCTGTTACAAGTAGCCAATTAACGCAGTAATGCTTTTCATCGGATATTCCTCTGAGTTCATGAGCTGAGTTGAAAATACAACACTTGTGATTATTTCAGCAATGAATTTCAATAAGATTCATTGCGACCCTTTTTTTTTGTCTACGCGTACCATGAAGATAAAAATAATTTTCAGTAGGATGTCGATTATCAGAACTGTCAGTTGTTTGAATCATTGAAGAAATTACACATCTTCCAGTTCCCTCATCAGTGTATTTTACATCGATTAAAATACTGGCATTTTAGCAATAACCCTAATTGAACTCACTGCTAATGAGAAGGATGGAATATACCACTTTGAATCCGGATTTCTCGGGAACCCTTACAAGATGAGTCAGTTGCATCAGCAGTGGAACCTTGCCAATGTTTAGCAACATTAAATCCTCTAATCTACCGATCACGAGTCTGTTTCTCTACAATTATCTCCTCACTTCGAAGCTGTATATGTCAGCAGTGATGGGGTAGGAACTCGAGAGGCTGGACAAAAAGGATTTGTGAGGGCCCTCCCTTAGGACGAGAGCTAGATTTAAAAAAATTTAAGCTATTTAAAATTTTTACTTGCCCTAAACAAGGTCTCGCCAAAACCAGGTGATGTAACTGATTTCGGTGACCTAATAAAATTTGGTTACTCTCTCAAAAAAGCATAAAGAAAATGATACTTGGTCATCGTCGGATAAATGTGAGTGAGTGTAGTCATCTGACTAAGTAGACTAACTGAGAGTGACTAAAAGCAATAAAATATAAAACACGTTCGTGTCTATAACGTGGACAGCGGGATAAAATATGTCTTATGGTTAAAAAGGTGTTGCTATGATCACGCATAGGGGAGTCATCTGCCCGCAGTAGGAATGAATGCGTTAGATGACTGTGTCCTTGCGAATGATTGCGCAATTTCGCAAGCTAAGGATACGTCTCCTATAACAAAAGCATGTTGGCCCAGTTCAATTCCATTGTAAGAATTTAAAAGTGCCATTATATTTGTTAGGTCCGTCTGATGCCTTCCGAAGGGGTGAGGATTTATTTTCTCAGTCCAGGATTCGTCCTTTTTTTTTTTTTTTTTTTTTTTGAAAAGAAAGGACGCTGTCTTCAATCCACTTACCTGAGAATATTTCAAGGACTGAGTCATCCGGTATCTTCTTTACTTTGACATTCATTTTTTATTGAGTTGCTGGTGGCACTTCTAGTTTGTTTTTTTCTGCCGAGAGCTTTTGTGTCTCTTAATTCCTTTCACCGCTGGCATGCAGGGTGTTCTCCTTGGACGCTGATGCAAATAGGCTTCGTTAGTGAACATTCCGTGATTTCATGGTCCTCTGCATCAAGGGCACCACGATAGACCATTTGTGAGTGTCCATATTTTTAACACTTGAAGCATCTTAGTTCATTTGGTAAATATGGCCTTGCTGGGCATAAGGTATGTTCGTGTCAGATGGCACCTGGGATTTCTCCCATCTCCGCTGGCAGTGCAGCTGTGATGGAATTAGGAGGCGTCGGCGAGTTGAAGTTGCTACCAGAATTTTATATCCCAGTGCATGAATATTCTCTTTACAGCCATCACTCCTTTCGGTTTCAATTCAGAACAGATTTCATCATCTGAGACTTCCATAAGATCCCATTCGGAGATCACACCACGAGATGAATTTATGGTTTTGTGAGGGGTAACGGTAATTTTATTTATTTATTACAGATGGCGGTCCCAGTCAGCTTTTTCCTGGTAATCCCACAACCTATCGCAGTACTGCACAGGTAATTTCTAACCTAACATATACTACCACTAGTTGATTATCATTCAAGGCAGATGGAAACGGCCAGGGATCGTCTTCCAGAGTACGGATAATACCAAAACAGCATTAATCGTCTGACAGCGTGCTGATAACTTAATACACAGCATCAACATAACACCCCCATTTGGAGGATATTCAATTCATTAGTTCATATATCAATGAAACAGCTCTGTCGCACTAAAGCTGATCATGAGTCTGCTAGTCTTGATTAGAGGATGTCTTTCGGTCACGAGGAAATATTTAACTGCTTCACTTCCCCACAGAAAGTCGACTTTGCATTCGCTACATAAAATCACAATCAGGATAAGTCAAGAACTTTGTTCCCACAACAACATATACAGCTGATATACCCATCAAATAGCAATGGTGAAGCTGTAATCAAGGACAGCACTGCTCAGGAAATGGAACTCAATCCATATACAAGTCCATGCCGTAATGTAATTGCTCTTCCCAAATAGAGGTGGCTCCAAGAAACTGTTCAGAATGCTTATAATTTTTGGTTTCAATTAAAAGGTCACCAGAATGTAGCTGCTGCTTTACTGATTTCGGAGATCCAGCCAAGCCCCTTCTATACGGAGAAGGTTGACATCATTGCTATGGGCTTTTCGCTATTTGAGTGGATTATAAGGAAGCGTGGGTGGTGTAGGTCCTGATATCTCTTAAGTTCCGGGTCTTTTTTTTTGATGCAGTAGCATTATCGTAAACGTCATTGTTTTCTGGTAGGGACCTTGTTGAGGTCCAGAAGAAATTTTGCATTATCAGAATTCATGACTGTTTTTGTTTTGGTTCAGTTCCCGGGTTTCCCACCCACCACGGAGTCCAAATCAGACACTCACTACGCGGCAAACAATCCTCTCGGGAGTGGGACAACGGGGCTACCAAGACAGTATACCGCACAACAACCCTGAATCTTGTCCCTCGGACCATGAGGGTAAGTGCATGGCATTAAAACGATTGATCCTTGCAGACGAAACCACTAGTTGATTGATTTTGGTCTGGCCATACAGGACCACCTTTTTGTCGAAACATGTGCCAAAGTGGTGTGTTTGAAGCCAGCCCTCTCCACCACGAGGATCGCCCTTTCCAAGTTTCCAAGGGTCCCAGCGCGCGGCAAACAACCCAGATTTCACTGATGTTAGCCTGGAACCAAGGCTGTGGGCGTTGGATCCCAGTAATGCTAACCTGGAGGACAAGCAGTGTCAGCGTCACTGGGAAGTCCCCTCACCGCGTACAGGTGTCCACATCGAGGAGAAACAAAGCGATAAAACAGCAAAGAGATGTTTATATTTTCATTGATAACAACCATGATTTTGATCGAAATTAGAAACACAACATTGGAAAAGCAGATTGTTTCACATTAGCGCTGAGGCACCTAAGGCCAAGAGAAGCCTCAACATGATCTCTATAAACTGTATGCATTTTATCGTTTGGATTGTTGTGTTAATGAAAAAGTAAAATTTCCGGAAGATAAATTTATGTTGGTTAAGCAACTAGACTACCGGGCCAAAAAAAAAATCCCTATTTATTCCGTTTTTAATTCTGTGACACATTTCTTTTCACATTTCTGTGAGTTCATTTCTTAGCTTAACGAAGCTAAGAAATGAGTAGCGTTTTAGATTTCTAATGTATAGCGTTTTAGATTTCTTTAAGATTAATTATTATGGCCGTTGGTCAAAAGTATCCGACGCAGTGCTCGGCCACGTGATTGATTAAGGTGATTTATCGAAATTTCAACGCAATACACGAAAGAGGATGCCATAAATGTCATTCAACAAATATCAGGAAGTTGAATGAAAGAAACATTAGTCAGCGCACTTTTCGTCCCATTCAAAAGGCAGTAGCGTACATTGAATATTGCGTAGATGTTTTCGTATAAATGCGAAATTTATTCTACAGCTGTTACAAAATAAACAAGCCTTCATAAAGATGGGCTTGATGCTGGAGGGAAAGAATAATGCTGGTCTGATGCTTTGATAACGGAAGTTACGTTGGCATCTATCAGTGAAATTTCGCAGTCTGTGAGATCAGACATTTCTATTTCCACTCTGTAACTGCGCAACTCTGATTGACGATCGTAATACGTACCGAAGACGGCTGCGTGTGTGATGTATAAATGTTTTTTACCTCTCTTTTATTTTAATTTAATTATTTACTTAGGCTGATGTACTTTATATTCAGTTCATTACAATCCTACTTTTAGGCATTCTGATTAGTGAACGAATCTACGCCAAAGCGTTTCCCACGAACACCCTAAACCCAGGGGTTTAGGGCGTTCATGGGAAATGTGCACTGATCCATCTTCAGAACAATAAAGAGAGAGAGTATCTATTTATTTAATCATCTTAAGATTTTATTAGTATACCTTTTTTTTTTTTTTTTTTTGATTTGGTAGTTGTTGGCGCATCGGTTTCTGTGGCCATATTGCACCTCCCAAGGTTTTTGCAGTACTTTGATCCAAGCCCGAGGCGGGAATCGAACCCGCGACCTTTGGGTTGCCGGGCAGGTACTTTACCCACTCGGCTAGCCCGGTCGGCATTAGTATAACTATTGTGATGTAGAACATTTAGCCAGCATTTTTAGAACACCAGAGCGATATTTATAGCGTGTGCGTGTGGGTTGTTGCTGTTTGGTTTTAGGCGCATCAGCGACTGTTACCACATAGCGCTATACACGGCCCTACCATTAATATCCGAACACCCCTCCATGGATGGGGAAACAGGTCCTATGCATGCAACACGTCACAGAACCTGCTATAAATACGCACACTGGGCTTCGAACAGACAATTGCGAAAGTGGGTATACAAGATGACTCGTTCAACAAAATTACCTCAATAGTTCAACAGAAGTGATCACCTCAACAAATGCTAGATGCCGATTACCATGGTGTAAGGAGCGCGAATCCTGGACTTCAGAGCAGTGGAAAACAGTCCTATGGACAGACGAGTCGAGGTTCACACTCTACCAGTCTGATGGCCGTTTCCTGGGTGTGGTGAATGCCAGGGGAACAGTTTCTTCCTGATTGTATCTTCCCAACAATGAAATTTGGTGGAGGCAGTGTCATGGTATGAGGCTGTTTTTCATGGTTTGTCTTGGGCCCATTAGTCATTATCGACAAAATCATGAATGCTGTGCAATACCAGGATTTCCTGGACAATTATGCACTTCCAACATTATGGCAATACTTCGAGGAAGACCATACCTGTATCAGCAAGACAACGCGCCATGCCATACTGCTCGGGTCGTAACAGAGTGGTTTGAGGACATGGGTGTGGAAGAGTTGGATTGGCCAGCTCAGAGTTATGATCTGAACCCTATCGGGCATCTTTGGGATGTATTAGGTCGTCGGGTATGCATGTGGAGATCGCCTAAAGAACAAGGCCGAACTGGTGGCTGCGTTAAAGGCCGTGTGTAGGAACATGTCACCTGACATTTATAAATAGCTTGTTGAGAGTATGCCGCGAAGATTGAATGCCCACAATAAAAGCAAAAGGTTTCAGCACAAAATATTAAATGACACAATAAAAGCTATTTTTTTGTCTAAAGGCAGGTGTCTGGATATTAATGGTAGAGCAGTGTATGTGTTATGTTCGTAAATTGCGTGTATTCTGTGCTCGCTTTACCTGCTTGTTGGAAGGAAAACCTGACTTGTGTCAGTTTTTTATGTGTTACTGTGTTTACTCTCTCACTTACTAATTAAGTTCTTTTCACTTGGTCGGTGCAAGCAAGAAATCACTATGAATCCAAATCCCGACTTGCTGGGAGAAAAGTCCACGCTGTCTTCTCCTCAAACTAATTCAGCCACACTGTGAAAAAAGCCCTCAAGTCATTGACGGGATTTGAACCCGAACCTTTTCTAGCCTGTAGGTTGGGGTTTATATCCACTGTGCTACCGCAAAGCATATAAAGAAATGTGTGTAATGCATTGTATTCTTTAGTGGATTTGCGTTTTCTGGACGATAAGCATGTGTTTCTCGTTCAGAAAACACAATTTATATAATTTTATGGACAATATGTAATACTACAATGGCTAAATGGTGCAAGGAAGTGAACTTTTCTCCATTCGGTATAAAAATCAATAAATAATTAAAATCGCCAATCACTCATACTTTCCCCAAACTATCCGATCTAATTATTATTAATAATTAAATTTAATTATTTGTGTACCATAGTTCTCGCCTCTTCTACCAGAGAGAATATACCTTTATCACTTATTTTACTGATCAACTGAACATTATTAAGGAAATATCTAAGATAAAGAAGCTTGCATTTTTTTTTATAAATTAGTTACCCGCCCTAAGGCTGGGTTGGCTGGATGATTGATAATATTCATCAGTTCAGCTTTATTTAACTTTTGGTATAAATAGGAATTGGACAAACTTGTGGTAAACCTAGTAGTCCTCCATAGCAAATGCTCCGTGACAATATATTGGTTTTATCACTTGTTAATCGTTTGGAGAAGTCTGGGTTCCAGTCTCATCATAAAGTATATGAATTTGTAGTCTTCAATCGAGGCTGTAGTTAGCTGATTTCGGCTGGAAGGAGAAAGGTTTTTTCCTCTTAATTTATTCCAGATTTTTTAGCCCTGATAACATGCCAATCAGCCTGTGAATACACGCATTCTGCAAACATGGTACGCAGTACCCGTGCCTTTGGAAGAGTGCGTAATTAGGGGGATTGAGGACGTTACTGAAATTCGGATCAATATACATCCCATGCGCGAATATTTATTTGTAAATTTGTTTCTTTAGAAAACATTTATAAAACATTTGTATATGCCTTACAAATCTATGATCTTTAAAGCGTATACAAATACAATACATGATTTATAAAGCATATATGCAAATTTATCATTTAAATCATGGAATGGCAGCGCCACCGAACAGCCAGCCACCCAGGTTTCGACGAACACCCGGTAGAAAGCAAAACAGTTTTGTTTTGGTTTGTAGTTTATTTGCGTATCAGCAACAGAGACTAAAATGCGCAAACAACGGTAAAAGAACAGAAAACAGTGATAAATATGGAAATGGTAAAATTACGATAAAACATTAGAGTAACCAATGAAATTAGTCACTAAGTCAAAAAGTGTTATAAACTATATACAAATGAAAAACACATCATAAACATATAAACGATATATAAATATAAAAACTATATGCAATAAAGGAGTATACTTAAGTCCAGTTAAATAAGTTAATTCGTTTTAAAGAGTTGAAAACACCTGACACGTGGACAGTGATTGAGAGTATCTGGCTGAGTGTACAGGACTCAGTCAAGTGTCCAAGTAATTCGTGGACACTCTGTTAAAATATGTCCAAATTGTGTCCACAAAATATGTCCACAAAGAATATGTAAGATTATTGTGTCCTATTGCTGTGGACTGTATGGGGACCAGCAGGCTGTGACTCTTCTATTGGAGTGGGGTTTAATGGCGCAAGGACTACTATGGCCAAATTGTGCTTGTTACTTTGGTCTAGAAGTGACTGTAAACGTTGATCATTTTCAGGTAAGTAAAGGGTTCTGAGAAATTGCTATCATCTCCAAGTATATGGGTTAGTTGCAGAGGTTTTTGTAAGTTAAGTTGTGATTTGAAACATGCAATTCTAGCTGATGTGCACAATTAATGAGAATATGCTTAACGGTACGTAGGGAGCTGCAGCGTAAGCAAAGTGGGCGATCTTCTCCTAACAGTAAAAAGAAGTGCGTTAGATGTGCATGGCCAATTCGTGCCCTTGCCAGCACGACCTCTTCATGCCTGTTTAATCTGAAACTGGATCTCCACAATTGTGGATTCTATTTTATCTCATGCTATACACTATTGTGTTTGGCGTTGTGTGAGGGCCAGGGAGTGTGAGATTACTCATTTTCACGCGGTTTTGTTCCAGCATGTCTGAACTTTTAGCTGTGTCAGCGTATTCTTCGACATACACTTTCCGGACATTTACCAGCAGTTTGTCGCAACTTGGTCGGTTGTACGGTGGCACTGTCATTCCGCAAATAAAATGATTAATCGGTGTATTTCAGTTCACGTATTTCACTGCAGTATTTACAGGTGTACAAACAAATATAACGAGGCGTGAGTGGGAAAAGAGCTCTGACGCACTTCCTTTTCAAATCGAGAACGTTGCGTGCAATATTTTCTTCAACCGTCAATAGTTTTGCATACGCGGAAAGCGCACACGCACGCTAAGCCATTTCAGACTGCAGCAGCCAGCTAGAATTTAAGTATACATTTACACTAACGGATATAATCTTCCTTACAAGACAAGGTGAGCTTTTCGTGTTAAGAGAAATACGACCAATGAGTTAAAGGCTTCCAATCTACTGTAGATATTTTGCTGTTTTGTTTTTCAGCCAAAGCAATTAAGGCTGCGAGATATAAATGTATAATGTCTGAAAATTGTGTGCATCCTCTCCTTGGTTGGTACGATTTGCTGGAGGTAAATTTCAGGTTTAAGTTGAAAGCCATGCAGCCACCATCCGAGAGAGGCTTGGTAGAATCGCCGTCCTCCCCACATCGGGTGGAAAAGACTCGACGATGACGTAAGGAATTTGTTTGGGTCATTTCACAACATGGCTAAGTTATTCGGTCTGAGGTAAGGGTAGCATGATTTTTTCTCCCGGAAACTCGGGTTTTTTGTCCAACCACAGAACACACGCAGTTTACAGACAATATAAAAGGAGCAACCCGGCCTTAGTTGCTAATTCTCCTAAAACCCCACTACAACAACATCTCATGCGATCTATATTCCTTGATGGTGACTTGCTGTTTAGGGGAACTCACTGTAAATGTAACTTTTTTAAAAAATATATTAATATTTGTTTCTAAAGATTAATAAACTGGTTATTACTATTCCTATTAGCAAAGCCGGTTGGAATCTATGAGAGACATCAGATATAATTTAAACTGTATTTTGTAAAATGAAGAAATACCCAAATGCTAACTTTGGAATCAAACCAAAGGTCCTGTCATTCCAGATCAAACCAAACATGTTCAGATTCTCTAACTTGCTGAAGGGAGATTCAACAGATATTTCGTGACAGAAGTTTATAAATCTTCTAAGAAGCATCGGAAGGAAATTAAATTAATCAATGGGAAATATGCACGAACAGTTGAAGTTCGAAATACCTTCATTTACTCGTGGATGGATATTTTGAGTTTGAAATGCAGTAATTGACATGTTCTATATCAATAATAGGATCTACCTAGGACTGTAGCGATTCCATGTTGACAATCTTTAATTCTAATTCTAATTAAAGATCGTTAAAATGGCTGACAGTCTTTTTTTGAAAGTGGTGCAGGAAAAGTCAGAATTCGAAAAATTGGATTCATGAAATTCAGCAGTTCATATAATTTCAAATTATGTATAACATTTCAGACCATTCACTTGTCTAAACTTTCGGGTCCTCCACTAGAAATAATGGAAATCTAGTCTTTGGGATAATCTGCCTCTCTAATCTAATTCTTTGCCCATTCCAGTTGGGGTGCCGAAGGATTCGTCATGTGATTAGAGGGTTGGGGTGCAAGGATTTATTGTGATTAGAGAACTCTTGCTGTATGATGAGAGACCAGTATGGAACAGGATGAGATTTATAGCGATTTGGCCTTTCCTATTGTCGGACAGTTGTCTCTGTTCAAATGTATAATTCTCTTTCCTTTATGCAAACTTTTGCTGTGTTCAGAGGCTTTCTTTAAATTTATTTCACTTTAAGGAAATACGTTTCTGAGTAACTATAAGGTTGCTAATTACTATTAGACTTTCTGAATTTACTGTACTAGGCGGTTCCGGTCAAACTTCAGCAATCCAGCCATATATTTACAATAACATACAATAATATCAATTGTCAAGTCACAGAGCAAAGCACAGGAATAAATTGAGTAGTTCCAATACATCTAAGGAGTTCCTTCCCGAAGGCCAATCGCAGATTCTTCCTGAAGAGTAGTCTGAGCAGATCCTTTATAAAGCATCAAATTCGAACATATTTGACCACTAGTGGCACAATGACCATTTTAAAGGAAGATGCACCAGATTAGGCCCAAGAATCTCAATCTTTATCACGCAATCCACTGTCTCAGAATTCTTGGCACTACTTTGCAATCGAATATAGAAATACACAGCTGAAGCAGTCAAATTGACCCGCGACTACGAACCAAACCAGCAAAGAGACCTGAGATAACCTGGCACCATGAACCAAGTCGACACAGAATCGCCACCCAGAGACATCAGATGATTTGGCACCAAGAACCAGAACAACGCAGAGACTCCATTCGGTATCTACTTCTGCATCCAGCAAAACGGGTAAAATTACTTTAAAATAGATGCAGTTTATAAATAGAATACGCTTACTGACGCCTCATAGCCTTAGCGCAAAATACAAACAAAACAATGACTCAATATTACTGAATAATCATAATTTTTTTTTCTTTAGCTGTATTACACTAATATCGTTAACTGTCGTTTAATTATTTTTATTCATTTATTTAACAGGAACGATCAGGACCCAGAATGCGGCAAAGAAAATTGATGTACTTGAAGGGCATTAGCATTCTGCTGTTCTTGTGTTATGCTGTGTATCTGCTGGGGGAGTATGACAACGATTTGGACAATGAAGAAGACTGGAAGTGGATGCTTTTGCAAAAGAATATCTCTCAGTATGTGAATCATAAAACGAACGGCATAATAAAATCCCCTAAAGTGTCTTGTAAAATAGCTAAACCCTATTTGTTGATTGCTGTTTGTTCACATCCTTCCCATTTTGAATTACGCAGAGCCATTCGTCAAACGTGGCTTCGAGACACCGAAAAATTTAAAGATGTGCTTGTGTTTTTCATTCTTGGGCAATCGGGAAACGAGATGATGGAGTTAACAGTTGCTGAAGAGAGCCGAAATCATTCGGATATCATACAATACAACTTGATGGACTCATACAGGAATTTAACTCTGAAGACTACATGGTTGCTAAAATGGATTAGCACATTTTGTTTAAATGTGAAATACGTTATGAAGAGTGATGATGATAATTTCGTTAATATTCCCAATTTAAGAACTCTTCTACTGAAGGAAAATAGGCAAGATGTGTTAATTGGGAAAATATTTTCCTACAGCAGACCATTTAGAGGCAGAACTTCAAAGTGGTATATGCCCAAAGAAGTTTTTCCCAATTGGTTTTATCCAGACTACTTGGCTGGCTCATCGTACATAATGCCAGGCAGCGTTATTCCCCAACTATACGCCACTGCCTTAAACACTTCGTTTATTTTCGTGGAAGATGTTTTTATAACTGGAATTTGCGCTGAAAAACTGAAACTGAAACTTCTGCACAATCGTCATTTTCATTTCTTTAAACAGAAGTCTGATCCGTGCACTTTTCAATCACTCATTACAGCACACAGAATGACACCATACGAACTTGAGACGATATGGACACAATTACAAGATCCTCATCTACCTTGCAACCGATAAGAATTATGTTTTGAATCTTTACGTCTCTAAAATAGCAACTGCTGTGATAGTTGCTTCACACCGGGTATTGGCTTCGATTACCAGTTACCAACCGAAGACAAGATTATTTTTCATCGAGGGTGGAAGCCAAAACCTTCGGTATTTGCACAGTTTTCATTCCAATTTTTGTCCGTAATGACAGTAGAACGTACAGAGTTTACCGATACCATCTGTTGTTTTCCCTTAGCCTAAATGACTTCGCCCTTATTGTAAATGACCAACCATTCGCATCCATCACATGATGGAATCCTTTGCATTATGTCCATGTAGGTTGCACATTTCAGTAATTAACAGTACAGGAGTCAGGGATGAAGCGAGTACAGTATGGTACAGAAATTAAAAATATTAATAATAATTTCGTTTTCCCAATTCCAAACTAGTGACTTATTGAGGGGTAATCACCAGAAAGATAAAATCTAGCCTCCATGTCTTTTGCAACTACACCGCTGGACAAAATTAACAACAAAATGATTTTTCATGAATATTTTATTGTGAAAAGTGTCTCCAAAGCGAACATTTGATATAATAGGCATCCTAGCATGAAATTTCTAGCATCCAATGGATATCGGTTTACCACCTTACAGAGCCGCACATTATGCAAATTATTCATGCCTATAAAAACGGGGGTTGTAACTTGTAATCATATCACTCCATTCCCGTTTTTTTTTGGCTTGATCAGTGGGACATCTCTCAGTATTCGGGATGACGAGTCATCGTCGTTTTGATAATTCTTTGAGATGACAGGCTATTGGAGGACTTGAAGCCGGGCAGTCGCAGGCGGAGGTGGCACGTTGGCTTAATGTGTTACGCGGTGTCGTCTCGCCACTACGAAAACAGTTTCAGGAGACAGGATCCATTGCAAGATGATCTGGCCAAAGTCGCCCGAGGAAATACATCAACTAAAACAGACTGCTATCTGGCTCAAACAGCAAGGCAAAACCCTACGATTTCCTGTCATCAACTGTCTCTTGAGGTTACTGCGGCCATAGGTGAAAACATTTCCAACCGGACTGTGTTAAGAAGTTTCAATTCAAGTGGACTCTACTCAAGGAAGCCAGTGGCTTGCATTTCATTAATCTAACTTTTTCCGCACTGCACTGAGCGAAGCGTCAGGTCGCACGTTTCTGTGATCTCAGTTTAGTTACTGTTTTTGTATTAGCTTCACCAAACTGACCCATATTTGGCTTCTACAGAATCCAGGAAGTATAAGCTGTACGTTAATCCTTTCCATTTCATTACACAAGTAACAGGTACAGTGCAATTTTTCAGTTTTTAAATTTAATATTAGCCGGCCGATAATGTTACTGCTGCTTGCCAGAATTCAAGAACAATAGGCTTCCAAGGTCAAAAGTGCTAGTCTCGACTCTGCTCTCAGGATAATCCAATCAAGTCCCTTAGGAATTTCCCCCCAATTCAAATTCTTTCTCCGTCCAAGTATAGATCTGCCCTACAAGTATCCTTCGGGATTGTAAACAATTGTTTGGAAATTTCCATTTGGGCATGAAGAAATATAAATCCTCTAGCTGCCCACGAAAGGAATATGGACAATTAAAACGTTTAAGTTACAGGCCAACACGTGCCTCCGGTGTTCGGCCAACTAAATGCAGCTCCAGCGTTTCTGGGAATAACTCCCCGCACACCTGACGCTTTCGGATTTCCGCATAGGAAAACCACAATGAATAAAACACTTAGAAAAGCAAAGAATATGCGAAATAACCGTAACAATACAATTATTGGATTGTATGATTCGGACGGTATACCTGAACTGAGAAGGCCCGGAGCAGTAGAAGATCGTAATCCACAATCGGTTGCGATCTTAGGACCCGGTACCAAAAACCCCAAAAACAGAGATGTAAAAAGAAAAAATTCAGAATCCCATGTCTTAGCGAGATAAATAATTTAAAAAAAATAGATCTCAAGCCAAGTGGAAAAAAAACTAGAAAACTGGGTACAACGCCTCGAGAAAATTGAGGATTTAATATTGCACAGAAGGACAGGAAACAAATTGCTTTGAAATGATTCTTGAAGGTATTAACAGAATAGCCAATACTTTTGTGATATTCCTAAGAACCCACCGGAACAGTTCAAGTAAAGAAAGGGAAGTGGGTACTCAAACGTCAGATCCTGTATCTTCCGAGCCTAGTGAGACTCTTCTGCAGCAGCCTAAGGTTGCCGATTAATAATAATAAACCTGCTCTTGAGGTCTCTAGTCCTCTATAAGAAATGCTAAGAAATTCTGACTATTTAGGATTTATCAAAAAAATCACACAAAGAAAAACTCCAGATTTCTTATTAAGTGGTGACAGACCCTCTCAGCTGAATCGACTGAACCAGACTACACACTAGTTGCTAGCTCCACAAGGAGAAATGTATCAGAACACCAAAAGACCAACTAAAGCGGCTGTCAGACGTTCAGAACTGAACTGTAAAAAATTCACACAACCCAAATCAAGCTATCTGCAGCAAAACAGAGCTGCAGTGAACGTACAGCAGCATTACTTCCAACCAACAACGAACAGTAATGCAACAAATACATCTGACGGTCACCACATGCAGTTGGAAAGTAGTTCCAAGAAAACAGTTGAACCAAGAGCATGGGGGATGAAATCAGCTCCTACCAGCAGTAAAGTGCCTCCCAAGCAAGACAAGTCCAGCCTTAGAAAATAGATCTTCTTCACCCAAGCAGATCAGAATCGCGATGCAGTTATTGGCTCTAACCCTTACACACTAGGTATTAAAACCGTGCAGCGTAGGGGAACGGGGTGAAGGCCCTCCAGCAATTTTATAAGTCGACTATGGCCGGAAACAACGGTGGAACAAATTGAAACCCTTCTGAAGCAGCTCGACATACCCGGAACCCCATCAAGGTCCACACCAGGCATCAAACCTGCGCCTCATTCTGGATTAAGATCAAAGGTCCCAATATAGAAAAGTATCTAAACACAGCTATCTGGCCAGCAGGCCTCTTGCTGATGCCATCGTTTAGTGAACATAATGAGCAAGCAGCGGTACAAGCGATCTCGAGACCAGAGATGGGCAGTATGCCTCTCTCTGCATAGCTAGGCAGCGAACCAGACTGTCCCTTCCAACTTAAAATCATGCTGACCAACGCACAACACTCTAGATGCATTGGTGATGAGATCAGGCTCATTCCAACGAAAAACTTATTTGATATTATATTCATTCAGGAACATTATGTCTCTAAGTACTTTTATGGACAATCTTCCAAAGTTAAGGGTTATCCCATGATCTCAAGAATCATTCAGTCCTCTGAAATAGATCCTAAATCTGCCATCATCATATTCAACAACAAGCTGGATATCACTGTTATCTCTAGCTTGTGTAATCGAAATTCTACCTGTATTTATCAGATATTAATTTATCACAAAGATATCTAGAACAGGTGGTTGCTACTTTAAATCCCACATGTTTAATTGTAATAATTGCAACTGATTCTAATTCAAAATCTTTCCTATAGTTCAGCAGTGTCTTGGATAACAGAGGTAGGATTTTCGAGGAATTTTTATTCACCTACAATTTAAATCTGCACAACTTACCCAACCAACCGTATACCTTCTCAAACGTCCATGGAAAATCAAACATTGATTTAACCATTTCAACGCCTGCCATTTCCTCGAGGATTTCTGATGTGACCAAACATACTGACCACACAAACAGTGAACAACGAGCAATCACTTTTAAGGTAGCTCTCCTCCCAAATACTGCAGGTCTGCCTCCTTCTCCTTCTCCAAAAGATCTTAGAAGATTTTCTATCAAAGCCATCAAATGGCCTTTATTTATGTCTTCAGTTCATCAGGATTTTAACGTTGACAGCTTGTCGCTCTTTGAACCAGTTCAATGCTTCAGAATATGCATTCTATGTACAGGCTCCCTTACTTCGTGCTACAGATCTTCGTGCTCCGCTAAGAAGAAAATTAGCAAGCATACTACAGTTCCATGGTGGGTAGTTGAACTTTCCACTCTGCTCAGAAAAGTACACAAAGCACGCAGAGACTTTCAACGGAGAAGGTTCTGGCCTGAACCAGAAATTACCAGACTAAAAAATATCTATAAAGGCCAGCGGAAAGAATACGTAAATACACAATTGCAAAACAAAAACTTGCCTCTTGGCAATACTTAGTTCACTCCACAGAAAATTCTGATCCCTGGGGTCTATTATATAAAATCAGCTGAAACAAGAATCACTCTCGTGAAGTGTACAACACTGTAGTGAACAACGATACAGAAACCACTAACTGATATGACTCAGTTAACGCCATCCTGGATCGCTTGCTTCCCCTGGACGATCTCACCACAGAAACTCCAGAACAAATATCTATTACGAATAGCAGCTCAACCTACCACTCCTCATATGAAACGGATCTCTTCACTCTTCCCGAGCTAAAGCTGGCCCTAAGCAAAATAAATATCCATAAATGTCCAGATTTAGATCTTGTGGAAAATGCTGTAATTCTCAAATTTGCTGAAATCTTTCCAGAAATACTTCTATATGCAACAAATGACTTACTGAGGGGATTTTTCCTAATCTCTGGAAGGTAGCTTTGGTCAAAATTATTCACAATCTTGACAAAAATAAATCTGATCCCAAAACATACAGACTCATTTCTCTTGTGGCAAACGTTGGCAAAGTATTTGAAAGATGGTTAGCACCCAGAGTAGCAGATTTAATCGAAGGTAAAAACTTAATTTCTCCATCCCAATTTGACTTTAAGCAGAGAAAATCCTGTGAAGGTGCCTCGGTCTCTTTAGTTTACCACATATCCGCTTCAAGGGTTAAATATGAACTGGCGATATTCATTGACTTCAGGGAGCTTTCGATTCCCTCTGGTGGGAGAGCGCTCTCAATTGTCTTACCAAAGCCAAGTGCTCTCAGCAACTATTGCAAGTTATTAGAAGCTACTTCCAAAATAGACTCATCCAAGTAATCTCGAAATAGACTCATCCAAATAATCTCGAAATAGACTCATCCAAGTAACCTTGAGAGAGACTGCTGTCTCTCTCAAAGACCATCTCTATAGGATGCCCTTCAGGGATCAATTTTGGGATCCCTTTTCTGGAACATAGTTTTGGACAGCAGGCCCATGCAAAAACCTGACAATATCTCTGCATTCGCCTACATCGATGATTTGGTTCTTTTATTTCCTGGTCGATCGCGTCTTCAACTAAAACAATCAGCCAATATAACTCTTTCTGAACTAATAAAGTGGTGTAGTATAAATGAATTACGAATATCTGCCATAAAAACGAAACTGGTGAATTTTAAGGGCAAGTTAGATTACAGAAGACCTCCTAATATAATGATAAGACGGTAAGCAAATCCCTTTTTGTACCTGAATTAAAACATCTTGGCGTAATTTTAGATGACAGGTTAACCTTCTCCTCTCATATTAATGCTGCAGTGAACTTCTTAATCGCCTCAACGATTAAGAAGTTCACTGCAGCAATTATCCGCATTTCCAAATCGGACTAGGGACTAAATAGGAAGACTCTCTTACTATATTATACAGCAGTATTCGTACCAATAAAAACATATGCTTCGGGAGTCTGGTTCCATAGAACCGTTAATGTTAAACTCCATTCCAAGCTCATCTCCATTCAACGGATTATGCTGCTTGCTATGTTCCGGGCCTGCAGGACAGCGTCCTCTGCTGCTCTGCAAGTCCTTGCTGGAGTCTTACCACTAGACCTGCATGTCATCTTCAAAGGACTATGCTATCGTCTAAAGCACGGAGTTCTTGGCAAGATTCTCGGCATCTCATTCAACTTAACTGATAACATCAAAGACGAGAAACGGAGAATTTGAAATGAACTTACCAATGCGTGACAAGCACGACGAGATTCCAGTACTACTGGTCAAGTCACCCGCTCTTTTGTTCCTGCAGTTACCTTCCCTCTCAACAAGAACGTCCGCCAATGGTTTTCTCCCAGCCTAACAACATTGTATATACTTACTGGGCACGGCTCCATCAACTCCAAACTCTTTCAGTTAGGCTTGTCTGAAACCAATCTCTGCTTGTGTGGTGCTGAGGAAACCTGGACGCACATTCTGTATCGCTGCAGCCTGTACCACGATGACAGATCTATACTACAAGCTGCTGCCAGAAACTTCTCTGAAGAAAATGAAGTGGCACTGACTGAAAATTCTCAATCGGTCTCAGCTCTACAACAATTCTGCTCTGCTGTTTTCACCAAAAAAAAAAAAAAGCAACTCTTCTCGAGTCTATCAACCTCCCAACAACAAGGAACCAACCCAACACCTGTAATGTCTACCAATATCTATAAAAACTGATATCACCTGACATCTCCTTTTTTTTTTCTTAGTTGGTACCCCAGTTTGGGCAGCTGTGGGTACGGGATTAGCTAACACCCACTGGTATAGCACTGCCTCCAGTGGGTGTGGTTTTCGTCCTTCCTAGGACAGAAAAAAACTGATGTCTTGTAGTTCCTTGTGCACTGTGTGGACATGTTCATTTCACTTTTGACATTGTAATTAGCATGACTCTGACTATCATTGTATATATATATATATTTATATATGTATGTACATAGCGGATTTGCCAGTTTCTGACTAGGGACCGCTTGTTGTTTTGTTAATAAAGTAAAGTAATAATCCCATTAACCCAGTCTGTGCACAGTGGTGTCATCACCGTCCTCCCCACACCGCGTGGAAAAGGTCCGGGTTCAAATCTCGTCAATGCCCCGAGCAACTTTAATGGCCTTTTTTTCACTCCGTGGCTGAGTTAGTTGGTCTCAGGCGTAGATAGCAAGGTTATTTCCCCAGAAACTGAGTTTTTTCGTCTAGGAAACAGGCAAATAGACCAGAGAATACACGCAATTTACAGACATAATACATAAACGGGTATATGTAATCATTTACGAGTGACCCTAATATAATAATTTGATTTTTATTTATTTATTTTTTTTTTTTGATCCCATTAACCCCACACCACCGCAGAAGTCGTCAAAACTGGTGCCATGAACATATGACTTGGAGTGCTGACAAATGGGGTACAGTTCTACTCTGTGATGAGTCCTATTTTAGTTTACAAATAGATTCTAGGCGTTATTTCATCTATAATCCCTCCAACATCAGAGGAAGGGACACTTTATTATGGTGAAAGCGATGTTCTCATGTGGGGCGGAATAATGATCAACGGCTAGACCTGTCTTCGTGTTTTTGACAGGGGTAATGTAACTGTGCAGAAATACCCAGAACAGATCCTCGAACCTTATGTGCGACTTTTTAAGGTGTCTTTGTCCCAGATTTTCTTTTCATGTACGACAATACCACTGCACTTAGAGCTCAAGTGGTGGAGGAATATCTTCAAACTGAAGATATCCACTGCAGTGGCCAGCTCGGTTACCAGAATAAAATCGAACATGTCTGGGACGCCCTTAGGGATGGAGCCCTGGTGGGTAGTACAGTTGGTAGAATCACTGTCCTCCCCACAGCGGGTGGAAAAGGCCTGAGTTCGAATCCAGGCAATGAGTTGAGGCATTTTATGGGTTTTTTTCACAACGTGTCTGAGTTAGTCGTGCTCAAGTGTTTTCTCTCAAGGTTTTCAAGGTTTTTATCAAGGTTTTCTCTCGGAAACTCGGGTTTTTCGTCCAGGAAAAAGAAAATCGATCTCAGAGCACTTGCAATTTACGCACTATACATGGAACAATATAGCCTTAGTCGCGGATGCTGCTCAACAAAGATACCTTTGGGCATCGCGCGCAACGCGATGCCCAAATGAACTTCTCGGTCATTATTAGTAGTAGTAGTAGTAGTAGTAGTAGTGGCACATGATGCAAGAAAGCAAGTGTAGGAGCTTATGCAGCATCAGCCAAAAAAAAAAAGAAAAAAAAAAATCACACCATTCCCTCCAAATGCCTGTCCAGTTCCTCCTTAAATTTATTTAACCTATCAACTTCTACAACGACAGATGGAAGTTTGTTCCAGCAATTAACCACCCGCTGGCTAAAGGCAAATTTCCGCACATCTATTCTACATCTGTCCTTTCTTAATTTGAACTTATGTCCCCGTAGGTTGGTAATCTGAACAAGTGGAAGGATCCCATCAGAATTCAGCGTGCTCAACCCATTCAAGGCCTTATAGACCTCAATCAGATCACCGCGCAGGTGCCTAGTCTCCAGCCACTGCAATTTGCAGAACTTAAGCCTCTCTTGGTAAGAGAATCCCTTCATTCCCCTCACCAATCGTGTTGCTCTTTTCTGTACACGCTCAAGCAAATCTACATCCTTCCTAAAATGAGGCCTCCAGACCTGTACGCAGTACTCAAGGCGTGGCCTGACCATTGCCTTATACAGAGGGACAATCACCTCCTTTTCCCTGCTAGCAAAATTCCTATATATCATTGACAAAACCCCATGACCCGCCCTAGCAGCCTGTCTGCACTGCTCAGAAAACTTCATATCTGACTGCACAATTACTCCCAGGTCTTTTTCATTTTCTACCACCTTAAGTGTAGTACCACACAGTTGGTACATTTCTCTGGGGTTATTTCTACCCATATGCAGTACTTTGCATTTGTCAAGGTTGAACTTCAGTTGCCACTTCTTAGCCCATCTGCCCAAATTATCTAGATCCTGTTGCAGTAGCACACTGCCATTACTGTCATTAACAACCCTGCCAACCTTTGTGTCATCTGCAAACTTCGACATTAAGCCTGATATACCTTCATCAATATCATTGATAAATACACAAAACAACAGTGGACCCAACACCGAACCCTGTGGGACTCCACTAATAACATTAGTCCACGAAGAGCAGCACCCATTGATTACCACCCTCTGTCTTCTCCCACTTAACCATCCTTTTATCCATTGTAGCAACTTACCCTTAATACCATTCTGCTCCAATTTGTAC